>NC_140184.1:48435856-48463356 GCF_963971535.1 Notolepis coatsorum | reverse complement strand
AGTAGCTGTAGTTGTGTGTGTGTGTGTGTGTGTGTGTGTGTGTGTGTGTGTGTGTGTGTGTGTGTGTGTGTGAGAGAGAGTTTGTGTAGCAGCTGTCGTTTTGTGTATAATGAGAGATAGTTTGTGTAGTAGCTGTAGTTGTGTGTATATGAGAGAGAGTTTGTGTAGCAGCTGTAGTTGTGTGTATATGAGAGAGAGTTTGTGTAGCAGCTGAAGTTGTGTGTATATGGGAGAGAGAGAGTTTGTGTAGTAGCTGTCGTTTTGTGTATATGAGAGAGAGAGTTTGTGTAGCAGCTGTCGTTTTGTGTATATGAGAGAGACAGTTTGTGTAGTAGCTGTAGTTGTGTGTGTGTGTGTGAGAGAGAGAGTTTGTGTAGCAGCTGTCGTTTTGTGTATAATGGGAGAGAGTTTGTGTAGTAGCTGTAGTGTGTATATGAGAGAGAGCATTTGTGTAGTAGCTGTAGTTTTGTGTATATGGGAGAGAGAGAGTTTGTGTAGTAGCTAGGGTTGTAACAACACACAACAACAACTATTTGTATGTGTGTCTAAGTGTGTGCATACTTTTTTGCGTAATATTTTTGTGTACATAGAAATACATGTGTGTGTGTGTGTGTGAGCAGTGCCTACTGAGTTATTGATTGATTGATTGAATACTTTATTTTGACACAATCGTAGGACAAAAACATTTTAAAAGACAAGACAATAACAGTGTCAACAACGCTATTGAAGTGACACTGTCGCAGCAGATCATCCTGTGCCCAGATATTACACACCAGTCACACATGACTGACTGACTGACCTGACGTATTTTCTGGACCCCAACACACACACGCACGCAGGCACGCACGCAGGCACGCACGCACGCAGGCACGCACGCAGGCACGCACGCACGCACGCACGCATGCATGCACGCACGCACGCACGCACGCACGCACGCACGCACGCACACACACACACACACACACACACACACACACACACACACACACACACACACACACACACACACACACACACACACACACACACACACACACACACACACACACACACACACACACTCACTCTAACCAGAATTACTGAGTCAGATAACTGAAAAAATAAACCAATGCTTGGATGTGTTTCCCAACCTCTAAATAGGAACAACACTTAAGAAGTTATGTTGTGATTTCTTTATAGAAAGTTACTGAGTAATCCTGCGTTGTCGCCCCCCACCCTTCCTTGTGTCCCCCATCTCCATTTTAATGTAGAAGTGATTGCATTGTGTGTTTGAATATATCACACGCAGGTAAATATATTATATTATGTAAATGTTTGGCCTGGGGGCTTAGCCAGGAGATGAGCGACGCAGGGAAGGCTTCATGCCATTCATCAGAGAGGGAGCACATACAGGTGCTTATCGGGATTCATGTGCTGCAGTCAGTTTTGTGTGTGGATTTAAAACTTCCTTTGATGTCAGAACAGAAAGTGTTTATGTCTGTGCTAGTGTGTGCCTGGCTTGTGTGTGTGTGTGTGTGTGTGTGTGTGTGTGTGTGTGTGTGTGTGTGTGTGTGTGTGTGTGTGTGTGTGTGTGTGTGTGTGTGTGTGTGTGTGTGTGTGTGTGTGTGTGTGTGTGTGTGTGTGTGTGTGTGTGTGTGTGTGTCTGTGTGTGCGTGCGTGCGTGCGTGCGTGCGTGCGTGCGTGCGTGCGTGTGTGAGAGAGAGGACAGATTTTACTAAAAAGTACTTCCCTTACGTCCTTATAGACAGGGCAGTAAGTGAATGAACCTCATTCTCAATTTTGCCTACAGTAGCTCACATACCAAACTAAATCTGTCCTCCTCTGGGGTGGCATTAACCTCTTAATTAAGCCCTAGCCATATTTTCAGAAATGTTGCCTAAATGTACATACCCAAATAAATGGAAGATTGCTCCACTTCTACAAGGTCCATTTGCATGTTCTTGGTATCTAGGGACATCTATGGAAGTCTATCTAGGGAATTCTTTTTTTTTATTATTATTTATAATATATGGTAAATGGTAAATGGCTGCTTTTTTATATAGCGCTTTTATCCAAAGCGCTTTACAATTTGTTACTCACATTTTACCCATTCACTCACACATTCACTCACACATTCACACACCGACGGTGGAGGCAACCATGCAAGGTGCCAACCTGCTCATCGGGAGCAATTAGGGGTTAAGTGTCTTGCTCAAGGACACATCGACATGCTGCCCGGGAAGAGCGGGAATCAAACCGGGAACCTCCGGATTGCCAGACGACTGCTCTACATAATAATAATAATAATAATAATAATAATAATAATAATAATAATAATAATAATAATAATAATAATAATAATAATAATAATAATAATAATAATAATAATAATAATAATAATAATAATAATAATAATAATAATAATAATAATAATAATAATAATAATAATAATAATAATAATAATAATAATAATAATAATAATAATAATAATAATAATAATAATAATAATAATAATAATAATAATAATAATAATATTAATAATAATAATAATAATAATAATAATACAACTTTATTTGTATAGCACCTTTCATACAGAAACTGCAGCTCAAAGTGCTTCACAACAGAAAAAAGACATGCATAAAATTAGCACATAAAGTGCAGACATGTAAAATCACAGTTTTTCACATTAGGATCTAACATCCCAACAGGCCACCTTGTTTATGGTTTGATTCAGTTTTAAAAATAAACAACCATAGAAAGAGTAAGATAGAATAAACAGTAAAATAGTGCAATAGTGCAGTTCAATAAACTAGGGACACATCATCGTGTCCCTAAAAAGAGGTTGGGCAATTTGAGTGATTTTTGCAGCTTATTCCAATCAGTGGCAGCAGATGGATTGAAATGAGCTGCACCCATAGTAGGTACGGGCCTTGGGAGGTGTCTGTACTGAGAGGACAGAGTGTGTGGTAAGAGTCCTGGGTGAAGTGTGGTACAGTAGGTTGCTGAAATATGAGCCTGCATTTTAGCTTCTTACACTTCTTCTCTTTTCATTTGCATCTGCAGAGCATGAGAAGCATCGCCTGTGCAAGAGCACCGACTACATGAATCTCCACTTCAAAGTCAAATGGTTCCACAACGAGTATGTCCGAGATCTGCCGGCATTCAAGGATGTACCACCGGAGTATTCTCTGTAAGTGTCCACTCGCATGTGCATACGTACACCCTGAACAATGGAACAGACCCCATTACCTCTTCTTCATCAGCGTCAGTAGGATGTGTTTGAAAGTCAAAATGTGAATATTGGCCTGATATGATACACGTGTTTAGTTGTTAACATGTGGGTTCGCTTTTTAAGGCAAACATCCATGAATTAATATATAATTAGATCATTCCTAAGTGATCATATTACTGTATAATATGAATAATGCAGATTCTAATGGCCAGCCTGCTCAGTGTTCTGAACGGGGAACATTTTTATTGCAAATAAAACCATAATTGCCTGCAGATTGTTTGTAATATTTTTTTAATGTAGGTTTAAAGTAGAATTTCCTCAATTTCCATAAAGACTCAGCATGAGGCATCCATCCACGCCGTCTCAACACACGGCACCAAGGTTCATTTCTACCTTGTGAAATTCATGTGTAAAACCTTAGCGCTTTCTGCTGCATGTGTGCAGGTTTGTGAATCACTGTGGCAACACCACGGGATGGACAGTCTTCCAAACACAGGGAGGAAGGTGGAACGTTTTGCCCCTTTCTCCAGAATCATTGGCCCAGTTCACATCAATCAAAGTGTTTTAGTGTCTAGGAAGGCCAATGAGCAGCCACGATCATACACCTCAATCATCAGCTTAAAGGTAGAATCTGTCCGTCAGTGACCTTCTGGCGAAAGAGCTGCTTCGTATTGCACACTTTTGGTCTGACGTGAGGGTTGGAGTTGAGTGGGGAGAGGATGAGAGGTTGCTATTGCTGGAGGAGGGGAACTATGGAGAAAGTGACAGTATAAAGTTATTAAACATTTAAGTGCCTTGAGGTTACTGTTTGACCACATGATTCTACATTTAAAGACTGCTACTGAGAACATGTCAGTTTTTAAGTGAATCATTCGCCTCTCCAGGTCTTGTTTGCACGTGTGTGTTTAGTCTGGTTATATAATATTCAATATCCATAACCAGACTAAATTAGAGCCACAACAGGGTAATAAGAAAGAAAAATAATTATGAAACTTCTAGATTTTAGCCTGTTAGAGCGACATGAGAATTTCTAATCTCTCACACACCCTTAAAACACAGCTGTGTACTTTAGAGTTTAGATAATGTGTTACTACTATGTTCATTTGTAATGGAATGTTAGTAGGCTACTTGTACTGATGTTGTAGCACAGTTATGGCTATGACTTATGGAGCAGGACTGGTATCGTCGGTGTGACTGAGCCAGAGTAGGTGCTGTTGGGAATGGCAAGGTGGCCTACAGTTAAAACTGTACTGTACTGTTAAAAGAACACGCTACATTATGGGAAATGTGCTTACTGTCAATTTGTCCCAGGTTAGGGGTAATCCTGGGTAATCCTAGCCAAAGGGTACATTTATTTTAGTCAAAGGGTAAATTGATCTTAGCCAAAGGGTAAGTTGATCCTAGTCAAAGGATGAGTTAAAGGGGCACTTCAACAAAAAACTAGGTTGATTTATATTGCATATTATAAATAGTTTTGCAATCAATTTAGCTTGACAGTTATTGGGGACCTGTGGGTATGTATTCCCAATGTCAGAAATATTGTGTCTGTTACTAGGCTTGAGTAAATTGTAATGAAACAAAGGAGAATATAAATTATGATTTGTTTTGCATTTTTGCCGGTGAATAACACCATGTTACAATTGTGCTGGAACCAAGCTCGCTCACTGAGCTCATTCACCACCATATTTAGATCAAGTGTACAAAAAATCTAAGCAAATGAATAAAGGGAAGATGATTAAACAGAAGGCTTTGTAGATACAGTAATAAATTATAATCCATTTAATTATAAATTCATATTTGACCTTGAACTTGACCTTGACCTTATTATGACCAAATCATACATGGATAGGGGAAAATCTCTTCTTTCCAATGGCAGTGTTAAATCTGGATTTAGTCATTTCCTCACGGTTTTACGATAAAAGAGATATAATTAACATTTCTTCGATAAATTCTTATTTTCAGTAAATCTTAAAAACATCTGTAAATGAAAATATACACTTTGACTGCTGTTTTGATAGGGTTAAGATCTTTACCCTTGGCTACATTTAAAAAAGAAAAAACAACATTAACCTCTTAACATTCAAGGGCCCACATGACTCTTGAGGACGATTCGCGATGCACCACTTTGTCGACCTCTAGCGGCTCGGTGTGCATTTATTTTAATACAATATATATAGATTTAAAGCCATATTTGTTGCCTGTCAATTGCCATTTCAGGCGACAAAATCAGTTAAGTGGTTCTCGAGTTACATGCCGATATGTGAGGCGTGCACCAAAGTACACATTACCACCCCCGACTCCAGGGGCTCTAGCTCCGTAAATCATTTGGCGATCTCGATCTCGATTTTTGGACAGGGTTGTAGCCAATGAGTGTGGCTTTCCAGTGATACCCCAGGTGGGCATCTA
The DNA here is from genome assembly GCF_963971535.1 of Notolepis coatsorum. Taxonomy (NCBI): domain Eukaryota; kingdom Metazoa; phylum Chordata; class Actinopteri; order Aulopiformes; family Paralepididae; genus Notolepis; species Notolepis coatsorum. Next base: position 48,457,739 of record NC_140184.1, on the reverse strand, counting down.
ATACGGTCTGTATTGATCAATTTATGATAAAAACAGCAGGGTATAACCTAGGGCTGGGCGATATATCGAGTATACTCGATGTATCGTGGCTTGTTCTACATGAGATGTAGTAAATTACTATATCATGAACATTGAGTATGTTGTCACGTCGCGGCTGAGCGCGGCAGAGCTTTCTTCTCATTTCATTATAGACACAGACCAGTGCGGACCTTCAATGACATGCAATTGTAATTTCATTAGACACAGACCAGCGCGGACCTTCAATGACATGCAATTTTATTGACGCAAGCAATGGGCTAACGTTAGCTGCTAACTAAGTTATCCCATAACTAGGCTAAGCTAACTAGCGTTAGCCGCTAACCCTGGAAACGCTCAAAGCGGACACCACGAGACCAGTTCCATTTGTGAGGAAAGGGGGTTGGTTATATTGATGAGGCTTGACAACAGAGGTTCAAAGATAACGTCATATTTATTGGTTATTCGTTTCTTTATATCGGGCATCCAGTTTCCATCTCCGTGTGTTCAACTGTTCATGTGTTGACGTTCGAGTGTGACATCATCGCCTACGGCAGCTTAGCCGCTCAAAACGCAAACCTAAAACAAAACCCGGGGGGGGGGGGGGGGGGGGGCTCTCTCTCTCTCTCTCTCTCTCTCTCTCTCTCTCTCTCTCGCTCTACGTTCAATGATTTAAAGTAGCCAAACGTTACAGTATAAATACTAACTGGATAGTTGATGATATAAACATTTAATTTCATTATCTGAAATATTTTAAAATCATTAAGTCTGCTATAAGCCATTATCCCTTTGTGTGTGATTATTATTTTCTCACAGTAGTGTGTATATATATATGTGTGTGGGTGTTTGGCTAAAGTGGATAGAAAACACAGTACTGTGCAAAAGTCTTAGGCACCCAAGAGTTTTTATAAATTGTCTTAGAAAAAAAAACATTTAATTAGTGTGTCAGTAGACTACTCTTAGTACATTTTCATTAAATTATTTTTTAAAGCATCTTCATGGTTTAATAATGCAAACATATGTTGCAGGGACTATTATAATCATCATATTGGCGTAACTGTATGCATCAAAGGGTTAAATCAAGCATTTTTAAGTGCTTTAGAGGAAATGTCAAAATATTGCGATATATATCGTGTATCGTGATATGGCAGTAAGAATGGTTGTTACATCACAAGTTACAACCATGTTTAAAAGTAGAAGTGGTTCAAGGGGCGGTCGGGTGGCGTAGTGGAGATTGAGCTTGTCACCAATGCAAGAGGCTGCAGTCTCGACTCCCGGAGTCAGCATTGCCTGCGGCTTGGGCCGATTGTCATACTAACTCGTTTGGCTGAGTTAGCGAAAGGCAGGAAGTAGTGAAGGCAGCGTGACCTCCCACGCATTACACTTCACCAATGAGAGTCCTTGCTGCCAGGTGAAAAGAGAGCCGCTGGCTGTCTCTGCATGTGTCGGAGGAAGCATGTGGTAGACTTCAGGGTTCCCTTGTACCGACCAGTAGGGGGAACATGCGCACAACAACCAGGTAGGGGAGGGGGGGAATTGGCATAACGACTAAATTGGGATGGGGAGAAAAGCATAGAAAATCAGGCGGAATCCATTCAGCGGTTCTCGAGTTACATGCCGGTATTTGAGGCTTGTGCAAAGTACACGGTATTGCGCAAAATACCACTCCCGACTCAGGCTGCAGTAGTTCCGTCAATCTAGATCCGATCTCGAAAATGATTGTGGAGGGTTGTAGCCAATGAGTGTGGCTTTCCAATGATACCCCACATGCGGATCTAAATAAAAATAAATAAAAATAAAACACGAAAACAGGAAGAGAAAAATAGCCGAATGAATTGATTGATTGTCTATGAGAAAACTGAGTTTTTCTTTGTACACAGTTTACCAAAATCACTCCTAATCACTCATTTCTGAATGGATCTTTATGAAATTTGGATATGTACTACATAAGGCTCCGTCTGGATTTGTAAGCCATTACACCTTCTGGGGAAATACTACCTCTGGACTACTAACTACTACAGAAAGACTTGAGTAACAAGTTTTTCTACAACTCAAGTTCAGACCTATGTTACTCTATTACGTTAGCAATAAAAGTGAATATTCTTTCTGGAATCAGAAACTTCAGAATGTCATCTTTTAAAAGAGACCAGGCTCATGCATGTTGTTTTGGTTCGCAAAAAAAGTATGCAGTCCTCAAGTTAAAGTAAAATAATTACCAGTTTTCTGCCCGCTTGATAAGAGGTTTGTTAAATGTGATTTGTTTGTAATAGTACCAGTGTTTAATTGTGTGATTGTGCAATAGTGTGTGATAGTGTAATAGGAATAGTGCGGGGGGATCTGCTTTCATTAGTTTATGTAGCTCGGACACGTGTTCTTAACCATGTCATGTGTATTGTACAGACATCCTCTGAACTAAATAATTATAATAATACTGTAATAAATACGACAAAATAAGGCATTCAACCAATGTATAATAACAGCATTGCGCCAACAGACTGCGATGTGCATGGGCTGACTGCATGGAAGTTACAGCCGTTTGCATCACACAATTGCTTGCATTTGCATTTAAATGCAACATTCCAGAGGGATTTGGGATACATAAATATCAGCATTCCAAAGCATAAATAGTAATAATGACAACAGACACAACGTTTAATGAATTCCATATAAATCGATAGTTTATTAAGATTCAGCAGGGCATACACACACACACACACACACACACACACACACACACACACACACACACACACACACACACACACACACACACACACACACACACACACACACACACACACACACACACACACACACACAGACACACACACACACACACACACACACACACACACACACACACACACACACACACACACACACGATATGGCATATCCATTGCATAAATTCTGTAAATAAATGCTTATTCTCTTATAATTATACAAACAAATACGACTATCCGCAGGCAGATAAATAATTTATAATAATAATGACAATGACAGCTATTAAATATTTAGAGACTTTGCGCCTCCTGGTGGCACATACCAGAACAGCAATCAGCTTCAAAATGAATCCTGTTGGCACCGCGGTTACACAGCGGTAGTATGGTGGAGAGTCCTAAACGCTACATCTGTACAATCATAACAATTAGACAGGTAAGGATAACAATCAATTAAAACATGTACAACTTGATTGACAAAGATCAAGGTTTTAAACTCTGAAACAGGGGATCATCTCAAGCTGTTGGACTGTTGGAGTTCATTCCATGAGCTAGAGGCATCATAGCAAAATGCAGATTTACCCTGTTCCGAGAAAACTCAAGGGACCAGCCAGTCACTAGAACGGGTTCCATAGGTACCAACATTTCATTCCAATAATGATGTAGTTTAGAGGTAGTTATCAATAAGGGCCTTACAAATGCCAGTGTATTTTCCATCAGCGAGGACCAACCAACCTTCTCATAAAGGACACAGTGATGAGTGTCGTATCTATCATTAGTGATTAATCTGAGGGCAGAGTGATAGACAGAGTCCAAGGATTTAAGGGTTGAGGCCACAGCATGGCTATAAATTACGTCACCATAGTCCGGGACTGATAAGAAAACTGCTTCGACAACTCTCTTCCTACTAATCAAAGGAAAGCTGGTTCTGTTTCTGTATAGGAAGCCAATTTTCTGTCGTAACTTGTAGGCTGTCCACATGGAATTGAAATGTACATTTCTCATCGAGCCACACACCAAGATATTTATATTCAGTGACTCTCTCAATGCTAGAACCACTTATGGTAGATATGTGTAAACCATCATATTCAATGTTTCTGGCACTAGAAAACAGCATACATTTAGTTTTACCAGCATTAAGAACCAATTTACATTTAATAAGAGCTTGCTGGAGGGCAATTAAGGAAAGTTGTAAGTTCTCAATGACCAATGGTACAGAGTCAGCAAAACAATACACAACAGTATCATCTGCATACAGGTGGGCTTGACAACAGTTCAGCGAAGACACAATCTAATCAATAAATAGTGAAGAGGACAGGACCTAGAATTGAACCTTGTGGTATTAATTGATATAATTTAACCATTTGATATTGAAATTTTGATTGGGCATAACCCGACTTTACACACTGACGTCTCCCTGATAATCTTGGAACTAATCACATGCATTTCTATCCAAACCAATAGAAGCTAATATTTTTAAGAGTAAATGTATCGACTGTATCAAAAGCTTTTGACAAATCAATAAAGAGGGCAGCACAGTGTCTCTTCTTGTCTAAAGCTGATATTATGTCATTAGTAACTAAAGAGATGGCTGATAATGTGTTATGATTGGCTCTGAACCCGGATTGGTGTGGGCTTATTACAGAGTGATTTGAGAGAAAGATTCAAGATTCATGATTGTTTATTGTATGTGCACAGTTAGACAGACAATTTTCCGTACAATGAAAATCGTACTTTTCTAGTCCGCCCTTTACACAAAGTCACACAATACTTAATTTTTTTTAGTTTTTTACCATTTAATTACAAGCTAATGCTAAAAATAAGGTAAAAATATATATTTAAAAAGAAAATGGTATACAATATATACAAGGAACAAGTGAGTAACATTTACGTTATTGCACGCTCCGATTCACAGTGTAGGATCCAGTAGTATACTCCATATATGGAGTTGACAATGGGTCACAGCAGCAGTTAAAGTGTCTGGTGAAAGGACTTAAGTTGATTATTCACTAAAGACTCTAAGACATTCGCTAAGCAGAGTAACTTGGAGATAGGACGGTAGTTATTTAAATCATCTCTAACACCACCTTTATGTAACAGGATCACATGGGCAGATTTCCAGACACTAGGAAATATTCCTGTTGAGATAGAAAGATTCAAAATATGCATCAATTGCTCTGTAATTAAAGGAACAGCCAGTTTTAGAACTTTTTTTCTCCAAATTATCCTCACCAGTAGAGGTCCTGTCATCTATAGATTGGAGAGTGTCTAATACTTCATCAAGTTACAACCGTGTGTAACATGAGTGGTTGTTACAGTACATCACAGTTGCAATTGTGTGTAACAGTAGGAGTGGTTGTTTGTTACATCACAATTTACAACCATGTGTAAGAGTATAGTGGTTGTTACATCACAGTTGCAACTGTGTATAACAGTAGGAGTGGTTGTTACATCACAAGTTACAACCATGTGTAAGAATAGGAGTGGTTGTTACATCACAAGTTACAACCATATGTAAGAGTACGAGCAGGGGTGTAAAGTACTTCGTTACAATACTTAAGTACTGTTTTGGGGGATTTGTACTTTACTCGAGTATTATTAGGTTTGTATACTTTGTACTTTTACTCCATTACATTTCAGAGAAAAAAAAACATACTTTTTACTCATTACATTTAAAATGCAGACCTACAAAGTACAAAGTACAAATCTCGCAGGTCCAACCATTTTAATTAGTATATTTTAATTGTTTATCTGGCCAAACTAACGTTAACGTTATTAATCCTGCGACCGCAGGTAAACAGCCAATCAAATCCCCATCAATGTAAAATGAACCCGCCCATACCCATGCTGATTGGTCCTTGAGCAAGACTAGAAAGCAGGGATCTTTGATTAAACACCTGCTATCAAAAGAATAGAGTCAGAGTGACAAGCCATAGAAGATGCAAAAAATGGAGTAGGACTAGGGACCGCACTCGAGGAAAATCGTTGTTTTTATTTTTATATGCACAAGTTGTATAACTGTGTGAGCACACTGATGAAGGCCGGAAGGCTGAAAACAGTTGCAACTGTGTATAACAGAAGTGGTTGTTACATCACAAGTTACAACCATGTGTAAGAATATGAGTGGTTGTTACATCACAGTTGCAACTGTGTATAACAGTAGGAGTGGTTGTAACTGTGTGTTAGTGGTAGTAGCTAGCTGCAGTGGAAACATGTTCTCCAGAGCCAGGGAACACAATGCCCTCTGCCAGCCGTTCTGTTACAATTATGATTCTGTTTCCCTTGGCGACACTGTCAGTCAAACACCACCTCTAGCAAGATTGATTCTTCCTGAGGCAGACACACACACATACAGTACAGTACTGTACACATACACACACACACCTCTTCTCTCTTTCTCTCTCTATTTCTCTCTCTCTCCCCGCCCACCTTCTTTATTAGCCTTCCTTCCTGTACCAGATGTCCTTAACTGAGGTACACAGCAGAGTGTGTGGCGGACACTTGGTGCTTCGAGGACAAATCTGCTACATTAAACAGAGGAAATGGCAAAGCGAAGTAGACGGAATCACATTATTATTATTACACACTAATGACTTTACTGGCACCCCCTCCAACTTTACTGTCCTGCTTCTCTGTCCTCCGTTGTCCTTTCTCTGAGCGTGGCAGTCACTTGACAGACACGTTCCTGACACTGAGGGTGTCACCAAATGCAGCCCGGAGAGACGCAGGGCAACCTGCTTGGTGGTTTTGGTGTTGGGAGATGATCCACACTGAATTAATAAATATACATATGATCTATGTATTTACTGTATGTATTTGACTGCATTTGCTTTTTGTTGTCTGTATTATTTGTTTTTGTTTGCGTTGGTGCTGGTGCAAATTGCAGCCCTATGCCTGTTATTATGACGATAAAAGCTTTAATTATAACCATTTTAGCCCTGTGTTTGTTTGTGTTTTGAGGGGTGGAGGGTAGTAATAGGGCAAGATTTAAATGGTCTATCAATGTCACGTTAGGTCTCACAGTGGGTGGCCAAAACTGGTGAATGAATACAATGGAAGCACCACTGGTGTGTACAGTACAGTATGTGTGTGTGTGTTTGTACAAAGGGTGATGTGAAGCCTTGTCTTCTCCAGGTGGTTCGAGCCGTTTGTCATTCAGTGGCTGGCCGAGAATGAGGACGTTGCAATGGATTTCCTCAATGGAGCTCTTGGGAGGGACAAGAAGGATGGAGTGAGTGTCACACCACCCTCATTCCCTGTTTGTGTGTGTGTGTGTGTGTGTGTGTGTGTGTGTGTGTGTGTGTGTGTGTGTGTGTGTGTGTGTGTGTGTGTGTGTGTGTGTGTGTGTGTGTGTGTGTGTGTGTGTGTGTGTGTGTGTGTGTGTGTGTGTGTGTGTGTGTGTGTGTGTGTGTGTGTGTGTGTGCGCCCGCGTGTGTGTCACTGAGAGAGATCACTGTGATTTTTTAGCCCACAATGATAGTAAAATAACAGAAATTAAGTAATAATAATTTATTTGGTCGTAATCCAACAGATTACAGTACTGATTACAATTGGTAAACTACTAGCTTCTCCAGCGATCCTGCGCCACACAGCAGGGAACAAGCCATCCTTGGGGATGCGGTAGAATAGTGTAACGCTTCCGCTCAGCGCCTGTTGAAGGCAAAACAGCCGCAGTTAGGGAGAAGAAGTCACAGGGTGGAAATGAAAGACTTTCTCTGCTCCTAGTAAAGTAGCAGGGCTATTACAATAGCTGTCAGCTCACTACCGCCTCCGTTCACTGCCAGCTAACTGACACCAGAGGATAACGGAAGAGAATTAGTCTCTAATGAGATATCCACTCAAGAAAGTGCTATATTTACTGCTACTGATGACTGCTGGCATCATAGTCCACTATTGCATGTTATTGAAGCTGTTATTGAAGCTGTAAGCGAATGGCCGGCACTCACATTTAGGTCGGTAACAGTGTTTTATGCTAACTTCCCTGGAAAAGTGTAAACAACTTGTCAAATTCCCCTGTTTTTTTTTTAAACTCACCATTTTACCAGCTCTGTAGCTCTACCTGCTGTACCTGGCACTCATGCATCTGTGTTGGTGTTGTTATTGGTGTTGGTGTGTACTCGCTGCTAGTCTTGTCAGCTGCAGGAGCTCTCGCTGGCACCCTTCTGGGAGTGAAGCAGATGTACGATAATAGCTGCGTTGATGGGCTGTCTTGAGCCTCTAAAATAATACAGTCTGCCATTATGAGATGCTAATAAGCATCAGTAACTAAGATACCCCCCCCCCCCCCTCTATCTCTCTCTCTCCCTCTCCCTCTCACTCACACTCTCTCTCCTACTCTTCTTTGCCCCTCTATCCTGCTCCTCTCCTCTTCATCGCTCCAGTTCCAGCAGACTTCGGATCACGCCCTGTTCTCCTGCTCAGTGGTGGACGTGTTCACTCAGCTCAACCAGAGCTTTGAGATCATCAAGAAGCTGGAATGCCCCAACCCACAGGCCCTGGCTCACTTCATGTGCCGCTTCGCCAAGGTCAGGCCCTCCCCAACAATAACCCCCCCTGTCAAGCCCCATCACACTGCAGGCAAAGAGTAGTAGCTAATAAAACTGCAGACCAGAAAATAATATACTCTACCATTGGCCTGACACTTGACGAACATAGGTACTTAGCCTCCTTATTAAGTTTCAGACTGCTCTAACATTTCAGAGCTCTGGTGGTCTAATAATAACAACACAGCACCACTGCAATTATAAAAACATGTCTGTCTCTATCTCCTCACAGACTATCAACAAAGTTCTTTTGCAATATGCTGCAATCATATCCAAGGACTTCCCCTTGTACCTCAACAAGGAGAACGTGGTAAGTGCCTTCTCACAGTCTGCAAGATCCTCCCATCCCCCACCCTATTTTTAATAGCAAGGGGTTGCATTGGCTTATGTGTGCGGGGATTCAAATGCAAGAAGCCTCTCTTGGTGTTGTTTCCATGGTGACCATATCAGGTGAGGGGGGGGGCTTTATGGAACTGGAAATATTCTGATATTGGCCCTCTGACTATTCTGACATAGCCTAGACCATCGGCGTATTTAGACCACTATCAGTAGGGCACGTGCCCTACTGATGATCATCTGTGCCCCAGTGATTTTTTTTTCTTTTTTTCTTTTTTTAACAAATGTTTTTTATTTTCCCTTTTTTAACATGATCAAATGATCATTTAACATGATCAAATAATTATTATAATATTTTTTACTTCGCTTTGAAATATTATAGTGAAATATTTTACACTGCATTTATCTACTGGTTTTTAGATTATTTCTGAAAATATTAAGAGATCTAGCTTCCCTAATGTCCATAGGTAGTGTGTTCCATAACTTTGGTGCATAGTTAGCAAAGGCTGCATCCCTGATTTTCTTTAGACTGTGGCTTGGAACCTTCAATAGACCAGTAGTAGATGATCGCAATGTTTATACTTTGTATATAAGGAGGAGGACCTTGAAATCAATTCTAAATGTTACCAGAAGCCAGTGTAGGTTACTTACTTGTAACTTCGGGTTTGATCCAAGGAGTAAGTTGCCCCATATTGCTCTGTAACATTTCTCTTTTTGTTATAGGACCGACTAGTAGGATTTCAGTTTTGCCCTCATTTAATTTTAGGAAGTTGTTCGTCATCCATTTGTTTATTGCTAAGAGACAGGCGGAAATGGAGTTTATAGCTGTGTGATCATTTGGTTCAGCGGAGATGTACAATTGTATGTCATCTGCGTAACAATGGAAACATACATTGTGCTTTCTAATGATGTCTCCTCAATGTTCAATGTTCAATGCAATGTTCAATGCAAGTAAAGCACTTTAAACGTTAAGTATGACTAAATGCTTTCTTGACTATATATATAGTAACTGTTCCAAAATGCATAGATTTCTATGTATTTTAGGGGTTTGGGTGGCTAGCTCTTTTTAATATAAATGTCAGATTGTTTTATTTATTTCATAGATTTCTATGCATTTCAGGAGTTTGGGGGGCTGGCTCCCCAAAATAATTAAATAACATAACCCTAACCTAACCCTAAAACCGAAATAAAGTTAAAAAAAAATCCACCCATTTTCGCCCACAAACCGGCCAAAACCGGCCACATTTTTTTCATAGTTTTTGGTGCCCTTCTGTGCCCTACTGAAGTGCTGGGTCTAGATACGCCCCTGGCCTAGACCACTCTGACGTAGCCTAGACCACTCTGACGTAGCCTAGAGTCTAGACCACTCTGACGTTGACTAGACCACTCTGACGTAGCCTAGACCTCTCTGACGTTGCCTTGACCTCTCTGACGTAGCCTTGACCTCTCTGACGTAGCCTAGACCTCTCTGACGTTGCCTTGACCTCTCTGACGTAGCCTTGACCTCTCTGACGTAGCCTAGACCACTCTGACGTAGCCTAGACCACTCTGACGTAGCCTAGACCTCTCAAGTTCAAGTTTCTTTAATAGTTGTCATACAGAAGTACAGAATACTTTTATACAAAATGCTTCTTACTGTTACGCTCCAGAGACTGTGTTAGACAAGATAAGTATGAAATAAAATAGTATAGCATGTAAAATAGAAGTAAAAATAGAGGTCACAGTGTTCAGTATAGACATATGTACAATGTTCGATGCAACTGAGTTACCATACAATATACAATATACAGGGCCGCTTCAGGGGGTGTGCGAGCAGTGCGGTCGCACAGGGCCTCGCGGGAAGGTTGGCCTCGCAAAAATAAAATAAAAAATGATTTATTATTTTTTTTTTTTTTTTTTTTTTTTTTTTTTTTTGCGAGGCCCCCCTTCCCGCGAGGCCCTTTTTCATCACAGACCTAAAATCTAGTTTTGCTTATATGCTTATATATTTCACATTAAACACGTTTGTAGAATGTTCCTGGCTCTGCGGCTCTGCAGCAGACACTCACTATTGGAGCTCTGGGGCTCTGCAGCCCCAGAGGGAGGGAGGGGTTACATCATGTGTACGCCGGCGTGCGTCAGCTGCGTTTGACTATTTCGCGCGTGCAGCTTTGGAGGTTATGCTTAGTTATGCCAGCCAAAACGAAGAGGACGGTCATTCGGCAGATGGACTGAAGATGAAAGTTGTTGCATGTTAGACAGTTCAGTCAGGCTAGCCATCCCGGCTAAAGGCAGGGACAGCTAGTTAGCTTTAGCTACGTTATAATATTGAGTGCTAACGTGTGGTTCAGTCGGGATAGCCATGATGATGTCGGCTAGTAGCTAGCTTAGCTAAAGGCTAACTAGCGTTAGCTAACCTAGAGAGAACGCGTGCAGCATTGTTATGCCAAGATGAAGAGGACGGTCATTCGGCAGATGAACTTCGTCAACTCCACGCGGTTGTCTCCATCCTCTTGGACGTTTGGTGAGTTTTTAATGCACTCTATTCTATTCCCGCCGTGGATATATCTCTCTCTCTCTTTCTGGAGCCAAACGGGCCCGCTAGCTGTTGTAGTAGCTAACGGTGTGTGGCCTGGTGTCAGCACCTGGTGCGAGGGAGGTGAGCTTGGTGTTTCATTATGAGAATATCTCCTTGCTCAAGTCGGCTATAGTCCGCGAGGGACTTGTTGCCAGCACCGCTATGGTAAACACCACTCTGTAGTGGGACGTGTATTGCCTTCTTTTTCCCTTCTCTCTTCGGATGAGAAGAGGAAAACACAGTGGCTGTCTGAAGTGTTGGCCTGTATTGCTTTTCTCACGTTGTACAGTTTTTCAGTGGTAGCCGCATAGCTTGCTTCTGCGTTAGCTAGTGGTTAGCGATAGCCGGGTTGAGCTAACTGTTAGCCAGTTAGCTGTTTAGCTACGACGTTAGCTGCTCGTTTTCGCTCGGCTGGGAACGTTAGCCTAGAGTTAGCTGTTAGCTTGTGCTACGACCATTGACATTAGCCGTGAGAATAGCAGGCCCTGGCACTCTGACTACGACATCATCTTTGACAGAAGATGTAGTCAGGCCTGCACCATGACAAGGCTCCGGCCATAGCTCCTTTTTGTCCCGCCAGCGAGAGGCCTTTCGTCAACGTGGAGACCTGTGTTGCGGCCTTTCGCCCTGCGTTCCTTGGTGCAGGTAAGATGTCCATTGGACATTACCCCACTCTTCCTTCCTTCCCCTCCCGAATGTTTGGTTAATAACGATGTTTTTTTCCAGGCAAAACATATGTTACTTCACAACATTTGGAGATACGACATGTGCTGTGTGTGAATTGTCTTGGTCGTTTGTGTAGCTTGGGTAGCGTTGGCCAAAGCTGTGTGGCCTGGTGTCAGTACCTGGCTACTCTATTCGCAGTTAGCCTATTTAGCTGATGTCGGCCATTGGCTGCTTGCTACTTTGTTTTCTCTGGTATAGACCCTCTTCTCTTTGGATTTAAGTGTTGATCTTTGTCCTTTTGGATCTATGTATATTCATGTTGCCTTTGTGAAGTTATCTTTTCCTTCTGTCTTGTTCTTCCATTAAAAGTTGAATATCCTTTAGGGGCTCATCTTTGCTTATCTCTCTCATACATGCTCTCTCTCTAACACACACACACACAGACATGCTCTCTCTCTCTAACACACAAACACACATGCTCTCTCTCTCTCTCTCTCTTTCTAACACACACAGTCTGCCTATGGCGGCCTTTCTCGATGGCTAGGCTGTGCTCGCTGAGTCTGTACCTAGTCAAGGATCTTCAGTCACAGTGCTCAGGTATTCTGCCACTGTGTACTCTCTGTTTAGGGCCAAATAGCATTTCAATTTGCTCTGATTTTGGGTTGTTTCTTTCCAATGTGTGTCTCTCTCTCTCTCTCTCTCTCTCTCTCTCTGGCCTTGCTCTGGTGGAGGGTCAGGGGCATTGCCGGTCTGTGCAGCGATAACACTGTATATTGACTGTAGAACGGGGAGCTCTCTCTCGCTCTCTCTCTTGCTATATGTTGACTGTATTATGCCCAGCCTCGGGCAGCGCTATTATTTAAGAATATGTTGACTGTATGAAAAAAAAAATAAAAAAAATTTTTTTTTCTTTTTTTTTACCTTTTAGGGGGGGGGGGGGGGGGGGGGTGGGGGGGCTCGCGTTTAAATCTCGCACAGGGCCTCGCATTTCTCCCAGGCGGCCCTGACAATATACTATGCAATGTACTAATATACAATACTATATAGTGCAGAACAGAAATGGGATGAGGTACAATTTAGGTACAATTTACAGTAAGGTGTACGAGTTGTAGTGCAAATCCTTTACCAATAAATATAAAGTGTAAAGTGTGTTTAGGTGTTCTAAAGTGTGTAAAGTGGGTGCTGCAGTGAGTTGTTTGTTTAAAGTGAGTGTGTGCGTGTGGATGTGTGTGCTGTGTGCATTTTATGGTTGTTGCATAGTGTTTATTGTTCGTTGAGCAGCCTGATGGCCTGGGGATAGAAGCTTCTTCTGAGTCTTTCTGTGCTCGCCTTAAGACTCCAGTATCGCTTGCCTGACCGCAGCAGTTCAAAGAGGCAGTTGTTCGGGTGGCTGGAGTCCTTGATGATTCTCTTAGCCTTCCCCCTGCACCGCTTGTTGTAAATGTTCTGGAGGGTGGGAAGCCCCCCTCCAATTGTGCGTTCGGCTGAACGTGTCACTCTTTGTAGTCTGCTACGGTCTTGTGCAGTGCTATTCCCAAACCAGGAGGTGATGTTGCCAGTCAGGATGCTCTCGATTGTACATGAGTAGAAGTTCCTAAGGATCTTCTGACTGACTTGGAACTTCCTTAGGCGCCTGAGGAAGTAGAGGCGTTGTCGTGCCTTCTTCACAACACTGTCAATGTGTGTGGTCCATGTCAAGTCCTCGGATATGTGGGCTCCGAGGTACTTGAAACTGTTCACTCTCTCAACCGGTGCCCCGTCGATGCTGAGGGGGCTGTAGTCCTTGACCCCCGACCTCCTGAAGTCCACAATCATCTCTTTTGTTTGGCTGACGTTCAGGGAGAGGCAGTTCTCCTGACACCACTGTGACAGATTCTCTCTCTGACATTGCCTAGACCTCTCTGACGTTGCCTAGACCTCTCTGACGTAGCCTAGACCTCTCTGACGTTGCCTACACCTCTCTGACGTAGCCTAGACCACTCTGACGTAGCCTAGACCACTCTGACATAGCCTAGACCACTCTGACGTTGCCTAGACCTCTCTGACGTAGCCTAGACCTCTCTGACGTTGCCTAGACCTCTCTGACGTAGCCTAGACCTCTCTGACGTAGCCTAGACCTCTCTGACGTAGCCTAGACCTCTCTGACATTGCCTAGACCTCTCTGACGTAGCCTAGACCTCTCTGACGTAGCCTAGACCTCTCTGACGTAGCCTAGACCTCTCTGACGTAGCCTAGACCTCTCTGACGTAGCCTAGACCTCTCTGACGTAGCCTAGACCTCTCTGACATAGCCTAGACTGCTCTGAGCCGAGTTCTGCCTTTAATCCCCCCCCCCCCCCCCCCCCCGCATCCCGGCCAAAGTGTCTCTATTAAGCAAGAGGCAATTATTCATCCTGTGGCCCATAGCTGTTGCGAGAAGTCAGCAGTATTTTTCTGTCCATTGTTTAATGTGATGGATGCCAGAGCCCCCAGTGACTTCAGAATGGCCTAATTATCGTCCACATGTGTGTCTGTGTGAATTACAGAAGTGAAAGCTACAGCACAACTGGGTATCTGTCCTGGCGGAAGACACAATTCCTGTTTACACTTATCTGTCCTGGTGGAAGACACCATTCCTGTTTACACGTGGTGTTAAGATCCAATCTAAGTGGACAGCTCTACATCAGTTCACACCTTGCATTAGAATGCGTCTCCACAGGCGTCTCGAGTGAACACTTATGATCGGATCTTGCTTCCCCGCTCAATATGCAAATAAACACTTAGGCCTACGCCCACATGAATAAAGATGTATCCTGATTAGATAATATAATAGAGCGCATGCAGTATTTCCATTACAATTTACAATATTACTGTCAAATCTTTTTAATTGAGAGACTATAAAAGGTGATACCAATACAGAATGTCGGAAAATCTAAAATTGTATTTCCAAGCAATAGAAGGATGACCAGCGAGTGACTCCAGCAATGACTGCCATCTATAAAAGCTGATAGGCCTATCTCATAAAATCTCATAGCACTTTCCTTGTGTATTTATTCCATACTCCAAATTGCCACTCAACATTAACTCAAGTGTCCTTTACAACCTCCACAGCTGGTTTCAGTAGTGCATGTATGAATGAATGTATTTACTGAAAATAATCACTCTGGAAATGTGTGAACAGTGGGGAGCCCATGCACTGAAATGGCTTCAATAATTAGGCTAATAATTGTTTTTTGCATGCTTGCATTTATAAAAAGGCATCAGGCAGCCAAAGGGGCATGGCAAGCCCACATTATAATAGAGGATTCTGATAACGTAAAAAACTATTTTACTTTGGATTTGTTTAACATGATTTTTTTAAAAGGTGGCAGCCCTATAGCCTATAATGGGTGTTTTTATATATGGGTGTATAAAGCCAGCTTGTGCTATTTGAAAACCAACTGGAGATGGATAAAAGGGGGTAGAAAGGGAGAGCAGATACCTTTTCTGTGTTCATACAGTGGCATAGAATTATACAGAAAAAGGTTTGCATGACCCCAGAGGATTGATTTAGATTAGATTTTGATTGAAGTTTATTTCAAATATGCAACACAACAAACAAACATCAAGTACAGATATAGCCTTAAGACGTTCAAATAATAAATGTATTATATATATATAAAAATCCCACCCCTTTTTACTCATCAGACCATACTATATTATATTTACTAATTCATACTTTACTAGATTTATTTTGATTTTTTTTTTTTTTTTTTTACAATACCTTATTAATATTTGTAACACTGTAGGTTACCCTGTATAGTTCCTCTAGCCATTTTATATACATATATATACAACTGCATACCTACATATGCACATATATACATATATATATATATACTGTGTATACATACATAAACATACATACTGCCAGTTATCGAACCCCTTTTTCATTTCTGTACCTCTGGAAAACCATTTGATTTTTTTTTAACCTTAAACGGATCTTTTTCAAGTTCCAAGTTTTAATACTCTTATCAACATGCGAGTCAACAAATGCTTGCTTTATGCAGCCATTTAACACAAAAGGATGACCCGCATGCATTGCAAATTTGCATCAAATTCAAAACAGAGTGATGCACAAAATAACTTAAAAGAAAATAATAATTAAAAACAATGAATAAAGTGTGCATGAAATAATAGGGGAAAGAAAACGTTAGGAACTTTTTACATTCACCCACACAAGGGCTGAGTAATCACACCCCCCCCCCTCTCTCTCACACACACACTCTCCCAGCTCTCTTTCTCTCTTGCCCCTTCCTCATCTCTTATTATATATTATTACTATTGTATTATGCACATCGGCAAGACCCCCCGCATTTCACTGTATACCTGTATGCCGTGACAAATAAAACTCTTGTATCTTGTATCTCACCCCCCTCTCTCTCTATATATCTCTCACACACACACACACACACTTCAGAAACAAACATAGAGCATAGAATGAGAGCATCAATAATACACCTGAGTGAAGTCTAGTAAAAAAAAAAGAAGAAAAAACAAAAAAGAATTACAAAAAAAAGAATATTATATATATATCTTTTTTTAGTTAATCATGAGTTAAAAAAAATAGTGCCGTTAATAGAATCGGCAATAACGCCTTAATACCGCGTTAACTTTGACAGCCTTAGTCCTCAATGCATCTTAGGTGAGTTCACACACACCTGGGCCCTCATTTATCAATGGTGCGTACACACAGATATGTGCGTAAACCGTGCGTACAGTGGCGTCATTTCAGTAAAAGCCAAGGTATGGCAAGGAGGGAGGGTGCACAAATCAGTTGTGCAATAGTCACTTTTGGTGAGTTGTTTCTATACAATTCACTTATATGGCGTTTAGGTATGACACAGGACTACAAAAGCATTTAGTATAGAAATGTGTCAACAGACTAAAGCAGGGAACCACAATATTTTGCACACAAATTATGCTGAGCAGAATGTAATATCAAAACTTTCTATTCTTTTTCAATTGAGCCAATTTTCCTTAGGTACAGTTTTGAGGTGTGTGTTCAACAGAATGTAGTATCAAAAACACGTTCACAAAAAGTATGGGTTACTGAATGCTGAACTGCACTGTTATAATCACTAAGCCACTGTAAGACCTTACCTGTGTCCCTGTATCCCTTGTCTCTGCTGCCCTTTGACTAAAAAACGTCCGTATGTCCATTTTCCTTTTTTTTTTTTGTGCCATATTTGAGAAACTCACCTAGTAAAAGTCACCTAGTACAAGTGAGATAATTTACTATATCAAAACATGCTAGGGCGAGCCCAGCTCTCGGCATTGCTACCAGCTTGGCTGGTCGTTCATACTAATACAATTGGCAGTATTAGGGGGTGGGAAGCTGGTGGGTGGGGATCGGACGTTGTGGACAGCGACTCCTACAGGTCGGTTGGTGCGCCTGCGCAGTAGAATCAGTAAGCAACGGGGGCGGCGTGTCCCTCCCACGCAGACCCTCGCCGCTGAGAGATCACGCTGTGCAGGTGAAAAGATGCGACGGCTGCCTCCTCGAGTACCGGAGGGGACACGTGATGCAAGGCTTCGTCCACATTGCAGCCGGCTTGTGGGAGGCATGGCCTAACAACGTTCGAGACAGGGGAGGGTAGAATTGGACAATACGAAATTGGGGCCCGGAGAAAAATAGAAAAATGGGGAGAAAAAGTAGATAACAAAAAAAAAACATGCTAGGGCTGTACCAAATAGTTCGAAGCTTCGTTCATAATGTTGACATTCAAATTCTAAATCAGCATTAGAATTTTGTATATAAAGATTTAGAGACATTCTAAATTCCTTGCGTAGGAACGAAAATAGAACACTTTCTACGCATTATCGATAAATGAGGGCCCTTGAGCTGTCCCCTTGTGATTGGATCACTCAGATTCGATCTTAATGCTAGGTGTGAACAGGGCCACAGATGTAGACAGGCTCATTAGTAGATGTTAAAGGACAAAAGATGAGCCGTTGTATAAATCATTCTGAGTCGTTTCACAGTTGCAAGACGTAACATTATAACAGATATGACTGAAAGTATAAAATGGCCCAGTTAGGAGAATCAACCTTGGCTAGACGGTGATGTTCACCATGTTCCTAACTGGAATGTTAAACAACCTTAAAAGATTAGGTCAAAAGTCATCCTCTCTCTGGAGCCTGGAGTCCTTAAAGGAACAGTCGAATATGTATGATATTTCAACACAGATCTATAATGACATGATGATATTTTCTACGACAATGACCAGAGAGGACAGTCTCATCTTTATAAGCAACATCTGGATTAGAAATGGTGTCTGGTCACACAGGGTTATTCTTATCAAGTTATTAACGAGAGCAAATAGCATGCTAGATTTGATATCTGTGATATTCACAGTACCAAGATAACTTACAATTCCAGCATCAGTATTGTCATTGGTATCAGTGCCTTTGCAGTGTAGAAATTTAGAATATCTAATGTAATATCACTCTCACATACACACACAGCTATAAATCAAACAGAAAGGAAGCCATAATATGTGGCTCTAGAGATGCTATTTGGTGTCTGTGGAACTAGGAACACATCATCATTCTTCTCACGGGACAGAATTATCACTCAAGTGATATTCATTATAGTGGTACAGATAGCACTGTGGGGTGAAGGAGGGTAGTGGTGGGGAGAGGTTTGTCTCTTGATTTTGGTACATAATGTGCGTAATATTTTGCATGACTGACTGAAAACTCGCCAAGGAATAACTCATTCCCGCCTTAAACAGGAAATATGATTGATGTTAGTTATCTTCCTGATTTATCGGCCTGCTCTGAATCAATATTGCCAGATCTTTTTCCTTTTATTTTTTTGTATGCATACTATAGTGTTGAGGGACTGATGATATATGGTGAGGGACTGATGATATATGGCGAGGGACTGATGATATATGGCGAGGGACTGATGATATATGGCCCACAGACAGTCTCATCATACCCCCCAAAAAGTCACCTTCTCAGGGAATGAGTTTGTCCCCATAAACACCCAATGCTTGGTCGCACACTGATGAGACAGGTTGTACATAATATTTGAATGTCAATGTAAAATATCAAATACTGAAAAAATAGAGATATGAAATCCATCACGGGACACCCAACGAGATCAGGGATCAGATATACCACTTATCAACGTTCAGACGATCAGTTTAGATCAGTTTGGATCAGTGCTCAGACTGGCTAACAACCAGACTAACCGTGACACTGTTCTCCTGCAGCCCTGCATCCTCCTCAACAACATCCAGCAGCTCCGGGTCCAGCTGGAGAAGATGTTTGAGTCCATGGGAGGGAAACAGGTCTGTGACCCAGCTATGCACATCTATGTAATGTATATCTATACTCACAGTGTGCTCGTTGTATGGCTACTGTAAACCTACCCCCCCTCCCTCAACACCCCTCTGCCTGAGGGTATACCCTTAGTCCATTTCCCCTTATCACTAATACTTTTTATTCTCCTGTTACTTCTTGTTCTACCACCCTACTATACTAATACCCCACTTTTCTTACTTCCTGTCTTCTGTTACCACTATTGGTACTCCTCCACAGCTCACTGTGGCGTGTTTATGTCTAACCTTCCATTGTCTACTGTGTATGTCAGCCACCACCCCACCCCCTTGCCTTAAAGAGGACATATTATGTATCTATTCAACAGTGTTATATACGACTTCCTTCAGTCTGTGGGAAATGTTAACCAGTCTAAATATAATTGTAATTGTTTATTTTCCAGCATCTCTTTCTGTCGTTGTATTGAACATGCTGGTTTTGGTTGCGTTTAGCGCGCACCACTTTTTTGTATTATTAATTACTCCCTTCCCTGCCTGGCCCATTGCTGCACCAATGAGCAAAATAACAAATTTGCAACTGTAGGCTGTGTTTGTGGCTCCAAAAAGCACAGTTAATTGATTAATTAAAGTGTATTGATTCCTTGTGACCCCAAAAGGGCAATAATTCGAACAGCTTGTTTCGGCTTGTTAATCTTCAAACTCATAACATGGCCAGACTTCCACATCCATACAAAGCCCCATTTTACACAATATGTCCCCATTAAAAGTGTATATAGTAGCCCCTCTGACTCCCTCATGTTCACCTTCTAAGTCAGTCTCTGTGTTCCCCCTCCAGTCCAAACTGCACTCCCCCTACAAACGTACATGCATGTTTTTCCCCATCTCTCCTTCTTCCCCTCTCTCTCTCTCTCTCTCTCTCTCTCTCTCTCTCTCTCTCTCTCTCTCTCTCTCTCTCTCTCTCTCTCTCTCTCTCTCTTCCTCTCTCTCTCTCTCTCTCTCTCTCTCTCTCTCTCTCTCTCTTGTCTATCTAATGCTTGAATTGCCCTGCGTTTTGTCTCCTGTTAGCTGTGTTTGTTCTGTTTTCCCCATCCCCTCTGTGCTCTCTTTCTCTCTCCCTCTCCCTCTAGGAGGAGGGGGTTGTGGCCTTCTGTAAGGTGTGTGCATCATCCCAGGAAACTCTTTTTAACATTTCCCTCAACCACCATGTACTGAATGAGACTAAAGCACGCCCCCCCTCCCACAAAACCCAACAACCCCTCCCCTCTGCCACCTCCTCTCTCACCCTCCTGTGCTTCCTCACATATGGTGCACATACACACACACGTTCATGTACACACACACACCCTTTACAGAAGCATGTGCCACAGAGCATACGGAGTCCGAACCAGGGCTGTGAGCCCCCCCCCCCCCCCCCCGTGGCCCTGTCCCGTCTTTATTTTTAGCTTGTTTCTTTCCTCCTTTCTGCTACGTCTCTTATCTGTGGCTAATTTAGCACATTATTTTATTATTATTTCTTTTCTTTTTTCTTCTCAATTGGGAGCCTGATATCGGGGGCTCACCGAGGCACAGACTGTATCCTTTCTTTACCTATATTCCCAGAGCTGCAGCAAGACGCTTCAGACGGGTGTTTTCAGGCCGTTACTGAGCTGTGTACCCGGCTGCACCCCGAGATAAGGTCTCTCTCTCTCTCTCTCTCTCTCTCGCTCTCTCTCTCTCTCTCTCTCTCTCTCTCTCTCTCTCTCTCTCTCTCTCTCTCTCTCTCTCTCTCTCTCTCTCTCTCTCTCTCTCTCTCTCTCTCTCTCTCTCTCTCTCTCTCTCTCTCCTTACCTGTGCTCATCCGCTGCATTCCAAGCTGGGAGGGAGTTCTTTATTAGAAAGTTGGACAGTCTAAGAAGTCGTAACAGGAGAAGTGATTATAGGCTATAGATAATGGACTGTTATGGGCCAATCATTACAAATAGTTGAACAAACATTTTGGCCTGTAATCAATGTAATATTGCTAGAATATATTTGGTTTTTCTATTAGGTAAGTCAATGCATGTGTAAGGGATTGTGCAGGACAAAGGCAGGAGGCAGATGATGATGATGATGATGAAGATAAAGATATTCTTTAGGGCATTTCTGCTTTTTATTATGGACAGGACAGTCAGAGAGAGGAAATTGGGTGAAGAGATCGGGGAGGACATGCAACACATGTCCTGGGCCGGATTATAAACCAGGATGTTGCGATCGTGCAGTATGCGTCTTAATGTGGTGTGCCACCCCAGATGATGAAGATAAAACACAAAAGAGGGTTTTTATTGAATACCACTGGGGACACGGCTAATGTGAATAGACGACCAGACAACAATTAACTAAGGAGGCTGACATAAATACACACAGGGAAAAGGGGCAACACCTGTGGACCAGGACATACAAGGGGCAATAATGAACAGACATGGGTGGACACATGGAAAAAAAACATTGGGAGAAAAACTGGGGACATCTACTGGACCTGGGTGGAAATACGAGGAGAGAAAGAGACACAAGGGGGCTGGAAAACACAACCATGACAGGACCCCCCACACGGGACAGCTCCTGACGTCCCACAAGATCAAACGGGAAGGGGACCCCTGTCACAGCGACAAAGGATGGGGAACAGGAAGGCAGGCAGGAGAGAGGTAGTCCAGCAGACAGACATAAAGACGGACGGGCAGAAAGGGACCCATGAACCTCTGGGAATTCTCTACTGCCACTCAGAA
>NC_140184.1:48425856-48430856 GCF_963971535.1 Notolepis coatsorum | reverse complement strand
GCGTTAGTGGCGAGCGCCTTTCCCACTGCGCCACTCAGCCGCCGTCAGCGAACAAATATTTGACATGAAAAATATTAACCTTCGTACTGTGTTTTACTATCACGCACTTTACTACTAAGTAATCTTCCTTGCCTATATTACTACCTACTATGCTAATATGTCTATACTACCATCCACTCAAGACTGTAGCATCCAAGTTTAACACTGTTTGACAAACAATGTTACTTAGCTGCCAGAGTTGTACCCTTCCTGCTGACCTGCGGTACAGAACTTGTAAGTCACTTTGGATAAAAGCGTCTGCTAAATGACTAAATATAAATGTAAATGTTGTTTCCACTGCCTAGTTTCATGCCTGTGATCGAGGACTGTGTGAAACAGATGAACCAGGAGCTGGTCCTGATGAAAGGTCCGGCCAAAGGGAGCAACGCCGCCATGGACGCCGAGTCGGTTCTCCGACCGCTCATGGATCTGCTGGATAAAAAGTGGGTGTCTTGGTGTGTCTTTAGTGTGTTAGCTGCTGTCGGAGCTCTTGAGCCTTGTTGATCGTGTGTCTGGGTGTGTTAGCTGCTGTTGGAGCCTCATTGAGCTACCGTCTGTCCATGTTTGTTTTGAATTATTTTTCAGTGAAGAGTATCAGTTTGTTGGACAGGACTGATAAGGAGTCCCTCTCCGCCAGGAAAAGTTTGGAGAGGATGACCATTTGGAGGTGATGGCTACATCACCGTCCGTAGCAAAGCTGTTTTTTCTGCAAAGACCCGATTATGTTAGCTGGGTTCTAATTCAAACTAGTTCAAACCAACGGACAGCAATATATCTTCCATGTGTTTTATCTCCAGTGTGTGGTGGTTCATCCGCTCCCTAACTCAATGGAGCCTGTAGGATATATGAGTCAAGACTGTAGCACCCAAGTTCAACACTGTTTGATGAACAACGTTACATAGTTGACAGAGTTGTACCCTTCCTGCTGACTTCTTGTACAGAGCTTGTAAGTCGCTTTGGATAAAAGCATCTGCTAAATGACTAAATGTAAATTAGTTCATATGTATGATACGACCAGACCGACTAGTGGGGGATGTCAGGTCTATATATCTGTGTCAAAGTACTCGACTCCATCCACAATGATTAATTACATTCCATTTCTAATCCTGGTTCAGTTCACTTAGCGACTACACTCTTTATTCCAGATCGGTTTGTTTATTTGTTTATTTGTTTATTTGTGGATCCCCATTAGTCTACACCCATGGGTGAACGACTATTCTTCCTGGGGTCCTAACACACAACCTACAACATTACAGTACATTACATTACAGTAAAAAAAACACACACATTCTCGACATCTTCAAAATCTCACAAAAAAAACACACAAAGCCCAACCACAAATACAATACTAACTAACTAAACTAACAATACTAACTAAATAAATCAGTAACTTAGTGGCTGAATGAGACGAGATGTGTTCCTCAGGATATTTTGGGGGAACATTCTTAAAATTCACCAGTGGAATTGTTATTTATTTTCTTTGGCATCTTTGAAAGAGATGTAGATTCTTTGCAATGGCTCGAGAGAAAAGCTCTGCGAATCCTCTTAATAATGTGCAAATACTACTGTAAGTCCTTTCCTCTATCTACAGATCAAGATGTTTTTTCGTTTTTTTTGCTACAATAGTGAATGTCCCTTACTGACTGACAGACCATTGTTAAAAGACGCAGGCATGAGTGTCTTGCCTGTTGAGCTGCAGTAAGCATCACACCACAACCGAGCCACATGAATATGTGAAACCTGCATGTTCTGTATAATAGTGGACCACATGAACAAAATGGCAACTTTGGTTGAGGCAAAATAAAGTGAGATATCACGTTCACTTGAGCCTCCCACACGTTACTCCTCGCCACTGAGAGATTGCGCTGTACAGGTGAAAAGGTGCGACGGCTGCCTCCTCGTTTACCGGAGGGGACACGTGATGCAAGGCTTGGTCCTCACTGCAGCCGACCAGTGGGAGGCATAGTCTAGCAACGTTCGAGACAGGGGAGGGGAGAATTGAAGGGAGAATTGGCAAGGCGAAATTGGGATGGGAAAAAAATAGAAAAAACAAAAAAAAAGTTGGTATATTACTGCTAATTTACTGCTAAATAGAAGTCCCACACACATGTATGTTGTATCAACTTGTCTCTAATCAGTATATTTTGAAATACATGATCAGGTTACATGACGCTGCTGTCGGGACAAAACCTCATAACTCCATTTTTTTAATTTTTTTTTATTATGTAAATCAACTCCGTAGATCATCCTCCATATGTGTGTGTGGGTTTTACAAAGTTTAAACAATGGGAAAGCATTAAACCGATCATCTGTCTAAACCTCCTAACTCTATTCACCCTCAAATCTGTGTTAGTTTTTTTCATCTGCTGAAAAGTTGGGTTTTTGGAGTTATGAGGTTTTGTCCCGACAGCAGCGATGAATAACTATAGGGGTGTAATGATGCATCGATTAATCAAAATGCATAGATTCTAATGTGTTCGATTCGATGCATCGATTTGAATATGTTAGAATCGATTATAATCGAAATTAATCGAAATAATCAAAATATAAAAAAATTATTAAAAAAAAAAGAAAAATACGTTTTTTTTGTGTGTGTATTGTTTTTATTTACCTATAGTCCATTCATGCTGAGTGAATCAGTTCCCCCAGCCACATTTGTGTATACTTTTTTTTGGGGGAATTAACTGATAGAAAATGTATCGAAAATGTATCGAAAATGTATCGAATCGAATCGTGGACAAATGAAGAGATTTCATGATGCATTGAATCGTTGCCTCAAGAATTGTAATCGAATCGAATCGTTGTGAGGTTGAATCGTTACCCCCCTATGAATAACCAATGTACCTGTCTCATATTGACAAGCAACTACACTCCACTGCAGTGTGTCAGAGGCGAGCAACAATAAAAGTGATCACATTGATTTTCAAGACTCCGTGCCATCCACGCTAGTAAATTCATAACCCAGTTCACTCCTTACCTCACTCCACTGCCCGCCAGTACAAATGCCCACTAGCTTTGGGGCTCACGCTGTCATATAGCGTAATATTTACACACAGACAACAATCATTAACCCATTCTCTGCCACGCTTATATCCATCGCTGTTTGATCTCTGCCAGTACTGTAAGTCTATGGAGATGTTCACCTTCTTTGCAGGGCTATAACTTTTTTAATTGTATTGCTAAATTTACATTACTATGGCCCATTCAACATCGATTACCTATCGTTCAGGATGTAGGAGCGTTTTACTTTTTCATTCGCACATTCATACGAAAATACCGTCTAGAGTATAAATATGTTTTTATCGTTTTCTGCAGTATTTTCCAGAACGTGAGATATAG
Organism: Notolepis coatsorum; assembly: GCF_963971535.1. Lineage (NCBI taxonomy): Eukaryota > Metazoa > Chordata > Actinopteri > Aulopiformes > Paralepididae > Notolepis > Notolepis coatsorum. The sequence continues at coordinate 48,427,478 of NC_140184.1, read as the reverse complement.
GCACAAATGCATATATTAGATCATCAAATGCAGTTTGATACCGATCGACGCTATATTAAAAATGTCAACTGTACATGGTCCTAAGGGTTATGACTGACATGCGCGGGTGAACGGAGGGGGGGGGGGGGGGGGGGCGTTTATAATTCCGTGATAGTCGTTAGATGCTTCATGTAGTATGGGTGATATATTGATCAGAGCAGTTTGTATAGAAAATTATGAACAAAAACGCTGAAACTCATGTCAGTCTCCTGGTACCGTTGGGCGATGAGAGTGGAGTAAACAGATCCCAGTTATGTGGTGGGGATCTAGGCGATCCATTTCCGGTTTGTATATTACTAATACACGCCCAAATCATGTAGATTATTGAGTTATGGCAAAGATCCATATCCACGGTGTGTGTATTGAGTCCCGCGACGGTAAACGAGTGGCCGGACGGAATTAGGGGACGGACCGAGCTGCAACAGGCATTTCTGGTTTGGCAACTCGCCGATCAGCCACCAGGTGGCAGTATTGAAGCGTTGCAGAGTTGTGCTGAGTCCCGCAGCATCTGACAAGGCTCTGTGAGTGAAATATGAATACCATGGCGAAAATATGAAATTATGATCAGAATCACGTCGTACGCCGTTATTGGCAGAATTTGCATGCACTTGAAACCCGTTGTACGACGTTTTTGGCAGGGAAAGGGTTAATGTTTTTTTTTTTGTATCTACTTTTTCTCCCATTTTAAATTTTTTCTCCCATCCCGATTTCGTATTGTCCAATTCTACCCTCCCCTGTCTCGAACGCTGTTAGGCCATGCCTCCCACAGGTCGGCTGCAATGTGGACCAAGCCTTGCATCACGTGTCCCCTCCGGTACACGAGGAGGCAGCTGTCGCATCTTTTTCACCTGTACAGCGCGATCTCTCAGCGGCGAGGGTCTGCGTGGGAGGGACACGCCGCCCTCGTTGCTTCCTGACCGCACCAACCGACCTGTAGGAGTCACTGTCCACAGCGTCTGATCCCCACCCACCAGCTTCCCACCCCCTAATACTGCCAATTGTATTAGTATGAACGACCAGCCAAGCTGGTAGCAATGCCGAGAGCTGGGCTCGAACCCAGCATCTCCTGCATTAGTGGCGAGCGCCTTGCCACCAACAAGCATTAATGTTAAGCCTATTGTCAGCATATTGTCTTCCCACCTCCATTGGCCAATGTCATAGCTAACAGACTCATCATCATCATCATCATCATCATCATCATCATCATCATCATCATCATCATCATCATAATCATCATCATCATCACAATATGCCTATCAATCGTCCTCCTTATTGATCATCAACATTACACAGATAATTGCAATACAAATAGCTTGCCTACCTTTCTGTTCTGTTGTCTGAAATAGTCCACAAAACAGCCATCATGTAGTTATCTGCCTCTTCCTCCCTGTTTCATAACAACCAACACACTCCAAGGGTCTTGACCACTGATCTATATTCTGCTGACAGTCGCCTACTTCACACAGTCGGCAGTAGTTCAAGCTGACAGTCGCCTACTTCACACAGTCGGCAGTAGTTCAAGCTGACAGTCGCCTACTTCACACAGTCGGTAGTAGTTCAAGCTGACAGTCGCCTACTTCACA
>NC_140184.1:48325856-48420856 GCF_963971535.1 Notolepis coatsorum | reverse complement strand
CAGCTAAATTACTAAATGTAAATGTAAAGATAGTATGATTTAATCATGCAGGCTATGACTAAATATGCAACATTTTATGCATTGTTATCATGACAGGTGAAACAATAGCCAAGCTTACAGAATCAAGATGAAAAAAAAATTGACCTCATGATCGAAAGTGTACGTAACTATCTTCATAACTATCTTCATAAGTAGTTTGTACAAACACATTTATGAAAGTCCTCCTCCGGATGCCTGAACGCGTGAAACGGTGTTCGTATATGACCAAAATGTTTGCAACTGAATGAAGAAAGTCAGTCATTCTGTCACTCATTCTTAACACTTTCCGTGCCATGGGTCCGGTGCCCCGGAACCCCGTTGCGTGCCAACGCCCACTTCAATGATAGAGCTCTCATATTTGCGAACGCATAAACGATATCTTAAATTATGGCTATGTGTATAATATGGCCGTCGCTTATCAATGACTTGTTTGCAGTCAACATTGTCGAAACGGATTGTTTTTTAATCGGTTAATTTCCGTTTTATACCATTTTGAAAAACTCATTTTTTTAAAGTTTCAGGAAAATATAAAGATTCTGTGATAATCGCCCTTTACTGGAATATACTGGAATACACAAAAAAAATTGTAATTTTTCGGCCTATTTATGAATAGTTTTCAAATAAATGCTAGATTATCGATAGTCTATGTGTAATTATTAGAGCTGGGCCGTTAACGGCGTTAACGTGCTGCGTTAACGCTATACTAGTATCGCGCGATAATATAATTAACGCATTAATCTAAAAAAAATATATATATCTTTTTTTTTGTACATTTTTTTTTTTTTACCTTTATTTACTCAGGGTAGGTTCGCTGAGCACAGACGCTCTTTTTCAGGAACGCCCTGCTTCACATTCACACAGTTCCATTCACACCTGGGAGCTTCCCAGTACAACCACAGTTGACACCATTGGCCACTGAGCAACTCCACTGGAGCAGTTGATTCAAGCCATGTCACATAGTTCAAGTTTGAAATGATTCTTTCTGTTTTGCTCCTGAGAGTGTGCTAGATACTGTACTGTACTGGTAATATTATTTATTTTTGTTAACTTCTGAATAAAACAACTTATTAAACACAAGTACATCTTATTGAACATTATTTTGATATTTCATTACCAATTATCATAGCAAAACAGCTTTTTCAAACAGTCTGTAATGCATTTTGGAATCGGGAGATGGGCTCATGGTGTAATGGGCCACCTGGCCTGAGAAACATAAGGAGGAAAGAAAAAGTAAGGACTTACTTCTGGTCATTATTTGGGTAGAACACACATATTTTGATTGCCTTCTGCAGTTTTTTTTTTTTTTTTAGCCATTTTAATCTAGATTAATCTAGATTAAATCCACGATTGCAGATAGATTAATCTAGATTAAAAAAATTAATCTATGCCCACCTCTAGTAATTATGCATGCTATAGAAGCTGGCTTAAAAATCGATTATCCATTTCCTGATCAGCACTGTTAAAGTTAGAGGTTCTATGTAGGATTGTTAGTAACTGTCTAACTGCATATATAACTGTTTCCACTAGAGGGCGCTCTAGGCGGAGCCACTCATGATACCACCAGGTGGCGAGTATAAAAAGAGATGTCTCCTCCCCCTCTACCTCTTTCTCCACCAGCCTCTCAGTGAGAGGAGAACTCATGTGCTGCTGCTCATACCATGTGAATGAATAAACCACGCCAAAGGCTAAAGATAGAAACCATGCCTCTTGACCACATTATTGTCGCCCCATAGCCAGATTCTGTCAACAAGCACACACACACACACGCACACACACACATAGGGCCCACGTTGATATCTCTGTGAAAAAAGCTCTGATTATCCTAAGACTGGTAAAATAGATTCCTTGCCTCAGATCAGATCTGTTCTCCAAAAAGATTATTCCAATTCCTGATCGCCATTCCAAATATCGATCGCATTTATTGATCCAACGCTGGGTGGTCAAAACACCGATTCCACGCTGTTCTGATGGTCCACAATGAATCCGATCGGCTCGAGTTACGTGCCTGAGAAGTAAAATGTGGAAGCAGGATTTTTCCCCCCCCATGGGTTTCATTCAATCCAATCCAAAGGGGTGCAGTACCACAGGGAGAGACGATAGGGGGCGGTATTTTCCCAATGGAGCTCAGAGAGAGTTTGCAGTGGTAACATGAGGCTAGATTGATGAAATATGAATGGAAATCGCTAATAAAAATAAAACGAGATCTCTCGTAGTTGGCACTCAACAGTCGGCATGAACTAACGAGAAATCTCGTCGCTGGCACTCAAAGTGTTAAACTGAAAGCACATTCTCGTACACCTGAATTTGCATACAGAAACGCCCCTCCAGCTCCTTATAAGGAAGAGCGAGGCTAAGCATTGCACTCGGGTTGTGCTGACCCCCGTGGGGGAAAATATTCAACAGGGATCGCGAAAGCAATTTGCAACTCATTGCAAAATTAGATTAGATTAAAATGTATTGTCATTATAGAGCACAAGTACAATACAACAAAAATAGGTTTGGCATCTAACCAGAGTACAAATGTAACAGTAAAGTGCAATAGTAACATACAATGTACATGTGATTAAACTGGGTATACAATAATAAATACTACTGAGTAATAGGGCTCATCAGATGTATGTACAGAGTTGTAGTATTAAAATGTACAGGTATAAAGAAGACCCTATAGGGTGTTTGAGCTTGTAGCCTAGTTAGCTCGCAGCTATCGTTAGCTTCTAAGGCAACGGTGTATACACAATATGTACAACGACACAATGATCAAACACCTTATAAATACTATTGTCATGTCCATAAGTTCCCTGGCAGAATACTTGTGAGGACAAGGGTATACAAGGAGGAGAGAACCATTTTAAATCGGGTATTCATGCTGGCTAACAAGCTGGGTAGCTATGAGCTAACTAGGCTACAAGCTCAAACACCCTACAACCACCACTATTGTCGCGTCCACAAGCTCCCCCGCAAAACACCCGCAAGGACAAAGGCACACAAAGAGGAGAGAACCACCCCAAATCGGGCACTCATGCCGGCCAACAAGCGACCTGTGTCTATGCCTTCTACATCTGTCGGGATGTTGTTAGCACAACAATAGCTACCAGGCTAAGCTGCGTTAGCTTCTAACGGTGTACACAATATGTACAACGACACAATGATTTACATTATTACATATGGTAACGTGGTTGTGGCTTTTACAAATAGTGGTTAGCTTTAGAGATGGATGGCTATGATCACGGAGAAATAGTGCTGTTAGGTGAAACAGATAGAGCTTCATTCATCACTCGGCTAGTAGTAGCAAGGCTCGCTGGCTGCCGCTAGCTGGTGTGTGACTCTCAGGCGTAAGCGGGGCAAGGGGGGCGTGCCAGCGTAGGGTCACGTGGGCTTAGTGGCCAATCAGGCCAACCCCGGAAATCAAATCCGTTGCGGAAGTGGTACACGCGTCCTAACTGGGGTGGGCAGTTCATTCCACCATTGTGGGGCAAGGACTGAGAAAAGGCGGCTCCTCCTTGATATTTACAACATGTTACAACTAGATGATCCAGGAGATACCGCCTATATTAAAGAAAAATGGGAGTGGGAAGCTAATGTGATCATAGAAAATGAAGAATGGGTCATTCAAGCAATCATAAGATCACAAATAGCCCTATGTGGAAGGAGTTTGACTGGAAAGTCAAGGTTAGGTACTTTAGGACTCCTCAAGTTCTCTCCGGATTTGCTGGTGGGTCCTCACCACTATGTTGGAGAGGATATGGAATGATTGGAGATCATATTTTCTGGGACTGTCCAAAAGTGCAGACATTTTGGGTGAATATAAGAAATTAGATTAAAACCATTCTAGATCTTGACTTACCTCTGAATCCATTGTACTATATCTTGGGATGTATACCGAAAGGCACATACTATGGGGATACATTGTACATCTTGAGAGTGTTACTGTTAACAGCAAGGAAAATGATAACTATTGCATGGTTACAAAATCAACCACCTACAGTCAAACAATGGACCAAGAGATTGAGACAGATATACAATGGAAGAAATGACTGCACAATTGCAACTGAAAAAAGATATGTTTATGCAGAGATGGTCACTTGTAACTGTGTACCTGGATATACACTAATATGAGTCTGACCTACCTATACCTCCCTCTTTTTAGTTTATTTTCCTACAGTATGTCCTTCTTTTTTTCTTATTTGTCCTCCCCTGGGTTGTTTATGAGACTTACTTTGTTTATACGCCTTATATTGTTTATGCTGACTATTTTGAATACAAATTGAATAAGCTGGAAGAGCTTGGGTATCAAATGTCATTGACTATGTGAATCAAGTATATATTGTATGATCAATGCAACGTGATGTTCACGATGACACAGGGTTTGAGCGTCTGGTCCGGCTCCTGCTCGATATGCCATGTTATGTGTTGTTAGACATGAGAGCTTAAGCGTGTCCTGTTTTCTGTTCCGTTTCCAAACAGCAAGGAGCTCAGATGATCTTCAGCGCTGCCAAGGACCTGGGGCAGCTCACCAAGCTGAAGGTAAGCTCTCCGTCCAGATGATTGCGGTGTGCCACTGAGACCCCCCCCCCCCCCCCCCCCCCCCCACACACAGAGTTTTCTCCGTGATTCCAGAGGGATTTCTCACAGCTTAGCCAACTTGCTGTCACCTTACTTAGTGTTGCAGCACGTCATACTCCCTAACCTCATGCCGGAATGAGCCTTACTTTATCTCCCGCTGAAGTGGACTCTGGTGGGTAGAGGGTACTACTTTAAATACTCAGCATTAAAGCGACACTTCAGCATTTAGAATAGGGGGGGGGGGGGGGACTGTACTGGAAATACACACATTTCTGGTGAAGGAAAATAATGTCACAGGGTTCCTTTAAGCGGCCGGGCTAAATGTCTCCTCTGGGCTCTGTGTTGCGTCTAACGGGTAGCTCGGCCCCGGGGATGTTTTCCCCTCTGCCCTGGGTAGTGAGGCATGGGAAGGGTTTTGGTTTAGAGGTTTCAACATCACAGCCTATTACTAACCAGCCTTGTGTGTGAGAGTACCATTAAACAGTCAAAGAGTGTGAGAGCACTGAGTCATAATGCGAATACACGCATGCGCGCGCGTGTGTGTGTGTGTGTGTGTGTGTGTGTGTGTGTGTGTGTGTGTGTGTGTGTGTGTGTGTGTGTGTGTGTGTGTGTGTGTGTGTGTGTGTGTGTGTGTGTGTGTGTGTGTGTGTGTGTGTGTGTGTGTGTTTAAAGGAAGTCTCTCTAAGTAATTGTCTGAAATATGAACAGCTGGAGTAGACCATTTCACACTAAGGCAACAGCATCTGGTTTGGTAGCCTGGGTTTTGCACATCGAGTCTAGTTGTTCAGATGGCCGGTTTCACCAGGAAGCAGGCGGAGCAGTTAGCTGTATACTGTTCAGTGTTGTATTGGCAGTCACACAGTGTGGAGCAGATGCTGACTATTATACCCTTGAAGCAGATACTTGGGATTAAGTTTAATTACTGTGCTATCTGCCTAATTTAATTGTATGCTCCGGTTTTCAATTGACCGCATACCGTATGTAACTGAAAAGTCTTGTGATATCTGACTGCATTGTTTATACCTGTTTATGTCCATAGCCTATTAATGTGTACAATAAATGTGTGAGTGTGTGTGTGTGTGTGTGTGTCCGCGTGTGTGTGTATGTGCATGTGTGTGCGTACATGCATGTGTGTGTGTGTGTGTGTGCATACATTAGGGTGACCAGATGCAAAACGTCCAAAAGTGGGACAACAGTAAGATTTTGGTGGGACAAAGTGGGACAACAGTACGATTTTGGTGGGACAAAGTGGGACAGATAGATAATGTAATTTTTTTTATTAGAATAACTGCCATGGTCTTCACTGAATAGATTTAAATCAAAGGTTAAAGGTTAAATCAAAATAAATACAAATTAAATACCACCTAACATCTGTTTTAAATATTCAAACGTCATCACTTGACAGGAATGTCTTGTGTTTGATATTCCCTGTTAACACAGAACTAGGGAAAACAGTGTAGTATAATACAAAAATAATAATAGAAATAAATTGTGTTTCTATATTAGAATAACTGCCATGGTCTTCACCGAATAGATTTAAATCAAAGGTTAAAGGTTACCACAGTCGGCTGACCTGTTCAAGTTTCAAGTTTCAAGTTTCTTTAATAGTTGTCATACAGAAGTACAGAATACTTTCATACAAAATGCTTCTTACTGTTACGCTCCAGAGACTGTGCTAGACAAGATAGTATCAAATAACATAGTATACGTGTAATTTAGAAGAAGAAAAAGAGGTCACAGTGTTCGGTATAGACATATGTACAATGTTCTGAGTTACCATATAATATACAATACTATGCAGTGTACTAATGTACAGTACTATCTAGTGCAAAGCAGAAATGGGATGGGGTACAATTTAGGTACAATTTACAGTAAGGTGTACGAGTTGTAGTGCAATCCTTCATCAATAAATATAAAGTGTGGGGAGTGGGTGCTACAGTGTGTTTGTTTAAAGTGGGTGTGTGCTATAAAGTGTGTGGAGTGGGTGCTACAGTGTGTTTGTTTAAGTGAGTGTGCGTGTGGATGTGTGTGCTATGTGCGTTTGGTGGTTGTTGTTGTGTAGTGTTCATTCATTGTTCGTTTAGCAGCCTGATGGCCTGGGGATAGAAGCTTCTTCTGAGTCTTTCTGTGCTCGCCTTGAGACTCCGGTATCGCTTGCCTGACCGCAACAGTTCAAAGAGGCAGTTGTTCGGGTGACTGGAGTCTTTAATGATTCTCTTAGCCTTGCCCTTGCAACGCTTGTTGTAAATGTTCTGGAGGGTGGGGAGCCCCCCTCCAATTGTGCGTTCGGCTGAACGTGTCACTCTTTGTAGTCTGTATGAATGGAAGTGTTGTACTGTGTGATAGACACTTGTTATCTCAGCTGCAGTGACCTTGTCCGTCTGGCTATCATTGTTTGGTTTAAAAAGAAACGTATCCATAGATCTGGATGTTTCTTTTTGGTGAGCCACTTTCAAGTGAGACTCACGTCCACTGTGGCGCTTCAAGTTGTATTCTCCTCCATGCGCAATTGAAAACGAACTATGACACAAAACACAGAAAGCCTGCTGCGGATTGCCTGCCATCTGCCTCACCCAGTCATGTGTCGTTTGCCAGTCTTGGTTGTAACTGCAGGTCCGTTTCTTTTTACTGCTTTCCATCTTGAACTAGTTCGCTTGTAATGTTTTTTTTTTTTTTGACCAATCAGATTTGCGATATGAGGTAGCGTCACGACTCAGTCTCAGTCACGTCACAAGCAGGCAAGCAGCACGCTAAAGTACTATAACCAATCAGAGCAATGTGTGTGGACAAGAGGCGGGTTGCTACGTTTACTGTCTGTAGGGAGGGGCTTTTAGACGCATGTTTTTTTTGGCTTCGAAAAGAGGGACATCCTCTCAATATGAGGGACGCGGGACATTTGGTCAAATGGTGGGACAGTACAACCAAAAGGGGGACACCTGGTCACCCTAGCATACATGCATGTGTGTGTGTGTGTCTGTGCATGTATGTGTGCACATGCATGTGTGTATGAGTGACTGTGGAATGTCCTTTGAGGCAGCCTCTGGGCGCATTACATTAGCAGGCAGATGGGGGGCGTTGCCGTCCCCCTCCCATAAGGACTGAAGCCATTCATCATCCCCTCGTTGATCCTGATTGCAATTGATAATCTACCGATTGCCTTATAGATTTCTGCTTTTACATGTGTTCTCTTAAAGTCTGCTTGCCAATGGTGATGGTGTTATATTGTGCCAGGTGCTGTCAATTGCTATCTTTCCGTCACACATCCAAGTGCATTTCCTTGGTGAAAACAGATTGAATGTTTTGGTGCACCCCCCCCCCCCCCATGTCCCTGCTGTATTGTTGCCAGACACGGGTGGTGTGCTACAATGACAGGGTGGTGTGACAGGGTGGTGTGCTACAGTGACAGGGTCGTGTGCTACAATGACAGGGTGGTGTGCTACAATGACAGGGTGGTGTGCTACAATGACAGGGTGGTGTGACAGGGTGGTGTGCTACAATGACAGGGTGGTGTGCTACAATGACAGGGTGGTGTGACAGGGTCGTGTGCTACAGTGACAGGGTGGTGTGCTACAGTGACACTACAGTGACAGGGTGGTGTGCTACAGTGACACTACAATGACAGGGTGGTGTGCTACAGTGACACTACAGTGACAGGGTGGCATGCTACAGTGACAGGGTGGTGTGCTACAGTGACAGGGTGGTGTGCTACAGTGACAGGGTGCTACAGTGACAGGGTGGTGTGCTACAGTGACAGGGTGGTGTGCTACAGTGACGGGGTGGTGTGCTACAGTGACAGGGTGGTGTGCTACAGTGACGGGGTGGTGAGCTACAGTGACAGGAGTGCTACAGTGACAGGGTGGTGTGCTACAGTGACGGGGTGGTGTGCTACAATGACAGGGTGGTGTGCTACAGTGACAGGGTGGTGTGCTACAGTCAGTGACAGGGTGGTGTGCTACAGTGACAGGGTGCTGTGCTACAGTGACAGGGTGGTGTGCTACAATGACAGGGTGGTGTGACAGGGTGGTGTGCTACAGTGACAGGGTGGTGTGCTACAATGACAGGGTGGTGTGCTACAATGACAGGGTGGTGTGACAGGGTGGTGTGCTACAATGACATGGTGGTGTGCTACAATGACAGGGTGGTGTGCTACAATGACAGGGTGGTGTGACAGGGTGGTGTGCTACAGTGACAGGGTGGTGTGCTACAGTGACACTACAGTGACAGGGTGGTGTGCTACAGTGACACTACAGTGACAGGGTGGTGTGCTACAGTGACACTACAGTGACAGGGTGGCATACTACAGTGACAGGGTGGTGTGCTACAGTGACAGGGTGGTGTGCTACAGTGACATGGTGGTGTGCTACAGTGACGGGGTGGTGTGCTACAGTGACGGGGTGGTGTGCTACAGTGACAGGGTGCTACAGTGACAGGGTGGTGTGCTACAGTGACGAGGTGGTGTGCTACAATGACAGGGTGGTGTGCTACAGTGACAGGGTGGTGTGCTACAGTCAGTGACAGGGTGGTGTGCTACAGTGACAGGGTGGTGTGCTACAGTGACAGGGTGGTGTGCTACAGTGACAGGGTGCTACAGTGACAGGGTGGTGTGCTACAGTGACAGGGTGGTGTGCTACAGTCAGTGACAGGGTGCTACAGTGAGAGGGTTGTGTGCTACAGTGACAGGGTGCTACAGTAACTGGGTGGTGTGCTACAGTGACAGGGTGCTACAGTGACGGGGTGGTGTGCTACAGTGACAGGGTGGTGTGCTACAGTGACAGGGTGCTACAGAGACAGAGTGGTGTGCTACAGTGACAGGGTGGTGTGCTACAGTGACAGGGTGGTGTGCTACAGTAACTGGGTGGTGTGCTACAGTGACAGGGTGGTGTGCTACAGTAACTGGGCGGTGTGCTACAGTGACGGGGTGGTGTGCTACAGTGACAGGGTGGTGTGCTACAGTGACAGGGTGCTACAGAGACAGAGTGGTGTGCTACAGTGACAGGGTGGTGTGCTACAGTGACAGGGTGGTGTGCTACAGTAACTGGGTGGTGTGCTACAGTGACAGGGTGGTGTGCTACAGTAACTGGGTGGTGTGCTACAGTAACTGGGTGGTGTGCTACAGTGACGGGGTGGTGTGCTACAGTGATGGGGTGGTGTGCTACAGTGACAGGGTGGTGTGCTACAGTGACAGGGTGGTGTGCTACAGTGACAGGGTGGTGTGCTACAGTCAGTGACAGGGTGGTGTGCTACAGTGACAGGGTGGTGTGCTACAGTCAGTGACAGGGTGGTGTGCTACAGTGACTGGGTGGTGTGCTACAGTGACAGGGTGGTGTGCTACAGTCAGTGACAGGGTGGTGTGCTACAGTGACTGGGTGGTGTGCTACAGTCAGTGACAGGGTGGTGTGCTACAGTGACTGGGTGGTGTGCTACAGTGACTGGGTGGTGTGCTACAGTCAGTGACAGGGTGGTGTGCTACAGTGACTGGGTGGTGTGCTACAGTGACAGGGTGGTGTGCTACAGTGACAGGGTGGTGTGCTACAGTGACAGGGTGGTGTGCTACAGTGACAGGGTGCTACAGTAACTGGGTGGTGTGCTACAGTGACGGGGTGGTGTGCTACAGTGACGGGGTGGTGTGCTACAGTGACAGGGTGGTGTGCTACAGTGACAGGGTGCTACAGTAACTGGGTGGTGTGCTACAGTGACAGGGTGGTGTGCTACAGTGACGGGTGGTGTGCTACAGAGACAGAGTGGTGTGCTACAGTGACAGGGTGGTGTGCTACAGTGACTGGGTGGTGTGCTACAGTCAGTGACAGGGTGGTGTGCTACAGTGACAGGGTGGTGTGCTACAGTCAGTGACAGGGTGGTGTGCTACAGTGACAGGGTGGTGTGCTACAGTCATTGACAGGGTGGTGTGCTACAGTGACAGGGTGGTGTGCTACAGTCATTGACAGGGTGGTGTGCTACAGTGACTGGGTGGTGTGCTACAGTGACAGGGTGCTACAGTGACAGGGTGCTACAGTGACAGGGTGGTGTGCTACAGTGACTGGGTGGTGTGCTACAGTGACAGGGTGCTACAGTGACAGGGTGGTGTGCTACAGTGACCGGGTTAACAGTGGGGGGAGAAAATGCATCCCTACTCTTGTTGTATGCTGAATCGTTACACGGTCTGCGGTCATCCCACTGTATGATTTCAATCAGACCACGAAGCCCAATGTTATTATCTGGTCTGGCAGGCAGGCAGGGCATAAAAACAAACAACAGAACATCCTTGTAACAAACTATGGTAATCACAAGAACCACAGACTGTGAAGGGATCTTTATATTTTGTGTTTCAGTGGAGCTTATTTAGCCTCTTGTTCTTTTGCTGGTACTGAGCTGGTATTGATGACCTGGCTATGTGTATTAACACATTGAGCGCCACGCCCCTTCCGGGAAATTTGACCTAGTACGCCAACGCTTAATCAATGGGAGGATGGGGATATTTGCGAGTGCTTAAGATATATCTTAAATTATGGCTATGGATCTAATACACCCGTCGCTTATCAATGACTTGCTTGCAGTCAACATGTACGAAACGGATTGTTTTTTCATTGGTACATTTCCGTTTTATACCGTTTTGAATACGAGTATAGTTTTGGTGATTTCTAGTAATTCCAGAGAAAGACGCGATAATAGCCCTATAGTGGAATACACAAAACACGTTGTCATTTTTCGGCTGATTTATGAATCATTTTCAAATAAACGCTAGATTATCAATATGTGTCCTTATGCACGATACAGAAGCGGGCTGAAAAATCGATTATCCGTGCCTTGCTCAGCGCCAACGGCACGCACACACACACTCTCCGATGGCGGTGAAAGGAACATCTGATTAACCCAAGACTGGTAACATAGATTCCATAGATCTGCTGTTCTGCAAAAAGATTAATCCAATTCCTGATCGCCATTCCAAATATTGATCGCGTTTATTGATCCAACGTTATATATCCAAAACACATAATCCACGCTGCTCTGAGTGTCCCCAGTCCATCTGTTATAACGATACTGCATACCCGAGAAGGAAAACCTGGACGGGAGTTTTTGATGCACATCCCCAGCCAATCCAATCCAATGATGTGCAATACCATCCGGGAGACGATAGGCGGCAGTATTTGCCCTTTTGCAAACTCAGACCCATTCCCAACAATAACATCAGGTTGGATGGATGAAAATTAATGGATATCGCTAATAAAAGAAATAGCGATTAAAACCAGACTATACACGTGATTGGCGCTCAACCGATGGCGAGTTAACCCGACTATACTCGTGGTCGGCGCTGAATGTGTTAAGAGAAGGGTTTATAATGTTTTTATTTGACCTAGGTTAGCTGAGCAGGGATGCTCTTTCTCTCCAGTGGCCTGATTTACACTCACACAGTTGCACACAACCTGGGAGCTGCCCAATAATGAGCAGTTAGGGGTTAAAGGGATAGTTGTGATTTCTCTACCCCTAGCCCAGCCCCCTCAGCACAATCCATGCTGTTCCTCATACTAGCTCTGGGTAGTTAGCCACAAACTAACTCAGGCTCACTGAAATGTACTCAACAGTGCACACAAAGAGAGTCTATTCCACCATTGACTTTGCATTGGTTTGTGGCTAACTAGTCTGAGCTAGTATGATGAATCCAGCTATCAATCCAGCTTGGATTGTGCTAACCAGTCAACATCACCATTGGTAAGTAAAAAAGAATAGGGCTAGGGGTAAAAAAAAATCTGAACTATCCCTTTAAGTGCCTTGCACAAGGGCACTTCAATGGTGGGGGGGGGGTCCAACTAACAACCTTTTCAGTCACAAGCCTGTGTCTCTAAACGTTAGGCTACCACTGCCCCGCCGGTTTATGTTAAGAATCCAGTTTGGTGGCCTGCCTTCCCTACTGGTCTGTAAAGAAACAGGACGACATTATGGGAAATGCCCTTATCATCTTCTCCAGAGTCAGACAAGAAGATAGATACCAATCTCCTCTCTGTGCATTAGGTCATTAATTAAGCATTACATCACACGCAGGAGTGGTTTGTGACCAATAAACCATGCCTAGGGGTGGTTGTTAGGCCCGAGGCGCAGCCGAGGGTCGTTAGACCCCCCTAGGCATGGTTTATTGGTCACAAACCACGACTGCACGTGGTGTAAAGCTTTTATACAACTGCCAGATTCATCCAACCTTATTTCTATACAATAAACACACATTAATCGAAGATTTATTGAAAAAACCATCCGCCAGAAAAAGTAGTTCCCACAACTCCATGTGGAAGCAGCTTGAAGTGCATCCAACCAAACTAACACATCCAACTGTATTATTGGAATGATTGAGAGAAGTTGCCTCATGTGGAAGCAGCTTGAAGTGCATCCAACCAACTAACACATCCAACTGTGTATTATTGGAATGATTGATTGAAAATTTTATTACCAGATGCAGAATATAAAGTAGGTAAAACAAATTAAAACGTTTTCTTTGCCCTATAGGAAAAAAACGTTTTCTTCGCCCTATTTTTTTATTTATTTCTTTTAGCCTAAACTTAACCAGTTGGAAACCAGGGGTACAGTAATAAAATTAGCAATCAACCAATCAATCAATTCAATAGACCATGCTCACTTAAAACAGCGCTGCTTCTCTCTCAGTCTGACTCCCCCGCTGTTGCAGACAGGAGTGTGTGTGTGTGTGTGTGTGTGTGTGTGTGTGTGTGTGTGCGTGTGTGTGTGTGTGTCACAGTGTGTGTGTGTGTGTGTGTGTGTGTGTGTGTGTGTGTGTGTGTGTGTGTGTGTGTGTGTGTGTGTGTGTATGTGTGTGTGTGTGTTTGTGGGTACGCCAGCGTCGGACAGTGAGAGTGAACGCTGCAGTGCAGTCAGTGGGGAGGAAGTAGAAATTTAAATCTATCAATTAATCAATCAAACAATCCGCGATTTTTCTTTTGTTCTAGATTGAGTCAAGACCCATCAATTACATCATCCAACATTGTTTAAAGGGCTAACACATTCCCCTTGACAGAATCGCTTCATATTTAGTCGTTATGGTGCTTTCAACATAACCATTTGATCTCCGCGATCTTGTTTTCTCCCGGAGTGAGCCGGGGAGGGTTATGTGATTTGGTTGTGGGCGGGTCCTGAGCCCAGGACCGTGGATTGTTCCCAATAAAGACGTGTGAATGGCCAATCAGAATCGAGAAATTTGCATGCCGTTGTATAACTGACAACACATCACAGATTTTTAACAAGGTAGTGGAGAGAATTATTGTATTGGAGAGACTGAATCAATCCATCCAAATAAACTATTATGTGACCCAAGGTGCTCAAACATCAACAACAAAAAGAACAATTACCGTATTGGTCCAAATATTGGAAACAATTTTTTTAGTTGTTAGGCTGTTATTTTTATCATCTTTTGGTCAAATCATATTTCACAAAAAAAATTATAAAAAAAAGAGAATAAAAACACCCAGGCACAGGTGGACTATGGCCAGAAAGACTGGAGAATAGCTGTTTGAAATGCACAGCCCCCGGGGGGGCCATGCCTCTCCCCCCTCCACCCTCTGTTCTGAACCTTACGCAAACCTCCTGCAACCTGAACGCACAGAGGAAAAATTGGTATCTATCTATTTGTCTGACTCTGGAGAAGAAGGTCAACGCATTTCCCATAATGTTGCCATGTTCCTATAAAGGACACTATCTGTAACAAACACTTCAGACCAGACCGTAGGCGTCTGTATCCATCGTTGTGCTGTATTAACCCTTTCACTACCACACTACAGAAGGATAACCTTTCACTACCACACTAAGTACAGACGGTTAATCGTCTGTAGTGTGGTAGTGAAAGGGTTAACCGTCTGTAGTGTGGTTGTGAAAGGGTTAACCATTTGTCATGTGGCAGTGAAAGGGTTAACCTTCTGTATTGTCGCAGTGAAAGGGTTAACCCTTTGGTAGTGTGGTAGTGAAGAGTGTCTTCCAAGATTATAACAATGCTTGGCTTGCACCTCCAGCGGCATGGCTGAGGAACCACAGACAAGTCAATCTCCACAAGTCTAAATGATTGCAACCAAGGGCAGACACCAATCTCTTGATTAAAGCGGCTATGTCAGCTGTTTTAACAGCCTTTATAATCTCCATCTAAGATGCCATTACACTGTTTTGAGGTGTCTGGGTAGTGTCTTCCGGCTTGGTCAGACATTCCTATGAACACAATTGTCAGTGTTTACGGGTGGGAAGCCATTGAGGGTATTAGTTCTGGTTGTTGCATTAGCATCCCTTACTGGTTGGCCAGGGTGCCTGTTCAGCGGGGAGGGAATCTGGAAGAGATAGCATGAACGTGCCACACTCTCCCAGTGAAACTCCTCAGGTGAAAAGAAGCGGCTGGCAACTCCACATGTATCGGAGGAAGCATGTGGTAGTCTGCACCCTCCCCAGACCAACAGAGGGTGGCACAACAACCAGGACTGCCATACTGGTGGAAATGTTACGAGTTACGAGTAAATAAAACAATTAAAAAGTCTTTAGAAGTCGTCAAATTCTTTTCTGTGTTTTTATCCAGGAGCATGTGACACGTGAGGAGGCCAGGAGTCTCACTCCAAGACAGTGTGCAGCCATGGACCTCGTGCTTCCGACCATTAAGGTAAGCTTTTCTTGCATTGCTGCTGGGCTGCACTTTTTAGGTGCATATTGCTGTGCATTGTTATTGGTGCTACCATGCTCTTTAAGATGCATTCTAAAAAATACTTGAGTACTACTCAAGTAATTCATGCAAGTACCCGATCTGGGGAAACATTACTCATGCCCATCCCTAGTTAAGACCAAGTGGCTCGGAGGCGTACGGACTGGAATTGTGGCATTGTGAGTCCGGCAGCGTGGCTACATGAATAGAGCTCCGGACTCATGATCGGAAGATCACCGGTTCGAGCCCCGGTCAAGGCCGCTGTCGGAAAGTGGTGTTGTTGTCCAGCAGGCGGCACTCTGTCCTCTGGACTTGTCAGAAACAATGCCCCTGTTACAGTGATAGGGACACCGTACAGCTGCGAGTGCCGTCTTTCGGATGAGATGCTAAACCGAGGTCCTGACTGAATTTGGTCGTTAACACAATGGGGACGAACAACGGAGATCTCTGTGTTTCGATTCCACCCGTTGTGGACAGCAAGTTGTTATTGCTTTTATTCCATATTAATAACCTATTCAAGGTCGCCGAGCGGCACTGCAGATTTACCCTACTCTATGAATTCGAGAAGGTGCAATACCGGCCAGCTCCTCTTAGGGGCGCTATCGCAATAATGCGGTGTGCCCTGTGGCTGAACGGATCAGTCTTTTTTTTTTATTTCAATGGAGATTTCAGTTAGCAGGATTCTAGATGTGCAGCATGTAGCTTGGATTACGTTTTGCATCGCCGATTTCACCATGCAATAAGGGGATTTATCATCAGCCATAGGACATATCGATCTACCAGATGGCGATCAATAACGGGGAAATGCTCGGGGGGATCCCACCGGACCACGGTAAGATCTTTTTCGCGTAAAGTACATCCCGATCGGGCCTTGTTTTGATAGCCATCCAGGCGTTCGGCCTATGAGGCTAATGAGGCTAACGCGGTTATTGGTAATCAATAATCAGAAACGACGTCCCCCCCCCCCCCCCCCTTTCATGCATACATGCGTGAGGATCGTGCCGATCATATGCAGTTTGAGTTTTAACTGGAGTGTATCTATAACCGAAATGCCATTGGATTTAACGTTATTAGCTATTAGCCCATTATCTCGGCTTCCAGGAGATATACTAGACCAAATCCGGTATAATGCTTATATTCACGGCGCTATAAAATGAGAACGTATTGATGAATTATTTGTTTCTTTAAGCCATTTTGAAGGGACGGTTTATGGTCTCAATTCACAATGAGAATGGACAGATAGCAATACTATAAAGTATAGATTTAGCTCTACAAACAGCCCCACGTCTGTTTACATTTCACGGTCCTCTTGAGATTAATTAGACTCATCCCAGTGGCCGCGAAAGTGTTAAAGAACCCAGGACGCCTATCGCAAAGAGTAGGTGGTTCCCCCAACGTTCCTGGCCAAATTCCCAATCAGGTCTCTGACATCAAGGCCACCTAATCATCCCTCCCCCCATGAAACAATCATTCATTCAGTCATTCTAGGTCTCGTCAGCACGTTTTTTGCTCTCTCCCCCATCTTCCCTTTTTCATTGTAAACGGCCAGGCAGCAATTCCATGGATGGTGTCTTTGCCAATAGATGGGGATCATCTAGCTATATAGGCCTCCCTCCTTCCATTGACCCACGATCAGTTTTGCTTGCAGCTCCAACTGGTCCACAGGAGACCCTCCATCTCCATAGCCCTCCACACTGCACTGAGACACCTCGGACACACAGGCAGCTGTGTAAGAACGCTCTTCATAGACTACAGCTCAGCATTCAACACTATTACGGACTTCCTCACCAACCGACCACAGACAGTGAAACTTGGCCCACACCTATCCTACTCACTCAGCACCAGCTCTCCAAAAGGCTGTGTACTGAGCCGTACTCCTTTTTCTTTTATAAAACTTTTTTTTATTTTCAATTTTCATCAACAACACAACATCAACAACAATAATAACAACAATAATAATAATAATGACAAGACAATAAGAAATAAGAAATACTTACAGATCAAAACTTAACTAATAAATACAAAATACAAAATACCAAGTAAAACATTTAAAATAAAAACATCACAAAAGACAATAGACATTAGACATTGGACATTTCCACACCTCTAATACTATCATAAAATTTGCAGACGACACTACCATAGTTGGACTCATCTCAGGAGGGGATGAGATTGTTAGGGTAGCGTTAACCCGTTCACTGCCACCCTACAGAAGGTTAACCCTTTACTATCACACTACCGGCGGTTACCGTCGGTAGTGTGATAGTAAAGGGTTAACGATCTGTGAGTTCTGTGAGTAATGGTGACGCTCGGCGTCACTCTCTGCACTGTACCTCGCTTGTGCACGCGCACTGAATAAAAATTCCACAATGTACCTTTACATCCCAATATTCATCTAACCACACCCCTATCAGTTTACCTTCATAAGCAGGTGTGTGGCCACCTACTCGCCTCCTTCCCAAGCTTTCACCACAAGGTGAGATCAAGGGCTGCAGCGGCGTCGGACGCCGAGCGTCACCATTACTCACAGAACTTGGTTATAGTTATAACCTATCGTTCTGTTTCGTAATGGCTCTCGCTCGGCGTCACTCTCTGCACAAGGGAGGCCAAGCGAGAGCCATCGGCCGACAAATATACCCCGCTGAGGCCCCCCACAACCATCAGATCGGGGAGGACCGAGTCCCCCCGACCCCCCCTAATGGAGGGCACCCCCCCTATTGAAGGTTCCCGGGAGGGCGACGGACCCGACCGTGCGAAGAGGCACTCAAGCAACTCAACGCACAGGGTGAGCAGACCGTGGCCTGACCCCACGACTACACACACGCACAACCCGCATGCCACCCGGGAACGAACGGAAGGAACAACCTCGTTACTGCCCCCAGAAATCACGGGGTCAAGAGCAAATCCAACCCCGTGGCAAGGCCGTAGCAGCGGAGCGCGAAGGAAGACCCAGACCCACCAAAGGGAAAACGGGGGCCCGGAGAGGTCAATAACGCCAGGCATCAAGACCCCACCAGGTGGTCACTTAGTGACACCGCCCCCCACATCGCCAGCGTATTCGGATCAGGCCCCTCCAAGAGCGGGCCCTTTCCCCCCAACAGCACACCGCCTGGCATACTGACCCTGCAGAACAGGCAGTCAGCACGGCCGTAACACTCAAGGTTAACCAACGGAAGCAGGCAGCGTACCGGGGAAACCAGGCAACAGGCTGTAACCCGAGCCTGGAGCACTGCGGACGAGACAGGCGCCAAAGAGTCAGCTGAAAACAGCCGCCCCCGGCGGAAGGGGCGTATGCTGGCGTTGTTGATCACCATGACAAAGCCTCCTTTAAAAAAAACCCACCCAGAGGGGTTGAGGCAGAGAAGGCTGACATGATTGGCAGACGTCATGAACGTGCAGGGGCACACTCAACCGGACAACCCGGGAGTTGACACTGCTCCAACACACCAGAGAACCAACCACCATGTCGTTACCCTATGCGGTGGTTGTTCCTATAACCCCTCAGGAAAAACTCCAAAACACACCTGCAGGTGTCATACCGCAGTACAAGTGTTGCAGTTTCTCAAAAAAGGGGGTTATCCCAGGCCTACGGGTCAACGAACAGTACTTCGGACCGGGCCCGGCGGCACGGGAAGCACAGAGTTACCAGAGGAGGTCTAAGACCACCCCAACAGCCCCCTCCATGCCATGCGTGAAAGAGGAGCGAAAATAATGGAGAACCAGCCCCAAGCACACCGCCCTTGGTATTCCCAGGCGGTCTCCCAACCAAGTACTAACCAGGACCAAACCAGCGTAGCAGCCGAGATTGAACGAGATCGGGCGTGTACAAGTTGGCATGACCGTAAGCCATTACGACAGTGCAGAGTACAATATGTACCCAACAAGGGTCTCCATAGCGCCTAACCCTGCGATACCCGGACCGACCTGGCATTCTTCCCCCCGAAAAAAGCACAAGTCCCTCAGGGTACCAGAACAGCAGATCTGCATCCCCGGCGGACAACGGGTTTAACTGACCTGGACCAGCATGACCAGAACCAGTCCCGTGCCCTAACCATGCCGACATGCCTACTCCAGGAGAAGGGGCAGATAGGCGCGTTGATCTTAAAACATGAAAAGAAGGCGCCACCCAGACGGTCGGTGCAAACCGCGCCTGGTGGCCCACCCCAAGGGCGTGAGACCCCTCTACATATGTTTAGATCCATTCCGTCATCATCCCCCAGACATGAACGAGAATCCGTCGATAACCAATACAGGTCGTCGGAAGAGGAAAAAACCTCCATCCCAGTTGCTTTATAAAAACGCTGTTTTAACCACAAGCAACCAAGGCGTGCTAGTCACCCGCCTGATCTTCAACAGAACACCCCGAGCTAGCACTTAACGTGCGTCGGGACACAACCACATCAATGAACAGGCTATTTAGACCTTTCAGTGAATCCCCAAGGCGCCCAGGGGAACGACAAGAGGGGTGTGGTGCTTCCTAACTCCAACTCTTTTTAATAAAAAAGAAGGAAGCACCAACAGTATGAATCCCAGTCTACACAGCCGGGGGTAAAAACTGTTTATATTTTTACATCCAGTCACCCCTTCCACAGAGGATTTAGACCGAAATTCCCCAGAAAGCCTTCCCACGTGAGTCGTAGAATGAAAAAGCCATGGCAACTGCGAGTCACGTGACCAACTGACTCAAGTTACACATAAAAACGAGCGTAGCGGACCCGTAAGTCCTACGCTCTAACCCGACACTTTGACACCACAGACCTTACGTAAAGATCTACTCACGGAAGCCATCGTCATAGCAACGTAACGTACGCTATGACGGGGGGAAACCCTGCACATAACTCCTGTTTGTAATAGGAGCATAGTCGGGACAACCCTTCCCCCCCCCCCCCCCCCCCCCAGCCAAGGCGTTTAACGGCTTGGCCCTGACTGACTGTTTCCCAACATGAGAAAACCCATTCGACCAATCAAGTGGGAAGGAGGGGTTTATTCGGCACCCCCTCACAAAACCCTTCCCCCTGCACACAATAACAACTGTAGCATATGAAAACCTTTGGTAGAAGCCAATGAATAGCGCAAGCTAATACAATGCATGCTACCCACAGAATGTGAACAGGGTTTACAACAAAACCAAGTCGTGTGCGTGTATGAATCCCACACCCGCATTCCATGTTGTACATAGAAAAACACTGATAGAGAGCATAACGGCTAGGCCGTGGAACGTGTGTATACGAGCATTACTGCAACTAACACAACAGTGTTGTAGTTCAACATTACTTCGTGTGTAAGCAACAGACCATACAACCAGCTTCTACCTGCATGTGGAGCGTCAGGCCGAGATAGAAACCCTTCTATAACCGCGTGAAAGCTGCAAACCTTGCTTTAATCTCATAACACGAACGTAACTCATCCATCAATGTATACCAATGTAGATTCACACATTTCAACCTCATCATATTTTGGTGAAGAAACACACAGTTTGTTTAACCAAAAAATACAGTCCCCCTTTAGGGGACTTTTTATTTAATTAACAAATAATATGATAGGGCCGCGGAGGGGTAAACAGTGGGGACCGCATGGGGGAAAAAGTCACTGTCTAGCGGCGTCTGCTGCCTCGAGCCGCTCGGGCTTTGCCATCCCGAGAAGCCCCGGAGGGATGGTAGGCAATCGGTTGCTGGTCTCGTCGATCCCTACCGTCACCCCCGGTCGTAGATGGGCCGGCTACAGCAGCAGCACCGTCTCTCCTCCTGGCCTTCGTCGATGGGCCAGCAGTGGCGATGGAGGCATTGGCAGCCACGGCGGAGGAACCTCGACGACGCGGAAGCCTTCTGACTCCACCGGCGACGACGGGAGGCGGAAAATGGGGTTGGAGTACGGACCTCTCCTCTGCCATCTCTCTGCATGTTGAGGTCATCAGCTGCAGGGCCTTCCCGAATAGTCCAGCATCGGAGAGGGTGGCCGTCAGAAGAGGAGACCTCTTCTTCTCCGGCACACGGGCCTGCTCCAGCCAAAGGTGGCGCTGGATCAGAGTAGCCAGGGCGCGCACTTTCCCAGAGGCTATGGCCTGCACCTGGGTCAGATGCAGGACAGCTCCTGCCGCCTGGGTGAGCTGATCATGACAAGTAAAATGTGGATTCCGGACTCTTTTTCCCCCATGCGTTTCATTCAGTGCAATCCAATGGGGTGCAGTACCATCCAGAAAGACGATAGGGGGCGGTATTTTCCCTGTTCGAGCTCAAACAGATCCCCAATGGTAACGTGAGGCTAGATTGATGAAAAATGTATGGAAATAACGATTTATCAACGACATTTCTCGTCGCTGGCACTCAACGGTTGGCATGAACTAACAAGATTTCTCGTCGCTGGCACTGAAAGTGTTAATGATGGAAAACGAGAAGGACGTCTGAGTATCGTCTTACTCCCCATGGATAGTATAGTAACGTTTACTAAATACACTACTCTGATGGACATATCCAAGGATCAGTTCAGGTCAAGGTGATTCAACAGCCATCAGAGGAGGAGTTGGGGAAGGAGCCATCTTGTTTATTTCCATCCAGCCGTTTTATGGCTACAGCCCATAGAATGGGCCTGAGGCCAGGACTCTAAAAGCAGACAAGAGGAGAGTTATAGAGGGGTGCCGCCAGGCCAACACTGCATCATCAAACTGACAACCAAACCAATTGATTCTGGTGTCTCCTAGGAGACCACCTCCCCGCTCAAGATCAATCACGTTGCTAGAAATGTTTTCATCAGTATTGCAATGAGAACAGCCAATTAACACATTTCAGTAATGCTCGGAGGAGAGTTCGGCCAATCAGAGCTACACAGGTTTACTTAAAGATTTTATGCCTGCATTTTGAAAGAGAGAGGGGGAAAGGAGGAGAGCATTGACTGTGTGTGTGTGTGTGTGTGTGTGTGTGTGTGTGTGTGTGTGTGTGTGTGTGTGTGTGTGTGTGTGTGTGTGTGTGTGTGTGTGTGTGTGTGTGTGTGTGTGTCTGTATGTGACTATTTGTGTGTGTGTGTGTGTGTGTGTCATATTCAATCCAATTGAATATGAATCATAAAATATTAAATAAAATATTATCTGTCTTGAACACCAGCACTTTCCAATGTTATCCGGAGGGAGTATATTGAACAACATGCGGTAGCCTTCACATCAGACAAGTAAACAAATAAATAAGAACTGTTTGGCAGATGGAAGCACATCTAGCTTCAGCACAAGCAATGTAACGCCAGCTCCTAAACTGGGTAGGAGTTCATTCTCAGGCTCTGACGTGACTTATGATTCCCACCAGCCTAGATATTTCATTTATAAACCTGTGTGATTATTATTTGACTCAGACTGCACTGAGAGGTCATCCAATTGTGAAGCACCTTTTAAAGGCAACAGGAGAGTGAATTTTGAACGTGTGAACTCTAATGGATGGGATTATGGTGAATGTGCTCGCTCGTACATCTGTGGGAGGTGGCATTTAGTCCATTGAAATGATTTCCTATCACTTTCCAGAATGTGTAATTCATTCCAGTCTTTAGATTATCCCTGTGCTGTAAGCCATTGAATGGAAGAAAAGGCTGCTGTTCATATCTCTCCCACCAAATCCAGGGGGGGGGGCGGCAGAAGAGTGTATCCAAGCCCTCGCACAGACCCTTTCATGTGTGCAATCTCTCACATGAGATGATCATTTCATCTAACAATGATGTCACAATGCCTACTGGTCATTGAAACCTACTCTATAGACCTGGGGAGTGAGGTTCCACCCATTGAACATCAAAACTACAAGTATTACAGCCAACCCATATTGTTTAAGTTTATAATATTTGTTTTTTATTATTATTTAATTATTTAATTATTATGCTGTTACAACCAATATAGGTAAATGTTTTAACGTAATCTTTGATCAAATGTGTGTTTTTTTTTTTTTTTACTTTGACCAGTCAGCTGGTTCTTTTCGCGTTTATCGCTTTTTCTGGTCAAGTACTGTATGACCGACAGAAACAGGTTGAATGGGGGTATAGATTGGGGGAAAGACACTCTGAGAAAGTACGGCTTGTCCGGGAGTCGAACTCGCTAACCCAGATCCGTGACGCGCACGGTTGTCCCCGACGCCGAAATAGCGTTCGAGGTACGCGGTGAGCTACTGGAGCTCCCCATCAAATGTGTTTTATATCATAGTCTTTACTTGTTTCCATGGTAACTACTACAATGCCCATATGCGTCGCCAATCTTCGACTAATCACAAGAGCACAGTTACTCTGAAGTTAGAATTCCTTGTCATTCTCGTTGGTTGGTTTTCATCGAAGTCATTCATTAATGAAACGCTAAAAACATGAAAACTACGGTGTTTAAAAAAAACGACTGTTTAAAAAAACATCACATGACTCCCCAGATCTATGGAGATAGAAGTCTGATAGATGTTCCAAACAGAAGAAGAAGAAAAAATGTAACTGAAAGGGTTCATGGTTCCTGCCTTTCAACAGTGTTTCCCTCCTTAAAAGATAAGATGAAATAACCATAGTTCTGTCCTGAATAAAAGATGTGGGTGACAGCATACACACCCACTCGTCAGCAGTAGCAGTAGACATGACGACAATCCCATCTGTTGTCATCTATCAAGCCGATCGGCACAATTACTTATTTATTACCCTTACAAGAATGGTTTTCAGCACATCATGCATGGTAATTACATGCAGAGGATGGCCTGCCTCTGCCACGCTTTCCCCCCAGGCTGTCTGACCCTCCCTTTCAATGTCCACACTCGCATCCCACGCTCTTTTCAGCGACAACAGCCATCTCCTTTTCCTGCACTGTCACAAACGCTCTCTGTCGTACACTGAGGGTAAAGAATTACCCAGGAATCAAAGCTATTTACATGAAATGGAATGAGCAGGTGAATCCAGGTGAAAGCTACCACTAGGAAAATGTACTTTGGTCACGTAAAGTCATTGATTATCATTAGATGCTGAGAAGATTGGGTTTTAAGCCTTGAGACAACTGAGACATGGAGTGCAGTTCAGTAATAGGAATAGATATTCCTAATGTTTTTGTATTCTGTGTATGTTGTTCCTCTGGTCGACATCTTAAAGAGCCACATTGTCAATTTTCAACCATAATCCTATCATTCTGTTGTGAGGAGGACATATGATAATCGGACATAAAGCGTATCAGTCGTGGTAAGTTTCATACTGATTATTACACATCCTCCTCCCAACACAATGATAGTATTTAGGTAAAGGAATTGGCTAAATGCATCTTTAATGTGGAATAGTGTTTGGACCAAGGGGGGTTAATGTGTGCTGAATTTAAAAGCAACACCTCTGCCTTTACTGCCCTTTACTCTGTGTAGCAATACTTCCATGCTGGAGGGAATGGCCTGAAGAAGACTTTCCTTGAGAAGAGCCCCGATCTGAAGTCCCTCAAATATGCGCTTAGCCTTTACACTCAACCTACTGATGCCTTGATCAAGAAATATATATGCACCCAAACCTCTCAAGGTAAGAATACTGCATGTTCGTTTTAACCTCAACAGTACTGCTGTTGTATCCTATAGCCTCTGTCCAATCCCCCTGTGTGTTTTTATCCAAGGGTCTGGGTGGGCGGGACCTCTCTGTGTCAGCTCAGCTTCCCTTAGCTTTACTATGTGAAGTGGTCATTGCAGTAATTGCATTCAGCCCTCCTCTGCTTCCTCTTTTATTTCTGTTGAGTTATTTTCCTATTCTTTTGCCTCTCTCTCTCTCTCTCTCTCTCTCTCTCTCTCTCTCTCTCTCTCTCTCTCTCTCTCTCTCTCTCTCTCTCTCTCTCTCTCTCTCTCTCTCTCTCTCTCTCTCTCTCTCTCTCTCTCTCTCTCTCTCTCTTTCCCTGTTCTTCCAACCAATCACTGCTGTCATAAATGGTCAATTGGATGCCATGCAAATGGATTAATCTCGGTGCCCTCTTCACTCCATAATAACCCCATCACCATCCTTTTCAACCCCCATAACAATCTATTTCTCTCTGTAAACAAGGGGGCTGGTGTGGCCCAGCACTTCTTCCTCTCTGTCATGGTTGACTCACCTATTGTTGGTATAGGTAGGGATACCTGTCTGGTGCAGACAGGGAGATATACAGTCAGTCAGTCAGTTATTTATACAGTCAGTCAGTCAGTCAGTTATTTATACAGTCAGTCAGTCAGTCAGTTATACAGTCAGTCAGTCGGTTATGCAGTTAGTTATACAGTCAGTCAATCAGTCAGTCAGTTATCCAGTCAGTCAGTCAGTCAGTCAGTTACTGTAGTTATACAGTCAGCCAGTCAGTGAGTCAGTTATACAGTCAGTCAGTCAGTTATGCAGTCAGTCAATTATACAGTCAGTCAATCAGTTAGATTGAGATTAAGATTTGTCATGTACGAAGGTCTAACGACCGCACCGAAGAGTATCTGGAGCAGGCTGTACATGAACAGAAACAGCCTGATATTTATTATGCCGGGTAGGAATTGAAACCTCCACTGATGTTTAGATAGGCAACAAAGGGAAAAAACAACCCACAAACAATTAACAAACAGGGAGAGGGATAAGGGGAGAACAAACAAGGTAAGTATAATAATAAACAAGTCTGGATAAACAAAGAAACACCACTCTAACCATGCCGCTCACAGTGTAGGATGAACACCACTCTAACCCCAATGTTTGGAGTGTAGGATGAATCACCACTCTAACCATATAGCTCACAGTGTAGGATGAATCTAAGAAGGCCAACAAGATCTACATATATATACTTAACGGTACAAGCTCACCTGGATAAACAAAGAAACACCACTCTAACCATGCCGCTCACAGTGTAGGATAAACACCACTCTAACCCCAATGTTTGGAGTGTAGGATGAATCACCACTCTAACCATATAGCTCACGGTGTAGGATGAATCCAAAGTGGCCAACAATATATATATCTCCCACACAACAGTGGAGAACAATGGCAACCTCACTCTACTCTGGTCGATGGCAATTGACTGAGAATGAGGCGCCCAGACGTGTGTGTGCTGTCAGGTATTTGGCTACCCATCCCTCCTGAGGTGATTGCCATCAGCTGGCATTCATTAGGCAATCAGCACTCTTCAGTAGGAATGGGCAGCACCTGACAGGGAGAGAAAAGAGACAGCATTAGCTCTCATGTTCACACACACACACATCACATACAAAACATAACACATTAAATATACTAACCTGATGTTCAGAAGGTGTCATAAATACAGTAATAATGGTAATGACCAACCCACGTACCCAGGTACGTCACAAGATTAGATTAAGAATTTTAGAAGAAGTCTTTATGCGTAGCACACATTGCAACGTAATCATTCAGCGGCACACACATGTGATAGGCGACACATAACACACGCATGTATTATGATTTAATTTTTTATCCGTCACATCCCATCATCCTTCCCTCCAAGGGCAGCCGGGAGCAGGCATGGGTTGCAGCCAGGGTGCGAATCATGGGGGAGCAGGGGCAGCCATGGCTCCCCTAGATCAGACATCAGCTCCCCTGAAATCATGATTTGTGAATTTCTGGGGGGTCTCTAAATTACTGAAAATAAATGCTATTTTTGCCATGCATTTCTCATTTTTCTGTAATTATCTGTATCATCATCGTGTATAATAATAAAATTATGCTATTTTGATGTATCATTAATGATTTGCGCACTAATTCACTGTAATAGACAATAGCATAAATATGCACTGCAGATATACCCTATATCGGCACTGCAGATTTACCCTACTCGTAATAGATGGCAACATGCTATTCTTGCGTTTACCATTCGGAGCGTGGCGGCGCTGCAGCCTGCAGGCACAAATCAAACTTCATCAAACAAGCGTAATGTCGAAACTTAGTTAAATGAAATATCAAAGAAGTAAGCCTTCTTTTACAAAGAATGCGAAGCAGCCTGCTGCGGGGACTACTTCTGTCACATGCAGATTTTGAGAATTGGGCAAATCTTCACCATCAGGTCGGTGGCGATAATGTTGCATTTGCCTACTACTATAATAATGTTAGACTCGATGTGTTTGGTCGTGGACTTGTTGTTCGGTATTGGTTCATCCGTGTGTTTATGTGTAAATAGGACTGTTGTGTGTGAATTTTAGTGTTGGATCAGAGGGGTTAATCTGAGCATGTGTATTTTAATATGTGCGTCTCCATCATGCCTGCAGACCTGTGTGGTGTGTGGTTCTGTAATGTTACTCATACCCAGAGTCATATTCTATGACTCTGTTCATACCTATAGCCTAATAGGGCCCGTGTCGACCGGGGACGTTTTATGAGTTGTCAGCTCCTGTCTGTCATTCATTTCTATGCCACAGACGCTGCCGGCGCGTTCCTTTTCCCAGTGCCGCGCCTCACGTTTTTGCGCGTTCCTTTTCCCCACACCCGGGAGCTCCCCCAAAAATCATGGTATGGATCGCACACTGGTTGCAGCGTGAGGCTGCACCCGGGGACCCATCCAAGTGCTCCTGTCTTGGGATCTGTTCTGCATGTTTTTCCTTTGGGAGCACTGGGAGAGAACATGCAAACTATATATAAAAAAGATATCCCACCTGGGTACCTGGCAACCTGGTCCCCAAGGAGGAGTCGAAACCAAGACCTTCTGGCTGTGAGCCACTACACCACCATGCCGCCTACTTAGTTATACAGTCAGTCAAACAGCCAGTTATACAGTCAGTCAGTCAGTTATACAGTCAGTCAGTCAGTCAGTTAGTTATATAGTCAGACAGTGACTAGCAGAAAGGAGGCTCAGGGCGGGATCAGAATGGATTGCGCTGTGGGAATTGCACCCTTACCTGCGCGGGGTTTGCATGCAGATTCTGCTCCGTCTTTGCGAGCTATCCACTAAGGACATTGCACGGATGAGATACCAGCGCAGACACGCCCATTATGTGTGGAGTTTTTCCCTGTGCATTTGGCTTGCGGAGCAGTCTGCACTCCTGACAGGCTGTTGGCAGATATCAGGAAGTGGACAAATAAGCCCGGAATGAGGCATAGACACAAAATAAAATTGTACACAATTCCTGTGAGTCTATGGAACACATCTGTAAGTTTTTTTTTTCAATAAAATTCATTGTTATGTATTTTTAATCAAGTACTTTGGTGGACCACTTTCTGCCCTTCCAGATTCCAAGCTGTTTTTGGCTGGGCTCCGCCCCATACTCGCAATGCGCTTTGAGTGACAGTCACCCACCTGCACTGGCAGATACCTTTGGGGAAGAGAGAGAGAGAGAGAGAGAGAGAGAGAGAGAGAGAGAGAGAGAGAGAGAGAGAGAGAGAGAGAGAGAGAGAGAGAGAGAGAGAGAGAGAGAGAGAGAGAGAGAGAGAGAGAGAGAGAGAGAGAGAGAGAGAGAGAGAGAGAGAGAGAGAGAGAGAGAGAGAGAGAGAGAGAGAGACAGAGAGAGAGAGAGGGAGAGAGACGGACGGCTCGAGTCGCGAGTGTGTGTGGAAAAGCAGGGGCAGAGAAGGGAGATCGCTCCGAGACTCGCACCGTA
This sequence comes from Notolepis coatsorum, assembly GCF_963971535.1. Taxonomy (NCBI): domain Eukaryota; kingdom Metazoa; phylum Chordata; class Actinopteri; order Aulopiformes; family Paralepididae; genus Notolepis; species Notolepis coatsorum. The sequence goes on along the minus strand of NC_140184.1, from coordinate 48,392,077 downwards.
AAAGAGAGAGAGAGGGAGGGAGAGAGAGAGAGAGAGGCAGAGACAGATAGAGAGAGAGAGAGAGAGAGAGAGAGGCTCATGCGGTGCAAGTCTCGGAGCGATCTCTCCTCTCTCCTCTCTGCCCCTGCTTTTTCGCACACACTCGCGGCTCGAGCTGCTGCGCGCTCTGTGCTCTCGTCTCTCTGTCTGTCTCTCTCCTTCAACGTTACACTAACTCCTCCAATCACAGTTAAGCATTCTTACACATCACAGATTGATGTAAATTCAGAATGGCTTGGTTTAGTGGGGTAGGCTCTCTCAGTATCAGCTGAACTGGAGGAATGGGACTGAATGAGAATTTCACATCTAGTCAGTGTTGGTACAACCCCACATTGCTAGAAAACAATGCAAACCACTGGAAAAGGCCATTTATAAGATAGTGGACCTTTAACACTTTGAGTGCCAGCCACGACATTTGTCGTTTTATCAGCCCCCCCGTTGAGTGCCGACGACGACAAATGTCATTTGATTTTTTTATTAGCGATCTGAATTCATATTTCATCAACCGAGTCTCCCGTTGGTACAGCAGCCCCTCCAGGAGCTCAGATGGGAAAAAAGCGCCCCCTATCGTCTATCCCTGTGTAACTGCAGGTCAGTCGATTAGACTGACCTGGGATCTGTAGATCTGTAGAGGTGGAGCCAACTGGCTCCATTGTGCTGGCGAGCCGTCTGATCAAGAGGGATCTGATCACGAGACGGAAAGCAGCCTGGAATATATATTTACAGCAGCCAATAATCAATCAATAAGCATGATCGATATTTGGAATGGCGATCAGGAATTGGAATACTCTTTTTGGAGAACATCTGATCTAAGGTAAGGAGTCTATGTGTCAGTGTGTGATCTTGAGGAAACGAGAGAATAGATTTTTCAGCCCGCGTCTATAGCGTGCATAAGTACACATATACTATTGATAATCTAGCGTCTATTTGAAAATGATTCATAAATAGGCCGACAAATGACAACATGTCTAGTGTATTCGAGAATATTCCAATAAATGCCGTTTATGGGGGAATCTTAAAATTTTCGGAGAATTTTCGAGAGAACGATAGCTTTTCGAAATGCTATAAAAAGGATATGAACCGATTAAAAAACAATCCGTTTCGACAATGTTGACTGCAAACAAGTCATTGATAAGCGACGGGCAGATTAGACACATAGCCATAATTTAAAACATAGATTAGGCGTTTTTAACGCTAACATTGAAGTGGATGATGGCATTCAACGGGGGAAAAAGGTAAACAAGGTCGGCACTGATAGTGTTAAGCAAGCTCTATACATTACGAAGTAAACAAAATACAATACGAAATGAACGGAATACTATTCACCATTAGTATTCCGTTAATTTCATTTACTTTGTAATGTATAGAGCTTGCTTAATTCGTATTTTCATGACACATTGCGTCCTGTGTTTTTGTCACTATCTTTCCTCATTGCATGTTTGTAATGTCCTATTCCAAAGACATTTGTCACTTAATTGTACTATATTATATTGTGCTATATTTAATTTCGTTTATATCCCATTTAATTGTATTCAATCTCTTTATTAAGTTGTAAAGCCCTGGGCCCTCATTTATCAACAATGCGTAGAAAGTGTTCTATTTCAGTTCCTACGCTCGGAATTTAAAATGTGTGTACGCACAGAAAAATCGGGATTTATCAAACGTGCGTACACAGGTCCTACGCACACTCCGTGTTGATAAATACCATTTGTTCTACGCTCCGCGCTCGTGCACGATTTTAAGTATTTGCATATAGAACCGCCTGTAATTAACCATATACGGTAATGAAACACCCCCATGAAATGTGGAAAAGTGGACTAAGCCGAGCGAACGCGTGTTATGGGAGAAATACGCGACAGGCTGACAGACGTGTACACGGTGATGTCGGATATGATATCTATTAACTTCCTAAAGACCATTGCTGCCTGGGCAGCGCAAACACTAATAAAGACCGTTAACGTTAGGTTATGACTATAACCAAGTTCTGTTAACACTTAGTGAACGCTCAGCATTTCATGCATATATCTCGCTTCAGCATATATACACTGAATAATTTCACAAATGTACCTTTAATGCCCGCATTCATCTGGCCACACCCCCATCCGCTTACCTATATAAGCAGGGATGGTGCAACACACTCATCTCCTTCCCAACAAATTTCATCACAATGAAAAATCAAGGGCCTGCAGCAGCGTCTAGACGCTGAGCGTTCACTAAGTGTTAACAGAACTTGGTTATAGTCATAACCTAACGTTCTGTATCACACTTAGCTCACGCTCAGCGTTTCATGCATAATAGGAGCTGAGCGGGAGCTAGAAGCTTGACAAATGTACCCTGCTGAGGCCCCCCACAACCATCAGACCAGGGAGGGCCGAGCCCCCCCGACCCCCCCTAATGGAGGGCACCCCCCCTATTAGAGGTTTACCGGGAGGGCGACGGACCCGACCGTGCGAAGAGGCACTCAAGCAACTCAACGCACAGGGTGAGCAGACCGTGGCTTGACCCCACGACTACACACACGCACAACCCGCATGCCACCCGGGAACGAGCGGAGGGAAACAACCTCGTTACTGCCCCCAGAATCACGGGGTCAAGGGCAAACCCAACCCCGTGGCAAGGCCGTAGCAGCGGAGCGCGAAGGAAGACCCAGACCCACCAAGGGACTGGACCCCCTGGAACGGGGGCCCGGAGAAGTCCATGATGCCAGCATCAAGACCCCACCAGGTGGGCACGTAGTGCCCCGCCCCCCACATCGCCAGCGTATCCGGACAAAGGCCCCTCAGCCGAGCGGGCCCCGTCCCGCCAAGTACACCGCCTGGCACACTGACCCTGCAACAGGCAGTCAGCATGGCCGTAAGCACACAAAAAAGGTTAACCAACGGAAGCAGGCAGCGCACCGGGGAAAAACCAGGCAACAGGCTATTAACCCTAGCCTGGAGACTGCGGACGAGACAGGCGCCAGAGGGGACAGCTGAACACAGCCGCCCCGGCGGAAGGAGCGTAAGCTGGCGGTGTTGCATGACCAAGCCTCCATTTAAAAAAAACCCACCCAGAGGGGTTGAGGCAGAGAAGGCTGACACGATTGGCAGACGTCATGAACGTGCAGGGGCACCCTCAAACGGTGAACCCGGGAGTTGACACTGCTCCAACACACCAGGGAATCAACCACCTTGGCGTTACCCAATGCGGTGGTTGTTCCTATAACCCCTCAAGAAAAAACTCCAAAACACACCTGCGGGTATACACCGGCTATACCGCAGTACAAGTGTTTCAGTTTTCAAAAAAGGGTTAACCCAGGCCTACGGGTCGACTAAACATTACTTCGGACCGGGCCTGGCGATACGGGAAGCACAGGGTCACCAGAGGAGGTCAAAGACCACCCCAACAGGCCCCTCTTCGCCATGCGTGAGAGAGGAGCGAAAAAGAATGGAGAACCAGCCCCTAAGCACACCGTACTTGGTATTCCCAGGCGGTCTCCCAACCAAGTACTAACCAGGACCAACCTGTGTAGCGGCCGAGATCCGACGAGATCGAGCGTGTACAGGTTGGCATGGCCGTAAGCCATTACGACAGTGCTGAGTAAAAACGTACCCAACCAGGGTCTCCATAGCGCTTAACCCTGTGACACCCGGACCGACCTGGCATTTTTCCCCCTGAAAAAAGCCCAAGTCCCTCAGGGTACCAGAACAGCAGATCTGCATCCCCGGCGGACAACGGGTTCAACTGATCCGGACCAGCGTGACCAGAACCAGTCCCGTGCCCTAACCACGCCGACATGCCTACTCCAGGAGAAAGGGCAGATATGCGTGTTGATCTTAACATGAAAAGAAGGCGCCACCCAGACGTTCAGGCGAACCGCGCCTGGTGGCCCACCCCAAGGGCGTGAGACCCCTCTACATATGTTCAGATCCATTCCGTCATCATCCCCCAGACATGAACGAGAATCCGTCGATAACCAACCCAGGTCGTGGGATGTGGTCGTCGGAAGAGGAAAAACCCCCATCTCAGTTGCTTTATAAAAACGCTGTTTTAACCTCAAGCAACCAAGGCGTGCCAGTCAGTCGCCTGTTTACAGCGAGCTAGCACTATACGTGCGTCGGGACACACCCCCATCAATGCACAGGCTATTTAGACCGGTCATTGAATCCCCAAGGCGCCCAGGGGAACGACAAGAGGGGTGTGACACTTCCTAACTTCAACACTTTTTGAATAGAAAAGAAGGAAGCACCAACAGTATGTATCCCAGTCTACACAGCCGGGGGTAAACATTTTTCACATTTTCACATCCCACCACCCTCCCATAGGAAGGAGACGGGGATCCCCAGAGAGACTTCCCACGCGAGCTGTACAGATTGAAAAGAATATATTGCACCTTGAGCCATGTAAAAAATTGGTTTTAGGGCTCTCCGGGGAAGAGGCACTGAACCCATACACACTCAATAATCGAATTGAATCGAATACACAATAGAATAGGACACCTTCTAGAGGGTCCACTCACTTTGACAATCTGAGGAGGAAGGCTCTGTACTCTGATGGAGGCTCCCTCACATGGAAGGAGGAGTCCGAACTCACAGAAGGCCCGAATAGGCGCTTGGTGAGGAGGAGCCCTGACCACCCCCCCGAAACAGATCCATCACATGGACCTGAACAGCACACGGAAGTCCTACCAACAGAGACGCGCACGGTGACGTACTCTATGGCGGGGGAATTTCTGCGGTGCACACGCCCAATATTCCAGGCCGTGGGACCAGGAAACTCCCCCCCCCCCCCCCCCCACCCCGTAACGTGCCGAACCGCAACGTGACAGGAACCTTGAAGGACAGGGGGTGTACCCCTGACCGACAGAAACAAGGGGGAGAGGAAAGGTTACCAGTTCACCCCTTTACGACCCCACACCCATGATACGATGTAATGACAAAAAGAGAATATGACACAGTCATAGTCAGCTCTATGAAGCGTTTGACAGCTTCACACAGCGCATGAGCTAACCTGCTATCTGATTTTTACTAAGGAAAAAACACAGAATAGAGAGGGCTCTCTAAGAGCCCCGGTCCAACATACACATGTGCTTCTGTGGCCAGTCCAACCCAGTTGTAGGTCACATGACACACACAACCCATCATCACCTACAAAAAATGGCAAAAACACTCTACAGAGGAACGCCGTTTTTCATAATGAGAGAATACATAATTCTCGATTAGTATCGGCCACAGGCCTTGCTAAGCACACACGACAGCGACCAAACAATCTTTTCTTTTAGGAAAATAAAGTTTCTCCAGCAGTTTTAGCACAACCTCAGCAATCAAGCTAAGGGTTACATCGCATCCCTACCACACAAAAGACACAATGTAGTGCAACAACATGTCTGATAGGAGGATGAAAAAGTCCCAGGGTGGGGAGCTCCAGTAGCTCACCACGTACCGCGAGTGCTATTTCAGCGCCGTGCACAACCGCGCTCGCGCGGATCTGGGGCTGAGCGCGTTCGAATCCCGGACGGCAGCCGTGCCTTTCCCAGAGTGTCTACCCCCCCATCTGAACCCTTTCAGCCTGCTTCTGTCGGTCGAACTTGACCAAGTATGAATGAGAAGAAAAAGCGATAAACGCTAAAAGAACCAGGTGACTGGTCAAAGTTTAAAAAAGAAAAAGTCTCAGGGAACCGGGGGGAAAACACAATCCTCCTGCTTTACCCTTAATACGGCCAGTTAAAACAGGAAAACCTGTTAATATGTGAACACACTGTTCATTGTCATCACAGGCTGAGAAAAGAAAATTCTTTACTCATTTGTCACTAAGCATAGCTTCATAGGTTAGTTACCCCTTAGTTGTGAGTACACGGTACATAACAACACACATGATGTTTCTCACACAACAACCAGATCATTTTCACATCTGTAACAACAACCCGATTTGCCCGGAGAAGCTATTTACCAGTGACAAGACAGTTCACACAAAACTTGCGTCGTATCCCAAATGTATTGCAGCAACACACGTTTTCTTACTGCACCTGGTATTCCCAGGTGGTCTCCCATCCAAGTACTAACCAGGGCCGAACCTGCTTAGCTTCCGAGATCGGACGAGATCGGGCGTGTTCAGGTTGGTATGGCAGTAATGGAAAACAGCGTTATTTACAAAACATATAGAAGGTAAAGCCAGAAAGACGCGTATAAGGTCTGGCCAAACCTTGTCCTACCCGGAGCGTAGATCAGCGAAGTGCAGTCTCAAGACACCGTAGAAACACAGCCATCCTGTGTTGTTCGATCTGGGCAGCGTCGCCGCTCTACCCGTCGCAACGGTCCCTTTGTTGACGCAATCCTTGCCGTCCTGGCTCCGGGCAGGATCGACGAACATCCCCTGTCAAAGATGACGTCGTAGTCAAGAGTGTAAAACATGTTATAATCAAAGCACGTTCAACAGAGTAGCATTAAGCTAACGGCCGCTCCAACCGTCGGTCGCTACTGCCCCTGCTCGCGAGACACCGAGCGAACGGCGCACGCGACCAGAGGAGAGCTCACGGCGGCGCGCGAGTAGCCGGAGCTACCTCGCGCTGGCCTTGTCCGATAGCAGCAAGCTAACGTTTCCTAGTGATCACAACAGGCTAGCGCCGCAGCTAACAGCTGACTGGCTAACAGTAGGCCCAACCTCAGTAGGCCACGCAGTGATCCCAGCAGGCTAACGCCGCAGCTAACAGCTGACTGGCTAACCGTAAGCTAAGCAGCTATCACCTGAACTTGTACACAATGATATAACACTCACCCAGACAGGCCGCCGTTCTGAAACCCTCCTCACTTTTTAAGAGAGAAGAGAAACAAGATGTCAACACAGCTTTACAACAGTGATTTTACCAACACCCGACGGAATCAGCACAATACCAAACTGGCCTGTGTAGCTGACTTGAACATAGATCTTCCGCTATCGAACATCTTATGCACATATCTCCTCGTGAAAGAATACTCTCATTTGGATATGAAAGATGGGGCTTAACACGGGACAGAGAGATACCCACTCGTCCAGAAAACACAGGGATCACCAGTGATAATGGTCGCGGCCCACTAGTTAAAACTACAATGGTCTTCAGACCAAGGTCTTCTGTCGCCTAGGCGGCTGAACAAAGGACCCTAGCCTGGGGCCGGTTTTCATAAACATTGTCAATTAGCCCCCATAGCACTAACAGACAAGTGAAGCCTGCCAGCAACAGTACTCACCCAACCTGAAACCCACCGCTCCTCACAACAGCGGCGCGTCACACAGTTCAGCTGTGGCCTGAAAGGTTTCACCCCAACCAACACAGCAAGGAACTGCAGTTGAGAAGCATGCAGCGGCGTGCTCCCAATACGAAAACCGGTGGAGGGTTTTAGAATGATCACCATCTTCCAGACACTCCAGTGATGAAGACAACATCGCCGTATTTTCTCGAAAATAGTGAGAGAGAAAATAAAGATATGATGTCAACGTATCTCCTTGTTCTTCCTCTCCTCGTAAACATTGCTTTTCCAGCCAATATTTTTCTCCATGTCAAGTGGGCATATGAGCAACACGTTGCTTGTGATGAAATTTGAGAAGGAGATGAGTGTGTGGCACCATCCCTGCTTATATAGGTAAGCGGATGGGGGTGTGGCCAGATGAATGCGGGCATTAAAGGTACATTTGTGAAATTATTCAGTGTATATATGCTGAAGCGAGATATATGCATGAAACGCTGAGCGTGAGCTAAGTGTGATACAGAACCACTGTTTGCCGTTGGTGTCATTAATAACCATGCTGGAATATGACTGCCTTTTTTCGTTTCGTTCGATTAATACCCAGGGATTAAAGTTCTCTGTCAATTTGATTCCAAATCGCGACGGATTTTATCTAAATGTTCTACCTGCATGGTTTAATATGATTTGTAGAGGCATACAATCTATTTTGATGTCGGTATTAGGTATAGCCTATATAAATTATATATGCATAGCCTACATTATGCAACAGTAATTTGCGCATAACGCAGCATGGCACAGACATGTTACACGGAGCCCTATGAAGCCATACAGTAAACTAACTTGATCTTTAATATAACTGTTGTCCTTGTATCTTTACGCTTATGAAAACATTTAATAATATGTATAGGCTATAGGCCCTCGTTTGGCCATAATAGCCTATTCTCAAATGACTAAATCTCCTCGCTGACGGACCCATGTATAGCCTATATCATATTCCTATATGTCTCCAAGGAATCGTGGGGCTCGGGGAAGAAAGGGAACCCCTGCTATAGTCTATCCTTTATTTTTTTTATTGATATTTTTCCCCCTCCTTTTTCCTCTGATTTTCTCCCATCCCAATGTTAGTCGTTATGCCAATTCCCAATCCCCTTCCTAGTCGCTGCGCACTTACCCCCCACAGTCGGTCTGGGAGAGTGGAGGCTATCACGTGCTTCCTCCGACACACATCCAGCCAATCAACCGCTTCTTTTCACCTGGCAGCGCGGACTCTCACTGAGAGGGTGTAACGTGTGGAAGGATCACACTACCCCCCTTAGATCCTATCCGCGCTGAGCAGGCGCCCCGACCGAACTGTAGGAGTCGCTGTTTACAACGACCCGGACCCACCCCTCCAGCTTTCCCACCCTCTAATACTGCCAATTGTATTAGTGTGAACGGCCAGCCAAGCTGGTGACAACGCCGGGAGCTGGATTCGAACAGGCGAATCCAGCAGTCGAATCCAGCGTCTCCGGCGTTGGTGACAAACGCAATCTCCGCTACGCCACCTGACCGCCCATAGTCTATCCTTTATAATGTTATAGGCTATTTTATTATTTCTATTCTATTCTATTCTATTCTATTCTATTCTATTCTATTTATGATTTGTTTCCATAGCCGGTCTCAGTTATGCTGTGGCTGAGATGGGTCAGGATTAATGAAGCTGATAGGAGACTGCTTCTCGGCTATACGAATTAAAGCCACGATTGAATAGAATGTACTTCCTTCTTGACAATAGCATATACTATAACAATAATACGAGAGCATACAAGAACAATGAATCTCACTGCCATGTAGCCTACGCCATATATAGCCTGCCTATGTGATCAATAAAAACGCAAACTTGAATTCCATCATATTTATATGTTGTGTCTGTCCACTATGTTCGTTACTTTGTTATTTCCCCCCCCCCTATGTAAAGCGACCTTGGGTCTCTTGAAAGGCGCTATATAAAATGAAGCTATTATTATTATTATTATTATTATTATTATTATTATCACGTCTGTGCGGGAGCTCACAAATAGACTGTGTTAGTCTCAGTGAAGTTTCAACGGAGGTCATCTATTCTAACCAACAAATTGAAGTAGAAAGGATTTAGTTGTGACCAATCTTATTTGGAAACATGACACACAAAATAATAGTATTTCGCTTTTTATTTTAAACAATATTTAATCGCGTTTGGAGGTGGGTGTTCTGCGTCTGCCCCCCCCGTGCCAAACAAGCAGGCCAACCTCTTGTTTGCGCGTGAGCCCGTTATAATTACACTACTGTCGCTATTTTACAATTAACTATAATGAATTACGGGTCATACCGAACACGTCAGTCAAACTAATGCACGAAAGCTTATTTCCGCGTTGCAGTATTCATATTCTACCGCTGGGCGCCAGGTACGCATGGTCAGAGCTGTGCGTAGATATACGCACAAAATCAAGCACACGTTCAAATTGATAAGTCCCACACTTTGCTTAGAAATTATCATACGCACGGGTTACGCACATATCTGTGCGTACACACCATTGATAAATGAGGGCCCTGGCCGCCTAAATATTAAAGGCAACCAACTTGTGTCTAACCACGCCCAACTTGCATCTAGCCACGCTCCCGCGGCGACGCAGCAGCAGCAGCGGAGCTCCGTCGCGGCAGCATTATGTAGCAGTAATCCCCCCTTTTTTTACTATCCAGAACTAGCTCAATTGGCAGCACTGCATTGCTCTGGATCTTACGGCCCGTTGCTTGCAAGTTCGATTCCCTTTGTCTTAGTTTGTCTTAGAGAATGGCAATATTTTTTAACGTGCATTCTTTCGCCGGTTAAGTTTAGGCATTGTTTCGGAGTTGGTTAAGGTTAGGCATTGTTTCGGAGTTTCTTAAGGTTAGAAGGGTTAAGTTTAGGCGCTGTTAAGGAGCTGGTTAAGGTTAGAGTTTGTCTTAGAGAATGGCAATAGACAGCCTATTTCCGCGCTGCAGCGCGAGGCAATAGACAGCCTATTTCCGCGCTGCAGCTCTCTCGCGCTGCCGTGGTCACATGGGCGTATTGGCCAATCAGAGAAACGCTAAACACAAGTTGGTTGCCTAAAATATTCACGCGCCCTGGCCTATATTTGATTTCATAATTCTATTCTATTCTATATTTCATTTTATATTACACCACCTCTTTATTGTGATTAGCACCCAAAAGAGTGAAGGAGAGGAGTTATTTTTCATTTAATATTTAATAATAATAATAATAATAATAATAATCATTATTATTATTATTATTATTATTATTATTATTATTATTATTATTATTATTATTATTATTATTATTATTATTATTATTATTATTATTATTATATAGCACCTTTCATAAAACCCAAGGTCGCTTATAGGGAAAACAAATAAAAATAACAAACAGACACAACTTTCAAACTAAAGTGGGAAACCAACTCAGAACCAAGCATTTGAATTTACATTCTTTATAATAGCGTTCACAGCCAGACTTGGAGCAAATCATGCCACTTTGCGAAGGCTATCTCGGCCTGTCTAATCCTCATGGACCCGACGACACGTTATAAATAGTGGTGTCAGGCGATTAAATTAATTAATTACAGGATTTGTAATTAATTAATGTAATTAATCGCATAACCACCAGTCTTGTTTACTGTCCCATCTTTATTCTTTTTTAAATTGAACTTGCTGTTCAAAGGTCCCAGCAGTTTGAGATGCCATCATGTTCCAGCTAATTCCTTACATTTTTTTTAATTTGTTTGTTTGATAGACAACGCATGTGGAAGGAAGTAGCGCAGCCAAAAGTGTGTGTAGTCTTTTGAAGGAAGAGACCCAGGGCTTTCGATGGGCTTTCGAATTTCGAAAGACTACACTACCTAGCTCATGCCAGCCCCTGTCAATCATCTGACTTCTGGATTTACTTTTTTATTTCTCAAATTTTTCAGGATTATCTCCCACAAACCTGAATGTTATTGCCATAAAACAGAACGCAGTTAGTTTCTCTACCTTTCTGTGAACGTCTAGCAAAAAACGGCGTTGCAATCTGATGAAAAATGGTGGAGAAATGTACATTATAAAAAAGAAAACGTACAGTACATTTCATTCACGGTTCGTGGCAGAATTCAGTACTGTATCTACAAAACTTTCTGTTTAATCATCTTCCCTTTATTCATTTGCTTAGCTTTTTCAGGTCTGGTCCATTGTAGCATGGTGTTATTCACAGTAAAATAAAAAATAAATAAAGAAATTTGAATTGATATTCTCATTTGGTTAATTACAATTTACTCAAGCCTAGTAACATACACAGTATTTCTGACACTGGGAATATATTCCCTGATATCCATAGATGTCCCTAGAATCAGATACCAAGAACATGCAAATGGACCATTTAAAAAAGAAATCTGTAAATGTTTATTCTACGTTCTTATGGAATGAATTATTTTAATAAGACAACATTAATAAATACGATTGCATGGGATCTCTGGGTGGCTGCTCAATATCATCCTTTTTTTTTATCAAAACTTTTTATTTTTTTTTCAACATGAAACAAAACATATATCACAAACAATACAATAATAATACATAAAAAGACTTCCCAATACAATAACTTAACAACACATGACAACACAATAACTGATACAGACTGTACAGTGATCATCCTACATGGACACTCGCTCGTTCTCTCCCCCCCCCCCGCTCACCCAAGGACCTCAACATGAGTCACACTCACAATACATTATTCAGTAAAAAAAACTAAAATCAAAACAAATCAAAACAAAACAAATAACCAAACTTATATGCGTTCTTTTAACTTTGCCACTGCAGCCAACCAAATTGCGATATTAGATTACTTAACCCCTACAACACGTGCCATGGATATCTCCAAATAGATCACATCAAGGTAGGTGAGAAACCATACCTTCGGGCAGAGTTTGTCTGGGTGAAACCAACGTGAGGCAATACATTTTTTTGCGGCTGTGAGGCCGGCCAAAATGAGTCTTTTCACCTGTATAGAGGTCGGTAATTGAGAGAGATCATTCAATAACAATACAGAAAGAGATACAGGTATGGTTAAAGAGAAAATGTCCGAGAGCTGATATGTAACATTTTCCCAAAAACTCACAACAGGGGGGCATTCCCAGTACATATGCATAAATGTACCTGTGGCGCCGTTTGGACACAAGGTACATAAAGAGTCAGGTCTGAGACCCATTGAATTCAATCGTCTAGGGGTTAAATAAGTCCTGTGAATAAAATTTAGGTGAATCTGTTGGTGATCTGGGTTGTGTGAGGATAACTGAACATTTTCCCAGACTGCATCCCAATCAAAATCTACATCCAACTCCGGGACATCCTTTCTCCAAATCGTATCCAGGGGAAGGTCTTTATACGAGGACATGAGTAAATGGCGATAAAAGTCAGAAACGAAGCCTCTCGATGTCTCTTTGTCATAAAATAATTTGTGAAAGTGGTGATGCACTAGTGGAGCGTCCCATGGCACTCCATGAGCCTTCAGAGCTGCTCTTATTTGTAAATAAAAGAAAAAGGAGGTTCCGGGGAGATCATATCCGTTGGATATATCCTGAAAAGAGCGGAGACCAGAGTTATCGAAGATATCCCCCAATGTGTGTATGCCTTTCTTTTCCCATCTAGGGTATCTAATAGGTTGTTGTCCAATAAGGAGAAGATTGTTATTAAATAGAGGGGAATGCGTGTGCCATTGTTGGCGTTTTTTACCCCCTTTCTGAGTGTCACGCCAAGTCTGGATCACATGTGTGATAAGAGGTCCAAATCGTAATTTACATTGTTTAGTTGATATGTTGGTATACACAATATCCTGAAGTCTATATGGGGACACCAACTTCTCCTCCAATGGTCGCCAAGATACAGCTGCTTGAGCGTCAAACCAAGTGATCAAAGGTCTCAGAGAGAAAGCTTGAAAATAATATTTAAAGCCTGGAAATGCTAAGCCCCCATCGAGTTTATTCCTTTGGGCAGTTGATCTCTTCAAGCGCGGGCGTTTATTGTTCCAAACAAATTTATATGAGGCAGAGTGCAATTTCTGCCAGTAACCAGCAGGAGGAGGTAACGGGAGCATGGAGCTGATAAAGTTAATTCTGGGTAAAATATTAATTTTAATTATTGACGCACGGGCCTGTAATGAATTTTTTAATTTGGACCATCTGTTAAAGTCATTCGTAATCATGTCACCCAAGCTGGAGTAATTATACCTTACCGTCTGGCTAATAGTGGGGAATATTTCAATCCCGAGACATTTAAAGTGCTCCACCATAAGTATGTTTGCCGGTAGGATGGTAGCCTTCGCAGGCTCATTAAGTGGAAGAAAGGCAGATTTTGGCCAGTTGATCTTAAAGCCGGATAGGCTGCCAAATTCATCTATCACGCCGAGCAGATGAGGTAGAGAGACGGATGGATTCTGCATAAACAGGAGTAATATCATCAATATCATCCTTGATTGCTTCCAGAGTGATATTCTCCTTCGAAATATTCTTTCACGGTCACGCCTGGCATTACGATGCCTGCGTCTTTCAACAATTACTGCTGCCATGATCACCTGTGACGCTGGCAGTGACGGTGGCATGATGTCTCTTTATAGCACTTAGGGATTTGCCCTTATTTACCACCATGTCTGTGAAGACTGTAGGTACGTAGCAAGCTCTGTGCAATTGGTGCGGGCCATTGTGGATACCGAGCAGATTCCGACGAGGCTCATTTGCATAGAAAAGGGACATGTTCCGCCCATATTACCTCATTTAAATACATGCCAATTGCACCGGATGCAATGCTGACGGAACGCATGCGCCACCTCATTTCACCCATAGCGCGTCCTCTGTGGATACCAAACAGAGTTTCAGAACGATGTGCACCGGCTTTCCGTTGAAAAAAGCCGTGCAAACCCTTTGTGGATCCCGCCCTCAGTGTCTTAGCATCCATCTGAGCAGTTTTAGTGGTTTAGAGATGACTCTCTTACTTTCTCTCTCCCCCTCTCTTTCTCTGTCTCTCTCTCTATCTCTCTCTCTCTCTCTCTATCTCTCTCTCTACACCATAGATCTTCGGCTACTCTTATCAGTGGGGGTCTAATGCAATGTCCTTAAGTGGGGGTAGTGGGATGGTTGATGTGCATTAGGGCAGTGAACATTGTACAGGGATGGGACAGAGGCTTGCTGATTGCTTGATGTGGTGCTGTGGACGCTGTCTCATTAATCACCCACCCCCCTCCGAACTCTCTGACAGAGGACACATTTAGACTAGACAATTTACCGTTTATTCTTGCAAGTGTGTGCATAGAAGCGTGCAATTGTCTCATGAAATGGCAAGCAGTGGGGATGGGATTGTTTTGCTAGTTCACTGAGTGAAAAGGCCATTATTTCATGATCCAAACTGAAAGAAAGTTCTCATCTTCACCTGTTTTTCAGTCGAGGATTAACAGTAGATACAGATACACTTGAGTATTTAATTGTCTTTGCTGTTTTGTTGTGGCTGTAAGAGGTTTGTTTATGTTGGTTATCTTTGTTATGCTTGGTAAAATGATTTGTCACATTAATGCGGTCAACAGATGAATCCCAGTGCTCTAATGGCAGAGAGATAAACTGCAGAGCTGTGGAACTGTTTAAATGCACATCATTTTTCACTGGTTGGTCGTAGTGCAGGACGGAACAACAAGGCAGGTATTCAGCTCAGAGAGAAAGAGAGTTGAGAGCAATGAATTAAAGTGTGGCCCACCTCTCTGCCTGCAGCCCACCTCCCTGCCTGCAGCCCACCTCCCTGCCTGCAGCCCACCTCCCTGCCTGCAGCCTACCTCCCTGCCTGCAGCCCACCTCTCTGCCTGCAGCCCACCTCTCTGCCTGCAGCCCACCTCCCTGCCTGCAGCCTACCTCTCTGCCTGCAGCCCACCTCTCTGCCTGCAGCCCACCTCCCTGCCTGCAGCCCACCTCCCTGCCTGCAGCCTACCTCTCTGCCTGCAGCCCACCTCCCTGCCTGCAGCCCACCTCCCTGCCTGCAGCCCACCTCTCTGCCTGCAGCCCACCTCCCTGCCTGCAGCCCACCTCTCTGCCTGCAGCCCACCTCCCTGCCTGCAGCCCACCTCTCTGCCTGCAGCCCACCTCTCTGCCTGCAGCCCACCTCCCTGCCTGCAGCCTACCTCTCTGCCTGCAACCCACCTCCCCTTATCGCTCACTTTTCTTCTTTTAGCAATTTTCTTTTATCTATTTCCTCCCTAAGCCTGTGTTTTATCTATCCTCTGCCTTTATCTCCCTTTTATATACGTCCCTCTCCTCCGCACATTCAGCCCTCACTGCGCTCAGAGTGCAGTAGCTATTCCAGTGTGGGGTGCTACTTGGACCCTTCTCCCCACTTTGACAAAGGCACTCGTTAATAGAGTCTTTGACTAGAAACATATGAAGTGTTCCTGACTTCAGTCTAGACAGTGGTGGTTTTTATCAGTGTACAGCAGTGATGCTGTGGCGTTGCCTGGTTAATTTCCCCAGACCCTGGGCTTAATTGTGCTGCAGCGATGCTGCCCTCCCCTACCTTCTCTCAGGGCATCATTACCATAAATCAGTCTGCTTGTTTCTTCATTACCAGCCATAATGGGCACTGCTTGTTTGGTACATATTGATTGGCTATTGGATAAACATGGCTGTTTGTCATCTGTGGACAGCGGCATCTGTTCGACATCACTCTCTCTCTCTCTCTCTCTCTCTCTCTCTCTCTCTCTCTCTCTCTCTCTCTCTCTCTCTCTCTTTCTCTTGATGTGCTCACTCTCACTCACCGTTCTCTAATAGACTATGTTCTGTTATCTTCACCTCATACATACATATGTATACATACATTCACTTCAAGAGTTATATCTAATGTAACCTCAGAATTGAACGGTTAAAAAAATTCATGGTTTTGACTTATTTAGCGCAGCTGTTTTTTGTGTGTGTGTGTGTGTGTGTGTGTGTGTGTGTGTGTGTGTGTGTGTGTGTGTGTGTGTGTGTGTGTGTGTGTGTGTGTGTGTGTGTGTGTGTGTGTGTGTGTGTGTGTGTGTGTGTGTGTGTGTGTGTGTGTGTGTGTGTGTGTGTGTGTGTGTGTGTGTGTGTGTGTGTGTGTGTGTGTGTGTGTGTAAACATTTGCGATTGTTTACTTTCTTCATTCTGGTCCAGCCTGAAGCCAGAGATGGCTGTGTGTTGCTGGTCACACACAGAGTGAAATTGAGCATGTGATCTGATCCCCCAGCCATCAGTTTGGCTCAGTTAGCAGGGCTTCTCTCTCTCCCTTTGTGGATCAATGTCTCACCATGGCTTCTCTTTCTCTCCCTCTCTCTGTCTGTATGTCTCTCTCTCCCTCTCTGTATCTCTGTCTTTCTCTCTTTCTATCTCTCCCTCTCTGTCTCTCTACCTGTCTCTTTCTCTCTTTCTCTCTCTTTCTCTCTTTCTCTCTCTGTCTCTCTACCTCTTTCTCTCTATCTGTCTCTGTGTGTGTCTCTCCCTCTCTGTCTCTCTCTCTATCCCCCCCCTCTCTCTCTCTCTCTCTCTCTCTCTCTCTCTCTCTCTCTCTCTCTCTCTCTCTCTCTCTCTCTCTCTCTCTCTCTCTCTCCAGGTAAGTCGTCCACTGGATCGGTGGGGGAGGTGTCAATGCAAGTGGATCTCATCTCTCACCCCGGGACCGGAGAGCATAAAGTCAGCGTGAAGGGTAAGCTCCTCCTCCTCCTCCTGCTCCTCCTCCATGCTGCAGTCCCTCCACTTATTCATCATACTAATTTACATAATATTCATGACCTGCAGCTATGTTCAAAAGACGTACCACTGTCAGCACGTTGACATTAGCTAAGTTCCCATCCCTTTGTCAATCGAATTTGTCAAGCAAATTATTTCAAGTTCGCAATAAACATTCATGCAAATTATGCTGGTGAAAATGCATTCCGAATGATGATGATGCAAATCATCAAACCAGCATCTACTTGGAGTGGACGAGGTGCAGGAGATCTCCACACCACCTGGACGAGGTGCAGGAGATCTCCACAGCACACTTTGTGCCACAAGTGATAGACGGGACTCATATCCCAATTAGACCCCCGTCTGAAGGATACAGGGATTTTGTAAATAGAAAAGGCTGGCCATCAATCAGTAGTTGAACTACAGGCAGTAGTTGATGATCGTTATAATATCAGGGACATTTGCATGGGCACGCACGGCAGTGTGCATGACGCGGGCAGTGTTCACATTAGTGTCCTATTTAAGAGTCTGTAATGTGGAATGTTCTAGCAAAAGCGTTTTTATTAGGATGTTTCTCAAGTTTCAAGTTTCTTTATTAGTTGTCATACAGAAGTACAGAATACTTTTATACAAAATGCTTCTTTCTGTTACGCTCCAGACTGTGCTAGACAAAAATAGGTAAGTATAAAATAAAATAAGTATAGCAAGTATAATCTTTAATCTTTCAAAATGTTCAGTTGCTATTGCATGCACTCGTCTGTGTTTCACTACACACATGAGTGCATGCTTACCAACTGTTAGTCTGCAACACTACTATCACCGACATCTAAGAAGGGAGATCCCCCCTTGAATGGCCCTTCTAAGGTTTCTCTCCTCCACACTGCCTGTGGTGCATTTTTCCCTATTGTTAGGTTTTGGTGAGTTTTTCCTTACCTTCGCGTGGGGTATGTCTGGGAGTGCTTGCATTCATTCATTTATTTGCATTTATTTTAAATTTGTTGGACCTTATGGTGTTCTTGTTTTATTCTTGACTTATTGTTATGTTTCTTCTTGACTTGTTTAAAGAAGACGTGTCCGGCCCATGGGGACATTAACGTGTGTTGTCAGGCCTTACAAATACATTTTATTTGATTTGATTTATAAAATAGAAGTCACGTACGTAGGCACAAGTGTTCAGTATGTACATATGTACAATGTTCAATGCAGAGTAGAAGTAACTGAGTTACCATACAATATACTATACAATATACTAATATGCAATATACTATATAGTGCAAAGCAGAAATGGGATGAGGTACAATTTAGGTACAATTTACAGTAAGGTATGGGTTGTAGTGCAAATTCTTTACCAATAAATATAAAGTGTGTTTAGGTGTTCTAAAGTGTGTAAAGTGGGTGCTGCAGTGAGTTGTTTGTTTAAAGTGAGTGTGTGCGTGTGGATGTGTGTGCTGTGAGTGCATTTGATGGTTGTTACATAGTGTTATTGTTCGTTGAGCATCCTGATGGCTTGGGGATAGAAGCTTAGAATATATAGCTCAGAATGGCAAATGTATGCAATCCCCCCTTACAGACATTTTCAAACTTGACAACATGAACATTCTAAATGGGCCCAAGTTTATTTCCTGTTGCAGTGTTTGCTAATACAATAGCTGACAGGAAATAAACTCAAGCTGTTCTCCTAGCAGCGCAATTCCACTGAAATGGTCTAGTACAGGCTTCTGTGCCAGTCCACAACAGTTCAAGTGAAGTGGTCAAGCCTAGGACTGATACAGCTGATATGTAACATAACACATATTATATAAGCTTTTATCCAAAAGGACTTACACATTCTGTATAAAAGGTATTCACGTAAAAATAATGAAAGAAGGGTGTCTGCCTTTCTTTACGTTGACAATATAGTTTTGTTATCTGAATTGTTTGAACAATGGAAACTGGATATAAATACTGCTAAAACTACGGTGGTACTCTGCAGATACGTGCCAGTGCCTGGAACTTTTTTAATTGTAAATGGGCTCCTGTCTGGCTGTTAAGTTGTTAGTGAGTGTAAATACTTGGGCTAAATATGAATACATTTTGTATCTGTCATGCCCTCTACCTAACCCTAACCCATGCCCTGTACCCTTGGTGCCGTCGTTTGCCTTTTAGCTGCTTTACTAAGATGTTTGACTCACTGGTTCCACCCATTATTCAAACCATTATTTATACTCGAAAGACAACTGAGGTTTCCCTCATTTACAGTTATGTAGCGTTTACATACAGAGATGGGGGCCGTTGGAACAGACGAAAGTCACAGCACTTTGCGAGCATCTAGCGCAGGGGTGGCCAACCCGTGGCTCGCGAGCCGCATGTGGCTCTTTGCCCGTCAATGTGTGGCTCTTCCATCAAATAAATATATATAACAATACTATTATTTTTTTCTTCTTTCTTTTTTATGTCACTCAAACCTACATTTCATTGTGGTAAACCTCATGTTTTTATATTCAGAGGTAATTATATAGTTTACACTGTTTATTTTTCTCATATTTCTCATATAAGCTGTCGGGTCATCTGACCCGTTCCTGGCGGGAATTTGTGGCATTTTCTCCATGGCTGTGCTAGTGTTAACCACGGCTTCAGTGGATAACCCAGATCACCTGCATTTAAGTGATATTTTAATTACAGATACCCCAGTAATAACATTACAATTTAATTAAATACAATTAGGCCTGAATGAGTCGTACGTTCCTCCCAGCCACTGGCAACTACATTTATCAGCCAAATGCACATTTGACCGGGTGGAATCCCTTTCTATTCACATAACTGAATTTGTTTATTGAAGGCGCTTTGACAGCTACATGAGTACAGTCTATTGCTCCGATGATGTTGAGTAACCTGCCTTAAAATCCTCTCTTGACCTCGGCCTTATTATTGATATTGGTTTTGTATGTAGTTGGGGGTTGGGGAAATGATGACATCCAACACTGCAGGCATAATCCTGCTCATGGAGGGTTGGGAAATGCCTGATCCTTTTTAAAAGTATTGTAGAAACAGAAATATATGTACATAAGGTTAAATCCAGGTGGGGAGTCCTCTTATCTATTGAAACAGGAAGATTCACAAACATGGCTTAAACTTAAAATGGCGTTGCTACGTCCGGCTGCCTCATTGTGCGCTCCGTCGAAACTGTGCTTACTTTTGTAAATTTTTATAGTTTTAAGAGTTTTGTTTGTACCAACTGTTGATGCATTTAATGTGTATGACCGTCAGTCACTCATTGACATTGGATTAAGACAAACTTACCAACTGGATTGCTCTCTGGATCGGCTCGCTGAAGAACAACAATGGCCTGCCGAGATCCTGGGCTGCGGCCCACGCAACAAAGGAGGCAGACGGCGAGGAAGGAGAGCTGGCGTTCGAAACAGACTGTGATCCAGGCGACACAGAACGCCATTGCACAGCATATTGTTGGCCAATGTGCAATCAATAGAAAAAAAACTGGACAACATCAGAGCATGGATTCAATTCCAAAGAGACGTTAGAGACTGTAATGTTCTCTGCTTCACCGAGACGTGGTTGATGGCGGACATCCCAAACCACGCCATCCAACCGGCCGACCATTTCTTCACTCATCGCAAAGACCGAACGGAGGAAGAATCCGGAAAGAAACGGAGGTGGAATAGCTTTCATGCTGAACAACAATTGGTGTGATCCAGGCAACGTGAAGGAGCTTTCAAATCACTACTCCCCAAACCTGGAGTATATATCCATCAAGTGCTGGCCATTCTTTCTTCCGAGAGAACTAATGTCGGTCATTCTGATCGGAGTGTATATTCCTCCCCACGCAAACACTGGAGTCGCGCTTTCCATGCTTCACAACGAGGTAAACAAGCTCCAAGCAGCTAACGCTGACGCTGCTATTGTGGTTATGGGTGATTTCAATAGCGCAAATCTGAGAAAAGTGTTGCCAAATTTCTACCAGCATGTGACTTGTTCTACCAGAGGCGGGAATATTTTAGACCACTGCTACTCGCAATTTAAGAGTGGGTACAAGTCTCAAGCTGCTAGTCCCTTCGGCAAGTCAGATCATGACGCCATATTTTTTTTATTTTTTTTTCACTTTTTCTCCCATTTTCTATATTTTCCTCCCATCCCAATTTCGTATCATCCAATTCAACCCTCCCCTGTCACGGACGCTGTTTCTTGACTCCCACAAGCCGGCTGCAATGTGGACTAAGTCATACATAGCACAAGTCCCCTCCGGTACTTGAGGTAACAGCAGTCGCATCTTTTCACCTGCGCAGCTCGATCTCTCAGTGGCGAGGAGTAACGCGTGGGAGGCTCACGCTGCCCCCGACACTTCCTGATTCTACTGCGCAGGCGCACCAACCGACCTGTGTCGCTGTCCACAACGCCCGATCCCCACCCATCAGTTTCCCACCCCCTAATACGGCCAATGTGTATTAGTACGGTCGACCAGCTAAACTGAAAGCAAATGTGGAGCGCTGGGCTCGAACTGACGAGCCCAGCGTCTCCAGCATTTCGTGGCGAGCGCCTTGCCCACTACGCCACGTAGCCGCCCTTCATGACGCCATCTTTCTTTTGCCTCAGTATAAACAAAGTCTCAAATACGTCCCTGTAGTGACGCGAGATGTGCAGCCTTGGTCTCTGGGGAATCAGAGCAGGCGCTCCAAGCTGCACTAGAATGTACTGACTGGAATGTGTTCCGTGACAACACAGATAATATTAATGACTACACGGAGACAGTGCTGGACTTTGTTTGTACTTTGGTAGAAGAAACAATCCCCACTACCACAATTAGAGTTTACCCAAACCAAAAGCCTTGGGTAGACAAATCCGCCCGCGAAGCTCTGAAAGCACGCACCTGAGCCTACAATGCTGGGCTTGTGACAGGCAACATGAATGACCACGAGATACAACGTAAGGAGGTCAGTAATTGAGGCAAAACGGCGCTACAGGGATAAAATTGAACTTCAGTATGAACAGGCTGGCTCTAGAGGTATGTGGCAGGGCCTCAGAACAGTGGCGGCTCGCCACTAGGGGCGCACGGGCGCCGCCCCCCCCTCAGGCCCCTGGTTATATGAGAGTAGAACAAGAAAAATTATCTTTTTGTTTTTTGTTTTATAGCCCTATAATTAATATAAACATGTTTAAAATGAATAATATTTACTCATTTTAAGTATGTTTGTGTTTCCAATGCACAATATAACTTAATTTTACAAAGATTAATAATAGTTTTCCTGAACAGGAAGTGACGATTCTGTCTGATATAGACCTTTTCATTACCGTAGCCGCAGGCATTTCTCCTCGCCGTATTTCTCTCTGGGCTAGGCGCAATTGCGCCTGGAGTGCGCGTGCCCGCCGTGCACTGGTTCATCGCTGTATCCGTCGCAGCCACGCGCTGTGCGTTGAATATGATGTATTATGATGGAACTCGGGCGCTGGTTTGAAGCGACCTAGCAAGCAGCCGAGCGTCTAAAAGCTCTCTGATTGGCCGACGCGGTACTTTCCGTAACCGCAGTTTGCAACATGAGTTCAACAAAGTGAGTTTATGCTGTTGTTGTGTTGTGTGATGCAGATATTTGTCTTGGAGCGTTGGTTAAGGTTAGAGTTTGTCTTAGAGCATGGCGATAGAACACCAGGTAGTTTGCAGGCTGTTCGAGGCGGACATGGACAAAGGCACTCACAGTACTTGTTGGCTATTAACAAGCTATATTATGGATGCAGTGTGGAGGGACATGCATGGACAATGGATGGACATCAACACAGGCTGGATGGACAATGCCATGGAGTGGATATACTTTATCAACAAGCCCTTCTGCCAACAACAAGGTAGATTAGCGATATTTCCCTCTCTCTCTCTCTCTCTCTCTCTCTCTCTCTCTCTCTCTCTCTCTCTCTCTCAGCCACTCAGATAACGCTTCTCTCTCTCTCTCTCTCTCTCTCTCTCTCTCTCTATCTCTCTCTCAGCCACTCAGCTAACGCTTCTCTCTCTCTCTCTCTCTCTCTCTCTCTCTCTCTCTCTCTCTCTCTCTCTCTCTCTCTCTCTCTCTCTCTCTCTCTCTCTCTCTTTCTTTTGGATTGAAAATACGTGGATTATGGCTTGTTCAATATCGTCTATGTTTGAATGAATGAATGAAAACTTTATTAACAGATTGCAGAATGGGTACAATACAGTACGGCTCAATACACACAATTGTTAAGGGGATGCAGACCAGAGAAAGACGTTTGTCTTGTTTACATCAGGGTCCCAGATTTTCGATTCATATCGATAGTTTAATAGCTAGCCTTGGCTCGTTTAACAATATGCAAAATATGTGTACAGCCCTGTACTCATACTGAAGTTATTCTTGGTATATAATACTACATATACTAGGTCTGATTGTGTAACGAATCGATTCCACGTCGCGCTGTGTGTGAGAGAGAGAATGAGAGAGAGGGAGAGATCTGCGTGTGTTTGGAGACGGAGCAAGTTTTGTTTCTAACTTTTCTATTTATATATTGTGTTTCAAGTTGTGAATTAGACTATACTTTATTTGACTGGTTGTGTGTTGTGGTAGTAACAGCTGAGCGACTCGTTCATAAGAGCCGATTCATTGCCGTGAGCGTGAGTCGAATCGCTCACGTCTTGCCATGAGTCGGTTGCGTGGTACTGTACATGTTTGCAAAATGTTTTGGTATAGCGCCCCTAGTGGAGAGAAAACCAGCAGCCGCCACTGCCTCAGAACGATGACAGATTACAAAGGCACCTCCCTCAAGCTGAACAGTGACATCCAACTGGCAAATTATCTCAATACCTTCTATGCGAGGTTTGAGGCTGTGAATAACAACACCAGCCTACAAACCACTGCAATGGAGGGGGGGCGACTGCCGATGGAGACTCAGTGTTCAGGTTAACAGAACATGAGGTGAGGAGGACCTTTAAGAAAGTGAATATCAGGAAGGCAGCAGGACCGGACGGTATCCCCGGCCGCGTTCTAAAAGTCTGTGCCGACCAACTGGCCCCGGTATTTATTGACATATTTAACCTGTCCTTAGAACAGGCTGTCATCCCCACCTTCTGAAGAAGTCCACCATTATCCCTGTACCCAAAAAATCCAAGCCTGCTTGCCTCAACGACTACCGCTCTGTAGCTCTCACCTCCATAGCAATGAAGTGCTTTGAGAAGCTAGTAAAGGGCTACATCTGTTCCTCCCTCCCCAACACCCTGGACCCCCTGCAATTTGCATACCGCCCCAAAGGGTCCACGGAGGACGCCATAGCCCATGTGCTGCGCACAGCAGCATCACACCTGGACAAGAGGAAGGGGGACTATGTGAGAATGCTATTCATCGACTACAGCTCAGCATTCAACACCATAGTCCCCTCCAAACTCATAGCCAAGCTCAGGGACCTGGGCTTGAACTATGACCTCTGCCAGTGGGTCTTGGACTTCCTGACGTGCAGACCCCAGGTGGTGAGAGCAGGCAACTGCACGTCCTCATCCATCACTCTCAACATAGGCTGTGTTCTAAGTCCCCTCCTCTACTCCCTGTACACACATGACTGTGTGGCACAGCGGAACAACAACACAATCATCAAATTAGCTGACGACACAGTAGTGGTGGGCCTGATCTCTACAAACGACGAGAGGGCCTACCTGGAAGAGGTAAAGGTTCTAGCGGGATGGTGTCAAGAGAACAGCCTCTCCCTGAATGTCAGCAAAACAAAGGAGATGATTGTGGACTTTAGGAGGTCGGGGACTACAGCCCCCTCAGCATCGACGGGGCACCGGTTGAGAGAGTAAACAGTTTTAAGTACCTCGGCGTCCACATATCTGAGGACTTGACATGGACCACACACATTGACAGTTTTATCAAGAAGGCACGACAACGCCTCTACTTCCTTAGGCACTTAACACTAGCACAGCCATGGAGAAAATGCCACTGATTCCCGCCGGGAACGGGTCAGATGACCCGACAGCTTATATGAGAAATATGAGAAAAATAAACAGTGTAAACTATATAATTACCTCTGAATATAAAAATATGAGGTTTACCACAATGAAATGTAGGTTTGAGTGACATAAAAAAAAACTATATATATAAAAAAAAATGAAAACAAATAATTATCTTTTTTTTATTTTTTTTTCTTTTGATGGAAGAGCCACACATTGATGGGCAAAGAACCACATGCGGCTCGCGAGCCACGGGTTGGCCACCCCTGCGCTAGATGCTCGCAAAGTGCTGTGACTTTTGTCTGTTTCAACGGCCCATTATGTGGAATAACGTTCTAAATACATTTTCCTGAAGTCATTTTGAAATTTCAGAAACCGTGCCAGATAAAATGGGTACTTTTAGGAAAAGTCATTGAGTGACAGAGCTGGAGCTCGACCGAGTGACGAGGATACATTTATTGAAAATGCCTAGGGGTAATTTGACCCCTTGTCGGCTGTGCTAGTGTTAAGGAAGTTCAATGTGAGTCAGAAGATCCTCAAGAACTTCTACTCATGCACAATAGAGAGCATCCTGACTGGCAATATCACCTCCAGGTTTGGGAATAGCACTGCACAAGACCGTAGCAGACTACAGAGAGTGGCCCATTCAGCCGAACGCACAATTGGAGGTGGGCTTCCCACTCTCCAAGACATTTACAACAAGCGGTGCATGGGCAAGGCTAAGAGAATAATCAAAGACACCCAAACAACTGCCTCTTTGAACTACTGTGGTCAGGCAAGCGATACCGGAGTCTCATGGCAAGCACAGAGAGACTCAGAAGGAGCTTCTATCCCCAGGCCATCAGGATGCTCAATGAGCAATGAACAATAACAAACCATCAACACAACCACATCACACACACACACACACACTCACTTTAAATAAACAACACACTGTAGCACCCACTTTACCACTTTAGACACTAACACACTTTACACTTTATATTTATATTATTGGTAAGGAAATTGCACAGCATTCTCATTCCTTATTGCACCTCATTGCACCTCACCACCACAAGGTGGCACAACAAGCTAAGCTATACCTCACCATTTTTGTACCAGCTGTACATACTGTATATATAGGTATACTGAACAATTTTGTTGTTTACACTTGTTTACGTACTTGACTTCTTTACTTTCTATTTTATACTTATATTATACTTATTTTATACTATCTTGTTATTATCTAGCACACTTTCAGGAGCAAAACAGAAAGAAGCATTTCATGCAAAGTATTCTGTATTTCTGTATGACAACTAATAAAGAAACTTGAACTTGAAACACTCCAGGTCTGTTTTTTCTTTTTGCAGTGATGGGTCTGTTGAAAGCAACGCACATTTTCTACTTTACTTTGGTTTATATAATGATATCAGGGATGAACTCTTTGCAACAACTTTCCACAAAATGTTATTGACATTGATGAAATGAATAAAGTGTGTGCAATTCATGTAAAAAGACAAATGCTTGTGCTAAAGCTTGCCACATCCATCGTAGATGCTTTTTTCTTTTTTGCCTGCAACCTCTGTAAATATAATTTGTTTGTACATTTTTGGGTTTTGTTTCTGCTTTGAAACTGATGATACACTTTTGACATTTATTTATTTATTTATTTATTTATTTATTTATTTATTTATGTATTGTCTCAAAACTACAAACTTTGGGTCTCCATTTCTTTTGTCCATTGTATCTTTGTAGAGTGATAATACACTCTTCTACTCTACTAGCATAATTGCGTACATAGACTGAGTGGTCCCTTTGGGAATTTACCATTATTCACACAGTGGCCATTTTGCTCTTATGTCATGCTCAGGTTGGGATTTATTTCCACCCTCAATGTTGCCACTAATCCACCCTCGCCATCATGTACCCACTGGGCAAGGCAGGGAATGGAACCCATGCGTTCAAATTAAAGTGTTCTGAAATCTGTATCACTCACACACACATAGCTTTCAGCTGTCAATCATCCTGGTATTAGTTGTTATGGGGTTATCTTAAGGTCAAGCCATCGACAGATCAGATCAGAGCCATTAACCGCTGCTCCTTGTTTACTGACACTGCTTGTTATGTTCCTTAATACATTTTGCACTTACCATTTAGAAAATGTTTATGCAATTTGAGTTGTATTACTCTGGTGTTACTCTTGGCCAGGGTGCATGCTCTTCCCAATGCCACTGCCCCGGGTTAAAATCACAGACAAACAAAAAAACGTCTACCTCCTGAGCGACAGTGGCTCAGGAGGTAGAGCAGTCGTCTGGTAATCATAAGGTTTCCGCTTCGATTTCGGCTCCTACCGGCACCATGTCCTTGAGCAAGAGACTTAAGATAAGATAAGATATTCCTTTATTCGTTCCCTTGGGGAAATCCAGGCATCATAGCAGCATGGGGAGGGGGGAGGGGAGGGGAGGTACAGGTACATGGTAATAGTAGAAGACATAATACAGGTAATACAATTATAGTACAGTAGAAAGTAAAAAAGGCAGTGTAAACGATATAACAATATAATTAACTCTGAGTATACGCATATGAGCAAGTAGGCAGTGTAATCAAGGTGCAGATGAGTGTCTGTATCAGTTATAGTATACATTACAATAAATATGGTTACAATAGACACTAGAATCTAAATATATACTATGCTTAAGTAAGTATACATTATACACAGGTGCAGTATATACAAGGTACTTATGATGTGATATACATTGTACGTTATACGTTGTAGTCCGTTTAGGTGGGAGTCAGACACACTTAGTGATCAGACATTCCTAGTAGTTCTGGAGTTCTGCTGCCGTTAGTTCTCCGGCTGCTGGCAACGGTCCCTGCCCACTGTTGTGGAGCCTGATGGCTGCTGGTACGAAGGACTGGCCGAGGCAGTTATGTCCCTTTTCCACTGCATGGTACCTACTCTACTCTACTCTACTCTACTCAGCCTTTTCGGTTTTCCATTACCAAAATTAGCGGATGGTACCTGGTACCCGGTACTTTTTTAGTACCTGCTTTCTCGAGGTTCCAAGCGGGTAGAAGTGATACAGTAGAAGCCCTCGAGAATCACGTCCGCACTGCCACTCATCTACTACTCCAATGTCACTTTAGAACTCACTCAGGTGTTAATTTTCGGGGGCTGGTACTTAATTTAAGTGCTTCCCCAGGGAGGGGGTTGGGGGCTACTGCCCTCAGACCCCCAAGATAATTTTTATATGGGCAGTCTGACTTGGCGTACTGACCATATATTAGTGTTGCAATGCATGATAAATAAACAGTGAAAAAATCTAAGAAATCGGATGGGGCTGGGACATTTGGGACGAATAAAAATGTAAGATGAAAATCTCCCCAGCCGTGGAGGTGTGAAATCTGGCCCGGTCGAGAACAATAGGATTCACAAAATCAGAGTGGTGAAGTAGTGGCAGAGTAGCAGTAAATGCCTGACTTCTAAGGGCTTCTACTGTACCAAAAAAGTGAGGCGAAACACTGACAGACCACTGATTGGTCAGATGAGAGAAGCGTCACACGTTGGAGCGTCTGCACAAAAACAGAAACCTGCCATCTTTAATGCCTCGCGTAGGATTCATTATTTGTTTGCAGCAGGAACAAGTGCAATAAACAAAAAAGGATACATTCACTGTGTATTCTGCCTCATTTATTGATGAAACAAAACCAACATCAACACAATTTACCACCGAGCGGAGAGTTTAGTCTCACAAGAATATCGCTGATTTGTTAGCTTACGTGCTAATGTGATTGCGTTTTACCATTATAATAGTTAGCATTGTGGCTAGCGTACATAGCGTGCACAGATCCAATATAACTCGCTATTGATTGTTTGTACTAGTAATGTTAATGCTAGTACAGGGGTGGCCAACCCGCGGTTCGCGAGCCGCATGCGGCTCTTTGCCCATCAATGTGCGGCTCTTCCATCCATAAAAAAAATGTATAAAAAAAAATCTTTTTTTTTTCACTCATTCCATAAGGACGTAGAATAAACATTTACAATTTTTTTTAAATGGTCCATTTGCATGTTCTTGGTATCTGAATCTAGGGACATACCGGATCAGTGTCAGAAATAGTGTGTCTGTTACTAGGCTTGAGTAAATTGTAATGAACCAAAGGAGAATATCAATTCTATTTAAAAAAAAATTCATCTTTGACTGTGAATAACACCATGCTAAAATTTACCAGACCTGAAAAATCTAAGCAAATGAATAAAGGGAAGATGATTAAACAGAAGGTTTTGTAGATACAGTACTGAATTCTGCCATCTTTTTTATAATGTAAATTTCTCCACCATTTTTCATCATATTGCAACACCGTTTTTTGCAAGACGTTCACAGAAAGGTAGAGAAACTAACTGCGTTCTGTTGTATGGCAATAACGTTCAGGTTTGTGGGAGATAATCCCAAAAAAATAAGATAAATAAAAAAGGAAATCCAGAAGTCAGATGATTGACAGGGGCTGGTGTGAGCTGGGTAGGGTAGTTTTTCGAAATTTGAAAGCCCTGAGTCTCTTCCTTCAAAAGACTACAATCACTTTTGGATGTGCCACTTCCTCCTGTCAATATGCGCCGGTTTCCGACTCAATGCCCTGAGATTTCTATAATCTTATATTTCACTAATAACAGTTAAAATAATTGGTAAACAAACGTAATGCTGAAAATATACACTTTTACTGTATATCTCGGGCTTAAGAGGTTAACCCTGTGAGGCCCAAATTAAAAAGACATTAGCAACTTCAGAGGCCAGAGGGTGGGACATATAAACACATTTACTATCAAATAGCATTGTGAGGCTGAACAACAGGACCAATTGACTATACATGTGCTTAAAGGGGAACTATCTTATAAATGGCCTTTTTCAGTGTTTACCATTGTTTCTTAGCTATGTGGACTTATATTAATATGTCTCTAATTCTCATATTGGCGCATTCTTCCAATTCTCCTCTCACAATATTCACCCTCACTGAACTGAGTCATCTGAAAATGTGCATATCTGTGATGTCAGAGATTTCTCAGCTGCATAATAATGTGGCAGTTGATGTGGCAGTTGGCACCAGGCCACACAGTGGTTGGAGCCCAGCCTCAAAACGGCTTAAGATCTTGAGGTAGAAAAATGCGGTTTTTGAGTAATTGATTAGAAATACAAAACAATGCATTTTATTTTTTTGAAAAAAACCTAGGTGTTCCATAGACTCACAGGAATTGTGTAAAAGTGCCCAAATAGTGAAAGAAATAGTCAAATAGTTCCCCTTTAAAAAAAATTAAATAAACATTATTTTTTTAAATGGCTAAAAGTGATTTTGTAATTTTGCAACCGTGGGTCTCACAGGGTACTTTTAACCCTGTGAGGCCCAAATAAAATAGACATTAGCAACTTCAGAGGCCAGAGGGTGAGACCTATAAACACATGAAGGGTGCCGTGACTGAAAGAAAAGGTTGAGAAACGCTGGTATATGGTGTGGCTCTTTGTGGTACCACAGTCATTTTTGTGGCTCTTAGTCTCTGACTGGTTGGCCACCCCTGTGCTAGTAGAATAGACACAACGTGAGGTAATCATCATCATCCATTTTAAACCGGTTATTACCTAATGCTAACGTTAGTAGAATAGACACGAGAGGTAACGTTAACGCTAGTAGAATAGACACAAGAGGTAACGTTAACGTTAGTAGAATAGACACGAGAGGTAATGTTAACGCTAGTAGAATAGACATGAGAGGTAACGTTAACGCTAGTAGAATAGACACGAGAGGTAATGTTAACGCTAGTAGAATAGACACAAGAGTTAACGTTAACGCTAGTAGAATAGACACGAGAGGTAACATTAACGTTAGCAGAATAGACACAACGAGAGTCTGGTTAATGTTAATGTTGTTATTGATTGATTGATTGATTGATTGATTGAAAACTGTGTTTTACTCTGGCTTGCTCCAAGCCCCTCACGGACATAGCTATGCTCACGGAGCTCTCATGCTGTACGCCAGCGGCCCCGCCTCCCCACACGGAGACAAACTGAGTACTACCTGCAGTGGAAAACTAACGAAGTACCAGGTACCTAAAGCGAGTAGAGTAGAGTAGGGTAGAGTCGAGTAGGTACTATGCAATGGAAAAGAGGCATTAGTTGAGTGTCGGGGGGGGGGGGGGGGGGGTGTATGAGTCTGTGAGTTACTGTGACTGAATAGCGGCCAGCTTCCTTCTCATCCCCCTCTCTGCCACCACCTTTAGTCTGACCAGCTCGACTCCCACCATGGAGCTAGCCTAACTTACCAGCTTGTTCATTTTGTTGGGGTCCCTTGAGTTGATCTACCCCCCTCCCCCCCTCCCCCACGTTGAAGGACCTGAGTCTCCTCAGGAAGAACAGCCTGCTCTGTCCCTTCCTGCAGAGGGCCTCTGTGTTAACCCCTAACTGCTCCCGATGAGCAGGTCGGCACATTGCATGGTTTCCTCCACTGTTGGTGTGTGAATGAGTGAGTGAATGGGGATACTGTGAGGCATACGTTGTAAAGTGGATAAAAGCACTATATAAACGCAGTCCTATATCTTGAATTTGTCCTGCACCACCCCATATCTGTGGCGCTGATGTCTCTTCTCTGTCCTCCCTCCAGTGGTGGGTGTGAACAACCTCAGCTGGCAGACCAACGCCATGTTCCGGCCCTTCGTGGAGGTCAACGCCGTCGGTCCACACCTTGCCGACAAGAAGCGCAAGTTCAGCACCAAG
Source organism: Notolepis coatsorum (assembly GCF_963971535.1). NCBI lineage: Eukaryota > Metazoa > Chordata > Actinopteri > Aulopiformes > Paralepididae > Notolepis > Notolepis coatsorum. The sequence continues at coordinate 48,360,429 of NC_140184.1, read as the reverse complement.
ACCAAGAACAACAACTGGTCACCAAAGTACAATGAAACATTCCAATAGTGAGTGATCCCTGTGTCCACGCCGTGCCTTTAAAAGAGAATGAAAATCATGTGTGTCTGAGAGATCACGTTGAATGCCACATACTAAAGTGCGTGTGGTAGAAAAATGCACAAAATATACATACATAATGTGCTTCAATATCTGTAGGGTAAATTTCTTCAGTGTTTTACTGTATAAAACTTCAAAATGCTCTGAGTTGGGGCGAGAGTGGCTCAGGAGGTAGAGCGGTCGTCTGATAATCACAAGGTCCCCGGTTTGATTCCGGCTCCTCCCAGCAGCGTGTCAAAGTGTCCTTGATCAAGACACTTAACCCCTAACTGCTCCCGATGAGCAGGTTGGTACCTTGCATGGTTGCCTCCACCGTTGGTATGTTAATGTGTGACTGAATATGAGGCATAAGTTGTAAAGCACTTTGGATAAAAGCGCTAATATAAATGCAGTCCATTATGCAGTCCATGGGAAGAGTGACATAACCGTACGGTTATGTCTATAACCATAGTTATATGAGTGTAGTGACGCTCTGCGTCATACTGTAATACTCTTCCATATCAGTATTAGCACTGAATACATTTTCACATGCACCTTTACACACCTCATCTGCCTGGCCACACCCCCATCCGCTCCTCTACATAAGCAGGGGTGTGGCCATACTAACAGCTCCTTCCCAAGTCTTTCACCACAAAGGCAAGACCACAGGGTCCTCAGTGAGTCCGACGCAGAGCGTCACTACACTCATATAACTATGGTTATAGACATAACCGCACGTTATAGTATCGTGTAGCTCCGCTCTGCGTCATACTGTAAAACAAGAGCTAAGCAGAGCGGGAGCTCGACAAATGTACCCGCTAAGGTCCCCCACAACCATCAGACCCGGGGAGAACCCGAGCCCCCGGACCCCCCTAATGGAGGACGGGAGGGTATCGGATCCGACTGTGCGAAGAGGAGATTAGCAACTCAAACGCACAGGGTGAGCAGACCATGGGACTTACCTTCCACAGAAGAACCACGACTACACAAACGCGCAACCCACATGCCACTAGGGAACGAACGAGAAGAAATAAAACCCCTGTTACAACCCCTAATATCACGGGGTCAAGGGCAAAAAAAGGGGGCCTGGTGAGGCCAACGACGCCGCAGCATCGAGACCCAACCAGGCGGTCACTAGTGACACCACCCTCCACATCGCCAGCGTATTCGGACAGGGCCCATCCAAGAGCAGGCCCTTCCCCCCTACAGCACGCCGCCCCGAAGCACTCAAGAGGCTACACCCACAGCGGAACCAGGCAGCGCACCGGGGAGACGACCCCCAAAAGAGGTCAATCCCTCAATCCAGGCAACAGGCCACTTGACCTGAGCCTGGAGCACTGCGGACTAGACAGGCGCCAAAGGGGTCTGCTGAAACAGCACCCCGGCGGAAGGGGCGTATGCTGGCATGCTGTGCACCATGTCGCAGCCTCCACAAAAAAAACTCGACTCTCTAGAGGGGCCGAGGCAGAGAAGGCTGACACGATTGGCAGACGTCATGAAAGGTGCGGGGGCACACTCACAGGTAGATGGGGCCAAACCCGGCCTACCCCGAGAGTTGACTCCGCTACCAACACACCAGGGAACCAACCACCCCCTTGGTTCTAACATGAGGCGGTTGTTCCTATAACCCCCAAGAAAAAACTCCAAAACACAACTGCGGGTATACACTGGCTATACAGCAGTACAAGTGTTTCAGTTTTCAAGAAGGGGTTAACCCAGGCCAACAGGTCGACGAAAACAATTTCGAACCCGCGCCCGGCGGACCGGGACGTACACAGGGATGCCAGAGGAGTTCTACAAGAACCACCTCAACAGCCCCCTCCCAGCCCCGCCAAGCAGGAGAAGAGAGGGGCGAAAAAGAATGAAGGACCAGGCTCCTTCAGTACGGCGCAAGGTACAACACAACATGGACCAAGCAACAGTGAGGGATAACACGTAGTAACATAACCACGAACATCTCCATAACGTCAAACCCTGCAACGCACGGACCGACCCGGCATTTTCCCCATGAAAAAGCACAAGTCCCTCAGGGTACCAGAACAGCAGATCTGCGCCCCGGCGGACAACGGGTTAACTGACCTGGTCCGGCGCGACCAGGACCAGTCCCGTGCCCTAATCACGCCGCCATCCCCAGTCCCAGGAGGGGGGTAGGTACGCATGTCGATCCAAAACATTATAGAGGGCGCCACCCAGACGGTCAGAACACAAAGCACCGCGCCCGGTGGCCCACCCCAAGGGCGTGAGACCCCTCTACCAATGCTTTCATCTATTCTGTTAACATCCCCCAGAGATGAACGAGAATTAGTCGAGACAAGCCTAGTACACTGGCGCTCGGAAGAGACAAACTCCATCCCAGTTGCCCCATAAAAACGCTGTTTCAATGATGAGCAACCAAGGCGCGCAAGCCGATGCATGGTTCCTATCAGAAGCACCCAGGGCCAGCAGTATGTACACGTCGAGACCCAAAACATATCAATGGACATTCTAACAAGAACCCAGATACCGTTCCTCCAAGCCGCCTGGGAGAATGACAAGAAGCCACTTTTTTCACAGAAAAAAATACGGACATGGGTCCCATACGACGCGGCTGAGGGAAAACAACACCCCGTCAACCTGCTTCATAAAAGAGGGGACGGGAAGTGACGTACCCTATGGCGGGGGGAATCCCATGACTCAACCGACCATTACAGGCGAGGAGTCAGGGAACTCCCTAAACAACACCCCGTCAACCTGCTCCACAAAAGAGGGGACGGGGAACCCCCAGAGAGACTTCCCACGTGAGCAATAAATTGAAAAGACATATGCAACATTGAGCTATGTAACAATTGGACTAGGACTCTCTGAGGAGGAGGCTCTGAAACTCTGAGGAGGCTCCCTCACTGAGAGGGAGGCTCTGAACTCACAGAGGAGGCTCTGAAACTCCCTGAGGAGGAGGCTCTGACCCAATATACACACTACTAGTAGGGAGCAGAGCAGAAGAACAAATCGTCTCTACTGCATTGCATCACCTACCAAGCTCAATACACATACAACAGAGCAGAACCTCTTTTTAAGTTCTACTCACCTTGACAATCTGAGGAGGAGGCTCTGAAACTCTGAGGAGGCTCCCTCACTGAGAGGGAGGTTCTGAAACTCACAGAGGAGGCTCTGAAACTCCCTGTAACAGAGGTCCACAACATGGAGCCTGAAAACAACTCACGAAAGTCTCACAACCAATAGAAACGTGCCCAGTGACGTACTCTATGGCGGGGGGAATTCCATGGCCCACCGCCCAATATGCCGTGGGACCAGGAAACTCCCTCCCCCCACCCCTCCCTACCCTGTGACGCGCTGATCCAGCAATGTGACAGGAAGCCCGAAGGACAGGAGGTCCAACCCCCTGACCAATCAGAAAAAGGGGAGGGAGGTTTTACCAGTTCACCCCCTCATGACCCCTCACCCCTGATATGATGCAATGACAAAGCAGAGCCATGACACCAGTCATAGCGTGCTACATGAAGCGTTAACAGCTTCACATAGACTCATGTGCGAACCTGCCACCTGAATTTTTACACCTTTTCCTAAAGGGAGAAAAACACAGACCAAGAGAGGGCCCCTTTAAGGGCCCTGGGCCCTGTTTCTCGTACCTGGTTCAACTAAGTCGATCAAGATGTCATTATCCAGATTCAGTTAACCCGATGTTCGAAGCCGGGATTTTCCTGTTCCTCGAAGGTGGATTCAGTCTCGTTAACTCGATTCAGACTTGAGACTCAGGCTAAGTGCGCGCGGCCGCTTTAGGTGAAAAGCCAGCACGTATCGATGGCAGAGATCCTGATTCTCTAACGGCATTGATTGATTAATTGATTTAAGACTTTATTGACAGATTGCAATACGGCTCAATCGCCTCGCCGACAAGTTAAATGCGTTATCTATAGGCTAATTCTAAGTCCCTCATTACCTCAATCAATCAGATTATATTTCTTTAAACTTGCCTGCTGGATTGAATAATCAAATGAGATCTTGCTAGCGAAAATAATTAGTTATACAGAATTACGATACGGCTCTCTTACCCATTGATTGATGTATAGTCGATCTTTAACTTATCTCCAATGTGGTCTAACGGGTTGTTCTTTTGACTTTCACGCAGACGACCGGGGTTCGAGACCCTAGTCTTTTCCTTCTTTTTGCAATATAGGAATAATTCAATTTGGTGCACGTTGAGAGCTATATAAAGAATGACATCCTCAATGCATGTAGATTTATAATATTTTAACTTAAAACCAGGCTACTTTGGCGTATAATCATTAATATTATATTCAAAAAAATTATATTGGAAACACGGGGTTTTGAACACCGGTCGCTGGGTTGGCAGGATTCAGCACTACCGCTGCGCCACTGGACCAGATGGGATAAATTCATTGTTTATACATTAATGAACGAGAGACCCGTGTTTAGAATATTCTTTATTTTGAATGAAGTTTTATTTCTTTATCCTCATTCATTAATGTGACGTCAACGGCTCATTCAATTTCTCAAATCCGTCAAACAGCGCATCTCATCAGACATCTTAATCCCAGTTACAATTAAAATAACCACGTCATAATGTGTACATCGCACCGAGCGAGCGCCACGGTATATATAACGTGCATTATTTAGGACAAAGTGAATTTAGTATCAGCATTTTGGGTCTATTTTACATTTCAAAAGCCCCCTCTGGAAGAATGGAGCACAAAAACGTAATTCAGAATGGTATAATGCAGATCGTAGACTGTGGGAATAATTTCAGGAAACGGGCTGTCACTTTTTTGCGGGGGCGTGGCGATGGTTCAGGCTAACTTGAACTTAAACTCTGCTTTCGACCAGGCTCAAACTTTTGGATCTGTTGTCATGGTGATTTGGAAAATCCACGTACGGGGAACCGGAAAGTCCGGCTAACTCAGTTATCCAGTTAAAGTTATCCGGCTAACTCAGTTATCCAGGTACGAGGAACGGGGCCCAGGTACAAGAGCTTACACATGTAACTTCTGTAGGCCAACACCTAACCCAGTTGTGGATCTTAACGACACACACAACCCTCCATCACAACAAAAAAAGGCAAAAGTACACTCTCACTACCGTAAGAGGAACGCCGTTTTTCATAACGTGAGAAGACACAAGTCCTCGATTAAGTACTGGTCACAGGCCTTGCTAAGTCCACATGACAGCGACCAAACAATCTTCAGAAAAAAATTGCCTCTCTAAGCAGGAGCACAACCCCAGCAGAAGCTGAGGGGTTACACCGTATCCCCACAAACATAGTGAAACAATATATTGTAAACAAAACATGTTTGAGGGGAGGGGGGGGGGGGGGCCCAGGGGAAAACCGGGGGAAAAAAACACCCGTCACCACCTTACCCCTGATATGACTCGTTTGAACAGGTACAGACCTGTTAATATGTGAAACACGCCACCTGTTATTGTCATCACAAGCTGAGAGAGGGACTCACCCCTCGATCACATGCCACTATGCATAGCTTTGCAGGGTTTTTAACCCAGCCAGTTGTGAGCTCAACTATGTTGCCTAACGTTACATGAACCCACAACTTCTCATCATACAACAAAACCAGTTCATTTTTACTCACGTAAAAAACAACACCGTTTTCTAGGTAGAGAGAAAGCTATACCAGCGATCAAGACAATTCACACACAACACATGTCGCATCCCCAAATGTAGTGAAGCAACATACGTTTTGGAAAAAACATCGTTATTACAAAACATTCAGAAGGGAAGGAAGGAAGAGGGGGGAAGTGTCCAATGGACCCTTACCTGCACCAATGAACGCTGGCTGAGAGGACCGCAACACTGGTCTCCACGTTGACGAATGTCCTCGCTGGCGGGGCAAAATAAGCTAAGACGCCCCCCTCCAACAGCCGATCATGGTGCAGGGCCGACTACATCCTCTGTCAAAGATGATGTCGTAGTCAGAGTGCTATGGCCTGCTATTCTCACGGCTAATGTTCAACGGTGTAGCATAAGCTAACTCCAGGCTAACTGGTAGCATCAAGCTAACGTTCCCAGCCGAGCGAGCGTACAGAGCTAGCGTCGTAGCTAACAGCTAACTGGCTAACAGGTAGCTCAACCCAGCTAGGACGCAAGCTAAGCAGCTATCACCGAAAACTGTACAACGAGAGAACACAATATAGGCCAACACTTCAGACAGCCGCCGTCTGTCCCTCTCCTCATCCGAAGAGAGAAGAGGAAAAGAAGTCAACACAGTCTTCAGAACGGTGATTAACAGACACAGCGGTGCCGGCACAATTCCCTCATGGGCTGCAGCCGACTTGAGCGTGGAGGAATTCTTATAACAAAACACCAAACCCACTTCCCTCGTGCCGCGGAACTTTCATCTTGAAAGGTGGGGCCTCGCACGGTGACGGAGAGTATCCGTTTGTCCAGAGATCCGGGGGATTGAACCGCAGATTCGGATACGGTCCCAGGCAATAGAGCTCCCGATGAGGAGCTCATGTAACGTGGGCGTCAAACCAGAACCCTCTCCACGCTGCTAATAGGCAGCAAAAAAGGGTACCAGCCTGGAGCCGGCTTTCGTAAATCGTGTAGCCATTCCCCCCATAGCAACACAACTGGCGCTTGCATATCAAAACCATCACCCACCCGGAGAGGCAGCTAGCCCTCACAACAGCCGAGCGCCTCTCAAGCAAAGTCCAACTACAGAGCGGAGGTAATACCTGTCCAACTGCAGAGCTGGAGGAATGCAGGTGGGGATTAGGCCAGCGACGCGAGCCCCTAATACGAAAATGCCGGTGGAGGTCAGAATGATCATCATCTTCTAGACACCCCGGTGGCGAAGACATTATCGCTGTATTTCCTCGAAAATAGTGAGAGAGAAAATAAAGATATAATGTCAACACAGCTCCTTCATCGTAGCTCCTCTTCAACATTTCACTAGTCTCAAAGTGGTGTATACAGACACTTGCCGTGGTGAAAACAAAGAAGGAGCTGTTAGTATGGCCACACCCCTGCTTATGTAGAGAAGCGGATGGGGGTGTGGCCAGGCAGATGAGGTGTGTAAAGGTGCATGTGAAAATGTATTCAGTGCTAATACTGATATGGAAGAGTATTACAGTATGACGCAGAGCGGAGCTACACGATACTATAACTGTCCCTCATCGTGCGACACCATTGTGTAAAGCTCCGTTTTCCCGCTGGCCATTCAATCTCAAATGAAGAAGAAGCAGTATTGTCTTCTGGGTAGAAGACTCACTAGTTGTGAGACCGCACACCGGGTGTAGATAAAAACTGCTCTCTCTAGACTTGTAATCTCTCTCTCTGCTAACTGTAGCACTTAGCAGACGGAACGTGTGTTCAGACTCGGCACATGGTTTAGCATTGTGACCTCGTTCCTTCTCGAGACAGCTTTTCGTAGCCGCGCTCCTTCAGCAATAGTGGCCGAGCCAACAAGGGAGACATAGAAGGTGGCTTAAGTAATATCTACCCTTGTAACCTTCTGCGACACTGTACTTCTATGAGCTGTGGCCAGCAGCAGTAATAAACCATCGTGAGCTGTAGTAATGTCACTGAGATCAACCGCAGACTCGTTGCTGTTTGCCTATGGATTCACTCCTGGCACCATCGTTTGAGGCTGACGAAAGCAATTAAAGTAAGCTGGAGAGGGTTAGCATACGGCCTTAAAGAAGAGGTTGGCTGAGAATTACAGGCATGTAATGGAATGGAGACGTTCAACCTGGTCATTAAAAACACGTTTGAATAGCATCATCGTGATCGGCTCATGATGAAGCCCCCACTTCTTCCCTTCCACCCCAAAAGGTCACCCAGTCACCATCTCACTGAAAAATCAAATGCATCCATGAACAAAGCCAGAATGTCATGGTCTAACATAGGCATTGGTCTGCACTGCTACACACACACATCTCTCCAAAATCAAACGTCTGGTCTTTTCTTTGTTTTCTTTTGTTGTGTCTTCTAAGTGTGAATAGCACTTATAGTATATGCCTATACGACTTTGTACTATGCTACTATGCCTATACTACTTTGTACTATGCTAGTAATACTATCTAGTATCTATATGCTAGAATGCCTATACTACTACCTACTACGCTAATATGTTTATAATATTATACTCAAGTTTGAAACTGCTAGATGAACAATACCACTTACCCTTACCCGCCAGAGGCCTACCCCTCCTGCTTTTCAGATTCCGATTCAGATTCCTTTATTAAGCCATTTGTGTAAAAACACATTGGTAATTGTTGCGGCATTACAGTGCATGCATTTTTTCATTGTTTTGTTCACAGTAACAACAACAACAGACACAGGACAAAAACGGTGCAGTGGAGGATTAATAATTTAAATAAATATATATATATATATATTATAAAGTGTAAAGTGCAGAGTTCCAGTAAAGACTTGTTGTTCACAAGTTGCATTGGATAAAAAGCTAAATGACTAAATGTGAATGTGTGTGTGTTGCCTCCCTCTCTCGTGGCTCTGATCGTGTCCCCTGCCCAGCGTCCTGAGCAACGAGCACGGTCCGGAGGCCTACGAGCTGCACGTCTCGGTGAAGGACTACTGCTTTGCCCGCGAGGACCGAGTCGTCGGCATGACGGTCATCCAGCTGCGTGAGCTGGCAGACAAGGGCAGCTGCTCAGCCGGCTACCCGCTGGTGCGGAGCGTGGCCATGGACGAAACGGGTCTCACTATCATGAGGATACTCTCACAAAGGACCCACGACGAGGTGGCCAAAGAGTTTGTCCGTCTCAAGACCGACACGCGCTCCACGGAGGAGGTGTCCTAAATGGCGGGGGGAGGGGGGGTTCAAATGCAGTATCGTGAGGAAAAAAACGTTAAAAAAATAAAACAAACAAGTTGTGTTGTCTTAAAACGAAGAGTGAAAGAGAGAGAGAGAGAGAGAGAGAGATAGAGAGAGAGTACGTATAGCAGTAGTAGAGTTTGGGCTGTCCAGGGAATAGGAGGAGGAGGTTTGTGTCCAAAGACAGTAGTAGGACGTCCAATGGGTACAGAGAGAGAAAGAGCTACTGTATAACGGGAGAGAGAACGAGAGAGAGAGTTGTGTTTGTTTGTTTTGTGCATGTGCGTAAAACATCTGTTGGAATGTTCATTTTAAAACTACAGTATGTACAAGTGTTTACTTACCGTATGCTTAATATTAAGTACTATATTCTATGAGTTATGTTAACGAGACATGAAAAACCTTTTTGTACAACATTTAGAGTCTTTTTGGACAGATTTGTTCAGATAAAGTGCCAAACCAGAGGTAAAAAAAAAAAAAGAAAAAGAACAAAACTAAAGTATATGAATTATGGTGAAGTTAGTATGTTTGGAATTTGCTTGATTATTTTGTCCAGTGTAAAATCATTCTCTGACAAAAAGTGTGGCGTTTTAATCGTTGACGAGTCTTTTCATTTACACCCTTTCTTTTTTGTTTTCTGTTTTACGGTCCTCCACGCGGCACTGTTGTGCATGTCTCGTCCCATGTCTCCACGGTGACCACCACAGGCACAGGGCTCCTAATCCCCTTTGCCTTCAAACTCTTTGTATTTTAAGTCGACCTTAAAAAAAGTAAATAAAAAAAAGACAATTTTTTTAAACGGCGATGACTGCTATGTAAACCTTCATAGGTGTTTGTAATTTTATAACCATGACAACAATGACGACAGCCCTCCAGTGCTAACAGTCTTAGCGGAAAGGATGCATTTTTTTTTTATTTTCTTCGTTTGTTCCTCTTTTTTTGTTTCTTTAGTTTGTTCCTCTCCTTTTTCGACCATTTGGCTTCCAGCCTTTCTGATTGACCACTGTGATAATGAGCTTTGGAAGGCAAGCTTACATAACATTGCAGACGGTTTGATATTGTTTCATATTTTAAAAGATAACTTTGTTCCCAAGAAACTGCCAAAGTTATATATTTTTTTTTGTACAAAAGCAATCCATTTAACTGTATGAAAAGATATATGTACACGTGATCTATTCCTTTTTTTCTTTTCTTTTTTTCAAAGCTAAATATTCTGATTGTTGATAGGGTGGTTCTAAGATTTTCTTTTTTATTATTTTGTGTGAAGCTGTTGACTGATAAGAAAGTTGCACATGTTACTTTTACACATCAGCTTCTGTCTGAATTATTTTTCTTCTTAAAGGAAAGAGTCTAACATTTGGTAAATATGCAACATTCCTATGTATTGCACTGATGGCGAATTGTATGTCATGTAAATACATTTAGTGAGATATTGTACAAAAAGCGTCTTTTTCTTCAACATGCAGAAGCATCGAGCTATTCAGGGGGGTGGGGGCAAATTACTTGGTATACATTGTACACTGTGCATAAGGCATATGCAAATGCGTTAAAGGAACACGCCGACAATGGGAAATGCACTTACCAACTTTTCCAGACAAGAAAATAGATACCAGTTTCCTCTCACATACATAGGGAGTGTGACGTCATTGGTCCTCATTCTCGAACGGACATACATGAAAGTTACCAAGGAATTCCTTCGTAACTCGATTTATTGTTCTCGAACGGCTTCGTATTGTAAATTCGTTGTAGGATTTATGTAGGATGTACGAACTCGAAAAGGCAGTCGTAAGTCGGACAGACCGGTGTGCACCCGTGTTTTCAACTGTTTTCTTTGGGACAAGTCCTTGGGGATTGCTGTCACTTTCTATTCTACAGACATTCATGGAATTAAATAATTATAATGATAATAAATACGACAATATATCATTAATAATTATGTTTTACATTTATAGTCATGACTCAACAAACCATGTCCAAAAATAAATAAATAAATAAGAACTAAACCGATCACAGCAGATAATGCTACTGTAGGCCTATAGTGGAATAGACTGTATTAATATGCCATATAGGCCTACCGTCTTGTTCTCTATGATATTATTTATTGTTGGTTGGATGTTGTATTGTACTTGTGCTGTATGATGACAATACATTTTAATCTAATCTGAGTTGCAAATAGCTTCCGTGCTACCTGTTGAATACTGGGGTCAGCATGGAGCAGATTCAACGCAGAGCCTCTCGCTGTTTTGCACACAGCCCTCGCCTTATATGGGAACCCAGCTGCGTTGATTTTGGATACCTACGAAGACCGTTTCACTCGTTCAGGAATCCGGAGGGGGATTTTTGTAAATTCGTTAGTATAAACTTTTTACCAAGATAGTTACAAAGGTACTTACATGTTCGAGAATGAGGACCATTCTCTGCTTTACTTCACTTCACTCATTACTCCACTATATCTTTACATAGCAAATAGTTGTGTAATGCTATATTAATATAAAAATGTATATATATATATATATAATTATATATATACCTGTATAATATATTGGAATATAGCACACTTAAAGGAACACACCAACATGGGAAATACGCTTACCGTCTTCTCCAGAGTCAGACAAGAAGACTCTGTGTGTGTTCAGTAGAAAGCTGGTCCGTATCCACTTCCATTTATTTGTGCTAAGCTAGGCTAGCTTGCCTATATTACTCCACCATTACTCCTCTATATATTAAAGCTATAGTGGAGTAGAGCAGAGAATGACGTCACACTCCCTATGTGTGTGTGTTATCCAAGCTTCTCTGTTCTTTGTTTTGGTAGTTGGGCCGGCCATGTGTGCATGCGAGCCCCTCCCTGTGAAGCTGTTGGCTCCATAGATATATAAAACTAGATGGTGCAAGGCGGAGTCTCCAGCATAGTTCACCGGCGGCCATCTTGTCCCAGGCAGCACGCCCACTCATAACATGAATGTCTATGGTGCATGTACTATTGAAATAACCATAGCTTGCTCAATTTTCAACCGATTTACAAACGGTTTGGTTTACTACAAACGTTATTAACATGTTGAAATTATTTTCATAAGACACTCCATTATAACTATGCAGTATGATAACTACATCTCTTACATTTATAACAAACCAAACCGTTTGGTAGAACATTTTGCAAGCTATGGTTATTTCAATAGTACAGTACATGCACCATATACATTTATGTTATGCGTTCAGTTCAGTTATCTTTTATTTCGGGTGTTGGACACATAACAATGGTCATTCCATAAATCGCCAAAGTTTTACCAGCTGCTATTGCAGCATTGTGCAATTGTCCGAAAAGGACTAGGGAGAAGCACTAGGCTTGTCGGGCCCTACCCCTGAAGACTTTTTTACATACATACATAGTACATACATATAGTACACATTACAGTACACACATATAGTACACATTACAGTACACATTACAGTATAGTATACCTGCAGCATATAATAGTATATATAATAGTATATAGTACATAATAGTGTATACAACATATGAGATATATAGTACATGATATATACAATATAATATAGTACCATAATATAATAGTATATACTGCAAATATAGTTCAATATAATATACAAATTAATTATAATATGATTATATAATGTAATATGATATAACATACAATACAGTATCATACATATTTCTTTTATTAATATGCAATTAAAGCTTTTCTTCCCTTCTGTACCTATATCGAAAATAGATTTTTTTTAGTCTAGATTTGAATTGATTTATGTTTTCACAATATTTTAGTTCATCCTCTAGTCTAGAGTCTAGCCCATTCCACATGGTGGCTCTGTAAGAGGAGATACACATTATTTTCAGGTTGGTTTTCATCACAGGTTTTTTGAAGTTCATAATATATTTCTGACCACACTTTATGTGGGGAAAAAAGGACACACAATTGCTGGATCTTGATTCATATTTGATCTGCAACGCCTAGTTTGACAGTCGTGGGAACCAGGAAAACGTGACAGCTTGCTCGTAAGTAAACTCTCTTGTCCACCTAAATGGTTCACTAAAATACTGTATGTTTCTGACAACATTTTAGGTGAGAAATTGTTTCTAAGAAATGTTTCTAAGAAAGAAACATTCAAGATACAATTGCTTTGCCACGAACGCAAAGGGAAGGGGAGGTGTGGCCGAAGCAGACTGTTGAGATGTTCTGAGATGCTGGTGCCGTAGTGACGTACAGTATAGTGGTTGAATATAGCTGGCTAGAATATAAGCACCTTTAAAATGTCCAGTTCATGCTGAAAGATTTTAGTATAATTCAGCATTACACACATTCATAACTTGTGAGTGTACACCTATGTTGTATGTCAATCAGCATTCCAAACACATGTGAATTATTGATCCCTGAATAATTGGGGGCCCTAATTCTGATGGGTCACATGACAGAGTAAGAGTATTTTACTGAGCCGGGACCCCAGAGTGAGAGACTCATGGTTCCCAGCAGAACAAGGTATAGAACTCCTGCTATAAACCAAGATGGTACTAACCTGTCATATTTGACTTCAGCTGACCCGAGAGCAGTAGAGCAGGCTGCCATAGCTGCTTGTCTCAGGCATAGGCTTTTGCCCTGGTCAAGGCCCAGCAATAAGGTCCTGCAGTAAGGCACAGCAATAAGGTCCTGTAGTAAGGACCAGCAATAAGGTCCTGTAGTAAGGACCAGCAATAAGGTCCTGTAGTAAGGCCCAGCAATAAGGTCCTGTAGTAAGGACCAGCAATAAGGTCCTGTAGTAAGGACCAGCAATAAGGTCCTGTAGTAAGGCCCAACAATAAGGTCCTGTAGTAAGGCACAGCAATAAGGTCCTGTAGTAAGGCCCAACAATAAGGTCCTGTAGTAAGGCACAGCAATAAGGTCCTGTAGTAAGGCACAGCAATAAGGTCCTGTAGTAAGGCCCAACCATAAGGTCCTGTAGTAAGGCACAGCAATAAGGTCCTGTAGTAAGGCCCAGCAATAAAGTCCTATAGTAAGGCACAGCAATAAGGTCCTGTAGTAAGGCCCAGCCATAAGGGCCTGTAGTATGCCCAGCCATAATGTCCTGTAGTAAGGCCCAGCAATAAGGTCCTGTAGTAAGGCCCAACCATAAGGTCCTGTAGTAAGGCACAGCAATAAGGTCCTGTAGTAAGGCCCAGCAATAAAGTCCTGTAGTAAGGCACAGCAATAAGGTCCTGTAGTAAGGACCAGCAATAAGGTCCTGTAGTAAGGCCCAGCAATAAGGTCCTGTAGTAAGGACCAGCAATAAGGTCCTGTAGTAAGGCCCAGCAATAAGGTCATGTAGTAAGGACCAGCAATAAGGTCCTGTAGTAAGGCCCAGCAATAAGGTCCTGTAGTAAGGCCCAGCAATAAGGTCCTGTAGTAAGGACCAGCAATAAGGTCCTGTAGTAAGGACCAGCAATAAGGTCCTGTAGTAAGGCACAGCAATAAGGTCCTGTAGTAAGGCCCAGCAATAAGGTCCTGTAGTAAGGCCCAGCAATAAGGTCCTGTAGTAAGGCACAGCAATACGGTCCTGTAGTAAGGCCCAGCAATAATGTCCTGTAGTAAGGCCCAGCCATAAGGTCCTGTAGTAAGGCCCAGCAATAAGGTCATGTAGTAGGCCCAGCCATAAGGTCATGTAAGGCCCAGCAATAAGGTCCTGTAGTAAGGACCAGCAATAAGGTCCTGTAGTAAGGCCCAGCAATAAGGTCCTGTAGTAAGGCACAGCAATAAGGTATTGTAGTAAGGACCAGCAATAAGGTCCTGTAGTAAGGCCCAGCAATAAGGTCCTGTAGTAAGGCCCAGCAATAAGGTCATGTAGTAAGGCACAGCAATAAGGTCCTGTAGTAAGGCCCAGCAATAAGGTCCTGTAGTAAGGCCCAGCAATAAGGTCCTCTAGTAAGGCACAGCAATAAGGTCCTGTAGTAAGGCCCAGCAATAAGGTCCTGTAGTAAGGCCCAGCAATAAGGTCCTGTAGTAAGGCACAGCAATAAGGTCCTGTAGTAAGGCCCAGCCATAAGGCCAAGCAGTAAGGCTACAAGGCTATAATTCTGCTTTCTGTAAGACACTATACACATACTGTTATGCATACTATTTGTTCCAAAGCAAAAATGGAAATAGGATTAGGATTAGGATGCTCTACAAAACATGAATATTTTTGAGGAGGATGACCTTGCTTAACATATTCCATGTTGTGAATAATTCGGCCATTGTAGAGAAAAATAAGTGCTGTCCAGGGGGAGTTTCTCAGCCTTATTTCCCAACAACCTGGGGAAGAAAGGAAGGGGCTGACCTGACTCATGCTTGAGTTGCCAAGATGCAAAATGTAACCGTTGACTTCAGGCACCTCCACCCCTAATGTATAATGTGAATGAATTCTTACAGGAAATGTTAGTCAGAATCATCAGCAGTGCACAGCAAAGGACAAACCACTGGTAGGTACTGTATGGGTGACCTCCAAGGATGGGCTGGAATTATACTCATACCCAGGCTCCTGTGTGTAGATTATGCGTGTGTATGTGTGTGTGTGTGTGTGTGTGTGTGTGTGTGTGTGTGTGTGTGTGTGTGCGTGCGTGCGTGCGTGCTGCGTGCGTGCGTGAGTGTGTGTGTGTGTGTGTGTGTGTGTATTCATGTATTTTTCTTTATTATCACAAAACTATTTTGGATCTATAAGTAAATCTCATGGGGTATGATTCCATTTATTTGCCATCTGAAGACTTCATCATCATTCATATTGAAATATGATGACGGCAATGATTCACCCCAAAAGACATCGAGCATTTTAGAATCAACATCATTAATGTCATTAATTGAAGGAATCTGTATCGGTACATTAAGACAGACAAAACTGCAACAGCTGGCAGAATGAAATACAAACATAATATTGAGGCAGTAGGACAATCAATTATTCAGAAACACATCTTAAGTTCACCAGTCTCTCACATGCGACATTCAATCACTCCTGAACAGTTGTAGCAAGATAAACATCTGAAATGCAGTATTATCTCTTTATCCTCGGCATGAAGAGTATGTAGCTAGTCACTGCAAGGCTGAGTTACACTTTGGAGATTAATCACCAAGAACAAAACCTTGATGAATCCTGAGGGCTAATGACTCAGTGGAGGACAGGGATGAGACACAATAATTAGGATCAATGAGTCGGCTATGTATCAAGCACTTGTATCAGGCTCTGGCAGGAAGGACAGAGACTAGGGGACGTTCCCATCTGTCTACTAATGTGACATGGCCTGCTGTTGTCTTGGAGGAGGACCCAGTAGACATGGTGCCTCCGATCCTGTACTACCTTATCTGCCCATGTACTCTTCACTCCACCGGCACTAAAGAGCAAAGTACCTGGGCCCTCATTTATCAATGGTGCGTACGCACAGATATGTGCGTAAACTGTGCGTACGATCATTTCTAAGCAAAGTGTGGGACTTATCAAAATGAACGTGTGCTTGAGATTGTGCGTATATCTACGCACAGCTCAGACCGTGCGTATATGTCACCAAGCGGTAGAATATGAAGACTGCACGCACCATGAGACGGACTTTCATGCATTAGTTTCAACACTGACGTGTTCTGTATGATCCGTAATTCATTATAGTTAATTGTAAAATAGAGACAGTAGTGTAATTATTGTCAAATCCTATAAATAGCATTTGGAATAGGTCTTTCTTTCCGAATGAATGCAGCATGGTTTATATAGCGTTATCGGAATACTACGGGGTGCACTGACTGCGCTCCGCGGGGAACTGTTTTCAGAGATAGCAGATAGGGATGAATGAATGAGAGGCAGTCTAATTGCCGAGAGAACATAATATTTTTTTTTTATCCACTTTTTCTCCTTATTTTTAAATTAGTCTCCCATCCCAATTTCATGTTTCCAATTCTCCCCTCCCCTGTCTTGAACGTTGCTCGACTATGCCCCCCACTGGTCAGTTGTAGGGAGGATAGAAGCCTTGCATCACGTGTCCCCTCCGGTACACGAGGAGGCAGCCTGTCCCATCTTTTCACCTGCCAGCGCGGACTCTCATTGGTGAGGTGTAACGTGTGGGAGGCTCACACTACCCCTGCTATTTCCTGTCTCTGCTGTGCAGGCGTCCCCCAACCGACCTGTAGGAGTCGCTGTCCACAACGTCCAGATTACCACCCATCGGCCGGCCCAAGCCGGAGGCAATGCTGACACCCGGATTCGAGACCGGAGTCTCTTGCATTGGTGACGAGCACAATCTCCGCTGCGCCACCCAGCCGCCAAAAAATAGAACACTTTCTACACATTATTGATAAACGAGGGCCCTGGGCCCTACTTCCGGATCTCGACATGAACGGTCGCAAAATACCCAGCTCTTGCTGTTCCCAAGGATACAATCAACACAAAACAGCAACAAGAAGATCAACAAGGATATTTGCGCATTTCTTACTCGCCATACTGTGGATTACAGACGTGTGCCTGAATTCAGCACAGAATCGTCAGGAAACGGCGGTGGAAAGTAACGAAAGCGAAAATCTACAGTCCCATTGCGACTTTTACCTGTTAAATGGCTCGGAGAGGAAACATCCGGCCATTGGAGCTGCAGCTATTCACAGACTGTTGACGGCGAATCCCCAAAGAAAGAAAATGCCCCCGACCGGCAAGTGTAATAGAAAATCAATGTTTGTATTATACTTGCTTCTCTCGGGAGACGTACACCAAAACCCAGGACCGGTTTTAACACGGAACCAGAGACGACAGTTAGGTCTGTTGACCCAGGAAGCGGCGGCTAGCATCGCTAGCACAACAGGACAACTGCTACCTACACAGACGGCGGCGGCTGGCGACACGATCAACGGCAACATTCCTCCACTACCACCTCTACAAAAGAACCCATGAGAGGCCACAGCGAGAAGGAATGAACCGGGGTTCACAATCGTGGCGCCCAGCACGTTGCGGGACCAAAACAGCGAGGCATCGCCCAATGGACCGCGAGCTAACAGGGCTAACAACAATGGACATAGGACCCCATCCCCCCCTCCCCATCTACCGCCACCCGGTCAACCAGACACCACAGAACGTAACACAGACAATCAACACCTTGAACTCGACGACATAAACCAGATAACGAACACAAATGGACTCCACATATTCCACCTTAACACTAACAGCCTGAGACCTAAACTGGCTGAAATCAGACAGTTGTTTATGACCGGTAAGGCAAACATATTGTGTTTCACAGAAACTAAACTAGATTCATCTGTACAGGATCCAGAGATTGAAATAGAAAATTATTCAATAGTCAGGAGGGATAGGAATCAGTATGGAGGTGGTGTTCAAGTTTCAAGTTTCTTTATTAGTTGTCATACAGAAGTACAGAATACTTTTATACAAAATGCGTCTTTCTGTTACGCTCCAGGGACTGTGCTAGACAAAAATTATAGTATAAAAAGTATAAAATAAGTATAGCAGTATAAAATAGATGTCAAGTACGTAGACAAAAGTGTTCAGTATATACATATATACAATGTGAATGAATGAATGAATGAATGAATGAATGAATGAAAACTTTATTTAACAGATTGCAGAATGGGTACAATACAGTACGGCTCAATACACACAATTGTTAAGGGGATGCAGACCAGAGAAAGACGTTTGTCTTGTTTACATCAGGGTCCCCCATTTTCAATTCATATTGACATTTATGGCATAGGGACATACAGGTATTTAGTACTGATACATTTGTGACATAAACGGTATTCAAATATGCAGTACTGTTACCCATAGATCCTGACAGAGTATATACATATGATGGGGAGGGGACTGTACATTGGGAGGGGGTGGGTGGGTGGGAGAGAAATATACATACAGTGGGGAGGAGACTGTACATTTGGAGGGGGTGGGTGGGTGGGGGAGGAGACTGTACATTTGGAGGGGGTGGGTGGGTGGGAGAGAAATATACATACGGCGGGGAGAGAATATATACATGTGGTGGGGAGGAGACTGTCTATTAGGAGGGGATGGGGGGTTTGGACATTTACGGTGGCCAGTTTCGAATTGCAGCCTCCCGTAGGTGCTCTTTAAGAGCGGTATTGAATGTGGGTAGGGATTCACATTCCTTTACAGCTTTAGGTAGGGCGTTCCACATTGATGTGGCATAATTGCGAAACGTGTTTAGTCCCTTGTTTGAGCCTAATCTGGGTTTAACATGATTTGTTGAGCTGTTGAGCTAATGTATAATGCAGAGTAGAAGTAACTGAGTTACAATACAATATACTATACAGTACAAAGCAGAAATGGGATGAGGTACAATTTACAGTAAGGTGTAATGAGGTATGGGTTGTAGTGCAAATTCTTTACCAATAAATATAAAGTGTGTTTAGGTGTTCTAAAGTGGGTAAAGTGGGTGCTGCACTGCTGCAGTGAGTTGTTTGTTTAAAGTGAGTGTGTGCGTGTGGATGTGTGTGCTGTGAGTGCATTTGATGGTTGTTACATAGTGTTATTGTTCGTTGAGCATCCCGATGGCCTGCGGATAGAAGCTTCTTCTGAGTCTCTCTGTGCTTGCCATGAGACTCCGGTATCGCTTGCCTGACCGCAGCAGTTCAAAGAGGCAGTTGTTTGGGTGGCTGGAGTCTTTGATAATTCTCTTAGCCTTACCCATGCACCCAGGCACATGCACACATAGAGGCCAAGGGGTGCCTGAGCACCTGCCTTTTTGAGCCTCATCAAAAAAGTGTCCTTTTTGAAAAAGATTTTTTTTTATCGTTCCGCATATATATAGACTGCCCTTCCAACTGAAAAATGTCAGGATAGAATAAAAATATTAGGTAAAGAGAGAGATGCCCCATATTCCATTGCAGTTTGCACGGCCTCCTCAGCGTGCCTCTCCGCGGACCTATATATTTTATGCATAGCGTGGGTGGTGATGATGATGATGATAGAAACCGCTGTGGCGCATACAGTTGAATGCTGGTATTACACTCATTGAGGGACACAAAGAAGTCAAGTCAGATGGGATTTGGGAATCTCAAATACAAATCGGGATTGGAATAAAAAATGCATTTATATTAAACAATACAGAATATACAGCACTTCTTGGGGTCTGTAGGGTAAGCACTTATTCCCTCCCCCCTGAACATTTATGGAGATGTATGGGCCTTTTAAGTCAGTGATAAAAGTGTCTTTCAAGGAGCTCCTGCACTGATTATTATAGTTCAATATTCAATATTTGATCACCAAAACCCCCCAAAAAACATAAAAAGGGGGCCCCCCGCCCGAAAAGGGCCCTTAAAAATCGTGCTTGCGCGCTACGTGCGCTCGGTTAATATATACACACAAGTGTAGTGCCCTTTTCAGCCTTCGAGCACCTGCCCCTCTAAAGTCCTGTGCACGTCCCTGCATGCACCGCTTGTTGTAAATGTCCTGGAGAGTGGGAAGCCCCTCTCCAATTGTGCGTTCGGCTGAACGGGCTACTCTCTGTAGTCTGCTACGGTATTGTGCGGTGCTATTCCCAAACCAGGAGGTGATATTGCCAGTCAGGATGCTCTTTATTGTGCATGAGTAGAAGTTCTTAAGGATCTTCTGACTGACTTGGAACTTCCTTAGGCGCCTGAGGAAGTAGAGGCGTTGCCGTGCCTTCTTCACAACACTGTGTCTGTGTTTATATTCACAAAGATACCAAATTCATCAACCGTACTGACCTTAACCATGACGAAATTGAAACTGTTTAGATTGAAATCGTATTCGAAAGGGCAAAATCAGTACTAGTAGGCACAATCTATAGACCGCCAGAACAGAGTGGCTTCTATGACACACTTGATGGGTGTTTAGCTGGGGACTGGAACACGGATATGCAAAGCAGCACCCGTCTTCAAGGCCTTCAGTAGGTTTTGTGATCTGCACGGTTTCAGCTAATCACCCAACCCACAAGGGTATGTTATTCAACACAAACCACCATTGACCTCATTCTGACCTCTGACAAGTCCATGATCTCCAACAAAGGGGTGATAGCATGCGGGTTAAGTGATCATTATATGATTTTCTGTACCCACAAAAAGCTAAAACAAATGGCTGGCTGTCACAAAACATCTAGGGACCTCAAAACCTACTCTAGAGAGGCCTTTAACCAAGAACTGGAGAGCATGGACTGGTCAGATGAGCTCAGTGGTACACTGGTTGAAGAAACATGGCATGGATTCAAAACCAAATTCACAACAATACTTAACAACATGGAACCACCAGGGTTAAAAATCATGCTGAGCCATGGATGCACACTGAAATACTGACCGCTATGAAAACCAGAGACAAACAATGCTCTGAACTTCATAAAAGTCAGACAAAGCTTACCAAAAGCTCAAACAGTGAACTCCAAGCCCACATGGTTGAACAAAAAACTCAAAGAAACAGACTAAGAAATGACATAAACACCATGATCAGAACCACACAAAAAAATTTCATCAATGACAAAACTGAGGAAAACAAAAACAAACCCTGCGAACTTTGGAAATTACTCAACAACCAACTAGGCTGCGGCAAAAAACTAAAAACCAGATTTACAAACATAAACATAAAGACAGAAGACACTCTCATCACAGACAAACTGGATGTGGCCAAATACCTAAACATATTCTTTATAAACATAGCCACAACACTGGGGTAGAACACATAGTAGCATACTACAAAAACCTAGGGGTCCGCAAAGACGACTTCAAACTGGAAATGGTAACAACAGATGAGGTACTCAAAAAACTGAGCGCCCTCCAACCTAACAAGGCCACTGGCCATGACAACATCCCCTCCAAATTCCTCAGAGACTCAGCAGCCGCCATCACCCAAGTCATCACACACAAAATAAACCTCTCCATAAAAGAGGGACACGTACCCAAAGACTTCAAAATTGCGAGAGTATCCCCCCTGCACAAAAAGGGGAGCAAATTAGACCCAGGCAACTACCGCCCTGTTTCTATTCTTACCTCCATCTCGAAAGTCATGGAAAAAATAGTATACGAACAGGTCGAAAAGTACCTAGCGGAAAAAAAATCGAATCTACGAATTCCAATCTGGCTTCAGAACATCCCACTCCACTGACACATGCCTTCTCTATTTGAACGACCACATCAAACAAGAGGTGGACGCGGGAAAATACTGCGGCATGGACATGCTGGACCTACAAAAGGCCTTCAACACTGTCAATCACTCCATTCTGATTGACAAGCTAAAAGCAATTGGTTTTGATAGTTTATCAGTGAGCTGGATGCAATCCTACCTGGAGGGGAGAGAATAGATGGTGGAGGTATGGTATCCTTGACTGGTATTTCATAACAAATCCATGTATGTATAAATTAGTTGGAACAAACAGTAGCAGGCGTCAGTATTGTGTGACATTCCTGGGGAGCCTTCAGGCAAAACCCCCTCAGGCTAAGACTGTTTACTCAACTGTATTTAGGACACAGCCATTCCAAACCCCCCACACAAGCAACTGCTAATCTATAGAACAAGAAACACCTTCTAGGGTGTGACGGTTGAACCACAGAACAAGAGGCTAAATGAAGCTGATATGCCTCTGTGAAACAAGACCAATGTGTAAAACTGTTTGAATCCATACAATAATAGATTAGAGACAAGACACAGTTCAAATAATGCCTTAAGTCTGTAGGAAACTAAACCATATCAATTTAAAAGGTAACTTACTCATTAGGTTTGAATACCATTTAGGAATGTCAAACTGGTTAAGTAATAAAGCTATTTCACTCTGGTTGTAAAGCTTGCTAGAATCTAAAACCAAGGAACTATTAATTCAGTATACTTTATATAGGAAATCTGGTATTAAAATATGGACAACTCCACATTGGGTAAATGCTGAATATATATGTAACTTATTACATTAACCATACAAATATAGAAAAGGTTTTAGAGTTAAGACTCTGTGCTCTTCAAGAAACCACAGCACACACCCCGAGGAGAGACAGGGGGGCGGGACGCCCCCCAGAAGATCATCTAATTGGGACCCAAGGAACAGAGAAAACTCCATATATAGAATCAATAAATCTAATTGGACCAAACGCGTTATTAGAATGTGCTAGGATTGGTGGGAAATCAGAGTATTTAAGACAGAACACAGTGTTAATTCAGGAGGCCAGCCAGACGCACCCACCACCCCAGGGGGTCTGCTGGTCTCCACCGCTGCCACAGACTGTACTGCTATTTTCCGCTACGTGAGTAAACTGTATATGGAATAATCAGTTTGTGATAACTAGAATAAAATGCCTATCTTAGACCAGGTTTAATCATGTGGTGGCAAAGAGTAAGATAGTCTATTCCATTGATAAACATGACTACTTTTATGTGCAAACCTGTCTTGATGTGAAGAGCCACCGTGAATGGGCTATATGATTATGTAAACCTCATCAATCCTTTTGTACAATCATGTCTTATGAAAAATGATGAATAATCCCTGTATGTAACTGATGCATTTTCACCTTTTGGCCTCTCGGCAATAAATACATGAGTTTGAATTCGAACTCTGTGGTCTGGACTGCACGTGTATTCCTTGCTGGCTATATTGGAAGTCAGATGAGGAGGTCATTCTATCACTTATGATCTTTCCCTCCTTCCAGATAACAACCTCATTGTACTGTGATTAATCTAATGTATTGATTTAAGAATATACCACAGAGGTAAACGGTACCCTATACCCCCCCCCTCCCAGTGAGCTGTGGTGTTTAACAAGGAAGCCTACTAGGACCGCTACTGTTTCTTATTTATGCAAATGACATGTCGTCAGCTTGTGACTGCAACTTGTTCCTCTTCGCAGATGACTCAGCCCTGCTGGTCTCTGACAAGAACAAGTTACAGGTTGAAAAAACCCTCAGCTCGGAACTAGGCAGAATCTACACCTGGCTCGCTGATAACAAACTATCATTACACCTGGGTAAAACAGAGTCCATTCTCTTCGGTTCAAATAACAAACTCAGCAAGACCGACGGCTTCTCAGTTACAGTGGGTGACAATATTGTCACAAGGAAAGATGAAATTACATACCTGGGTTCCATCCTAGAGGCAAATCTTTCATGTGACAAAATGGCATCCAATGTAATAAAAAAAGTCAACCAACAAACTAGATTCCTGTACCGGATCTCCTCTCTGGTAAACAAGAATACCCTGAAGACTCTGGCAGGAGCACTCATTCAAGGGTACTACGACTATGCTTGCACCTCATGGTACCAAAGCACCTCAAAGGCGCTAAAAACAAAATTACAAACATCACAAAACAAACTGGTCAGACTAATGCTTGACCTTACTCCTAGAACCCACCTCACCCCTGCCCACTTTGACAACCTAGGATGGCTTAGAGTAGACGACAAAGTACAGCAACTTGCAATGGGCCTGGTCTACAAGATACACTACACCACTAAGGTACCCATGTACATGTCAAAATACTTCCCAAAGGTCAGTGAATACCACAACCACAACACCAGAGGGAGCTCCACAAATCATGTTAAACCCAGATTCGGCTCAAACAAGGGACTAAACACGTTTTGCAATTATGCCACATCAATGTGGAACACCCTACCCAAAGCTGTAAAGGAATGTGAATCACTAACCACTTTCAAAACCACTCTCAAAGAGCACCTACGGGAGACTGCAAATCGAAACTGGCCCCTGTAAATGTACAGTAAATGTCCTAACCCAATAATAATTGGGACCAAGTAAGGTTTTGTCAATATTTCAATGTAGTTTTGCTTGTACAGTTGTACAGTTTCCCCCACCCTGTCTACCCAACCCCCCCCCCCCCACCCACCCAACCACCTCCAATGTACAGTTCCCCCCCCCACCCCACCTACCCAACCTCCTCCAATGTACAGTTTCTACATCAAATGTATATACTCTCTTTTTTAGACTCTTTTTGTATCACAAACAGTACTGTATTTGTAAATCTGGTATGTCATAAATGTATAGATGTAGCAGTACTGTCTATCTGTATGTCGTGTATGTCATATTATGTTATGATGAATTGAAAATGGGGGACCCTGATGTAAACAAGACGAAAGTCTTTCTCTGGTCTGCATCCCCTTAACATTTGTGTGTATTGAGCTGTACTGTATTGTACCCATTCTGCAATCTGTTAATAAAGTTTTCAATCAATCAATCAATCAAGACCAGACAAATTTTGTCCAGTCTTACGGCTGCTAAAAAGCTGATAGCATCACGCTGGATTCAACCGGATAAAATGTGCCGGAAGGTATGGGTTCTTACCTATCTCGGTGTGATTTATCTAGAGATATCTACCTCATGAATTTTAGGTGTTAATGAAGCCAGCATAGCAACCTGGTTAGATGTGGTGGAGAGGATAAAGGATAGCATATGAATTTGTAATTCCTGGTGGTAAACGGAATAATGGATGGATTGTCCAAAAGGGGGTCCTGAGGGGGGGGGGGGAAGAGCAAGCAAGAGCATATGTATTGTATTGTATTTATTATGTGTATATCTTTTAATCTACATTTATTTTGATTTAAGTACTGGACTGTCTGTGAGGATTGGTTCATTCCCCGCCACACGCTCCGCTCCTTTAAGGCACGGTGAGGATTGGTTCATTCCCCGCCACACGCTCCGCTCCTTTAAGGTACTGTGTTGATTGGTGCATTCCCCGCCACACGCTTTTGGAGCAAGTATCAATTCCAGCACGCACCTGTCATAGTTTTTGATTAGCGCCCCAGAGGCTTTTTATACTGGGACTTCCCTTCAATCGATGTTGGGTCGTTTCGAATACTTCTGTTTCTGCCTGTTGTTCCCCGTTGCTGTGCCTCGTCTACTCTCCCTCCAGGACATCTGTGGATTGCCGCTGGTGAAGACCTTGTCCCCCCGTTTTGAGCTGCGCCTCGTTTACCCGCTTTACTCTTGCGCTTTGGTGAGTTTGAACCAAACCCCTTTTTGGACTATTCTGTTTTGTGTGTTTTGAAGAACACTGAAGAGTTCTATTT
The DNA here is from genome assembly GCF_963971535.1 of Notolepis coatsorum. NCBI lineage: Eukaryota > Metazoa > Chordata > Actinopteri > Aulopiformes > Paralepididae > Notolepis > Notolepis coatsorum. The sequence goes on along the minus strand of NC_140184.1, from coordinate 48,334,586 downwards.
TTGCTTACACTTGACTCAGCTAAGTTGTGTGTTAAAGGAGACACTGAAGATTATCATTTTGCTTGCACTGGACTCAACTGGGGTGTGTGTTTAGAAGAGACACTGAAGATTATCGTTTTTGTTTTGCACTGACCCTCAGCTAAATTGTGTGTTGTGGTGAACACTGAAGATATCGTTTTGTTTGTTCTGGACTCAGCTAAGGGAGGAGGAGACCGCACTGCCTCTGTGTGATGTGGACTGTTATTGATCTCTCTCTCTCTCTTTTCCACCTCGAGTTGAAGCTGGGAGTATCTGCAGAGCCGCTTCGGCATCAACACCGTTTCCCCACCTCGAACACCAAGAGGATCTGCAGAGCCGCAGATAACTCTGCTGAAAGCAGTCTCCCTTTGTTTCAAGATTGTTACTTGCTCCTTTTTGACTCTGAAAATAAATACGCCCTAGTATTTGGCTAACTCTGAACTACCTGTCTGTGCCGTGCGTTTGAGGTCGGTTTCAAACCCTAACATTACGACCCGACCATGTCGACCTCAGCCGACACAGACAGAACCGTGTTGGCGGTCCAGATTGAATTAACCAACGACCACAGCCTACAGCTAGGTGCGGCTGCTGTACAGGAGCTCCGAGCCCAGGTCCTGCCTATTCAGGAGTCCCTTGGCTCTCTGGCTACCCTGCAGACAGCCCAGGGTAATCAGCAGGCTGATATTCTTCACCAATTACGAACTCTGAGTGACGCATTTTACGCCCTGCTTGTAACCCCACCTGCTTCAGGAGTCTCGGCCAGAGCACCACCCGCAGCCGTGGCAGGCCCCGCGCCTCCCGATCCCGCACCTCGGGAGCCCCGTCTCTCCGAACCACGGTTGTTCAACGGTAACTTCGAGGATTGTGCCACATTCATCATGCAATGTGAGTTGGTTTTTCGTCATCAATCCAGCCGATTCACTTCAGAGGGAGCCCGAGTGGCGTACATGACTAATGTTACAAAGGGTCAGATTAAACCGAATATATATATTTATTGCTTGATATCCCTTGTATAATATTTGTATATCGTTTGATATCCCTTGTATATTATTTGTATATATACACGGAATATCCCTTTACCTGGGTACAAACCAGAGTAATATTCGCTCTCCTATTGGACAGCGACCCCTAGGCGCCAACGGCCAAGCCCCCAACGGCAAGTTCAAAGGCAACTCCGGGCATGTCTCAACATGTCCAGAGTCTGTGCAGTAATACGAGACAGAACTGAGGTTGGCACTAGATAATTCCCCTTACGTATAAATACGGCGCAGGTGTACACAGCAGCACTTGTCTTACCAAAACCTTGAAGCCTTCACCACGAGTCAATGTGCAGTGAAGTTAGCAACCTTGCATCTAAATAGAGTATTGAGAACCGCGTGCGAATAGATTGCTAAAGTGTCAGAGTTTAACGCAGTAACGTTGAGTTCGACTTATTCTAATGTGAAGTAATAGTCTATCATTTATAGTGTATCGTGCGGCTACAGTTCTTCAGTGACCAGCATTACCACCGGTTCGTCGTGTATATAGCTAGTGCACTTATCCAGGCTGGGTGGCCTAAACTCGTGCCCCCACCCGAGGAGTCCTAGACGAGAACCGTTGGATATGTACACCGGAGAACCTACACCGGCGACTGCAGAACCATTTCTGGTTGGATTATATTGCTTTGGGACCGTGACCGCTGGAGCAGAGAACCGTCGATCCCACTGTCGTTTGGGATCTACCCCCCGTGGGATCATCACTCGAGCCCGCCTCTAGGAAGAGGCTGGCTAGCTGTCTTCCATGCTGTCGAGCATACTGGATTATAGCTGTTGCTTTGTCTACTGATCAAGGGAGTACATGCACTGGCTCCTGTATCTGGAGCCTCGTTATTCCTCGTTGACCCAGACTTTGTACCCGAACATTCCTCTACCCCTGCCGGCCTTACACCCGGAGGGAACCCCCCAGTGTCTCCAGCTGGTACTAGTGTGCCCTATGTAATTGCTATACCACAGGTGGCGTCAGTTTAGACCCATCCTAGTATTCATACTATTCTCATTGACTTACGCTCTTGACTGACTTTACGTGTGTTCTTCGCCATACAAGCGCGAGCCTAATTCTCAATCTGTAACCTAACGTTGCTTAATAATAATAAATACCCTCCAAATAGAACTTTATGTGTCAATGCCGTATTCTTGTGTGGGTGTTCACCATATATATTCATGTACTGTATGGCCAGTAATTAAAGTACATAACTAGTAGTGGTTTAATATATCATACTCTTTAATACAGTCAGGGAATTGTACCCCTCAGTTACAATTGGTCCTTCGAGCCGGAGGGTATCAGTGTAATATCTAATATAATATTGATATTAACCATAGCCAGCGGTGAACACTCCCCAAGCGGCTCTCCCAAGCTAGAACGCCCGCAGCGCAAACATCAGCCACCTCCCTATCTGGAGGAATACGCTGTCGTTCTAATACCTAGCTTTAACCAGACGTTAAATACGGATAAAGCGGATAGTCAAAGCATGTCAAATCCTACCGACCAGGCGACCCTGCCAGTAGAGACCCCAGTGGGTTCTAACGAAACTGACCAAGCTCACTGGGGGGACCAGGGGGGACATGACATGACTATACCCCCAGACAACGTCAACGGGATAGTCCCCGGAGAGCTCCAGGATAAAGAAAGCGCTCCAGGGACAGGACCCGACACACCACCAGAAGAGAAGCGCGCCCAGGAGATGGACCTCGGGGCGCGCCAGGAGAACAGATCTCCAACGAGCACTGTCAGAAACCGATCACCTCCGTCAGTGTCATCCCCCAGCGAGGTGGACCAGATACTGGCACAAGCCTTCATCGCCACCCTGACAGCCTCCACCGAACGCGATCGACTTCAGGGTGAACGCGATCGACTTCAAGCACAGACGCTTAGTGAGCGCGAACATTCTTCCATGGAACAAGAGCGCCTCCGGGCGCAACAATTAAGTGAGCGCGAACACTCTACCATGGAAAGAGAGCGCCTTCAGGCTCAACAGACGAGCGAGCGCGAACAGTCTGCAGACCAACGAGAGCGCCTTCACGCGCAACTCCAAACGCAAGCCCTTAGTGAACGCGAACACTCTGCAACCGAGCGAGAACGCGTCCAGGCGCAACAAAGGAGTGAAGACGACCGCATAAGACTGGAGACCAGATGCCTTCAGACGGAAGAGAACATTGAAAGAGGCCGCGCCGATGCACAGCGCGCCGCCGCCAATGCACAGCGCGCCGCCGCCAATGCACAGCGCGAAGCAGAGCGCGACCGGCTGCAGGCGCAGATGATAGAACAATTGATTGCCAGGGCAACACCCCCTCTCTCCGCACGGAGCTCCAGGACATCATCACGACAAGGGTCTAGGGCACCTTCCCCTACCCGACCAAGTGACCCGGAACCCGGCCAACAGAAGGATCCTATCTACGTCTCCGAACCCCCTCCCCGACCGGTCCATACGAGACCCAGCTACCGGGAAGAACCGGCCTACGCCGCCGAGAGACTGAATAGAAGACTTCAGGACCTAGAAGAGGAAGAGGAAGAGGAGGAAAGTCAAGCCCACCAGCAGCAACGTACTCAGGACCAGGAGGCCCAGTACAGCCCAGACTTCAGCCCAGAGTCACTGCGCTACAAACCCCCGACTCAACTCACGGGTGAGTTTGACGCACAGTCAGCACCGAGGAACAGCACCTGGGTACCCGGCCTCTGGTACCCACCAAGTACCAGCCCACGACAACACGTACGGGGAGACTCGCCCAGGAGGCCTCTTCCCCTACGCTCACCAATGTGCCAGCCATCCATGGCATCGTACCTTGGCACACCGACGTTCCCAGACTTTACGCACGAGGACAGAGCACAGTACACGGAATTACGGATGTGCTTGGAGACTATGATGTCCGACGTCCCTGATGAGTCGTACAAATATGCCATCCTCCTCAAGCATCTCAAGGTGCCCAGGGCGCATAATATAGCGCTGGCATATTCCAACTCAAGCACCCCATACTCTGCGGCTCTAGTGGCCCTCGACCAGCGTTATGGACGCATATGGGACTACGTGATACAAGAAATAAGAAATATCGACCGCCTCCCCCCAGCCAAAGACAATAGAGCATTGGATGACCTCTCTATCAAGGTACAATCCCTGGTAGGGATGCTGGGGTCCCAAAAGGAGAAAGGGAGACATGAACTATATGCTAACTCTAATGTGGAACGAATACTAGAGAAGCTCCCTCCAGCCCGCCAAGAGCGCTTTCGGCGGCAGAGAGACCACCGTGATCCCGACGGTCCCGAGCCATCCCTCCTAGACCTGGCCGCCTTCCTCGCGAGGGAAGTCAGCAGCCTACGACTGGATACGTTCGTGCGGAGTGGACCAAGCCCAAGAGATGGACCTCGGAGATCTAATGATAACCGCCGGTCGGTGACCGTTATGCACCAAGCCGAGTCAGTACCGCAGCACAAGAACCACAGCACCCCCCCGACGAAAGAGAAGTGGAAGATTGTATGCCAGTACTGTGAAAAGGAACATTGGCTGTCTCAATGTGACACTTTCAAGAAGATGACCGCTGACGAGGTGAGTCAGTGGATCAAAGCCAACCGCCGCTGCTTCCGCTGCGCGCGCAGCCATATGGCAGCCGAGTGCCGTTTAAAGAAGAAATGCAGCAAGTGCGACGGCGCCCACTTGGATGTCTTACATGACAGCAACAAGAAGAAACTCGCACCCCCAAGCAGCTCGAGAGTGAACGTCATATATACCGACCCCGCCAGCAGCGGGAGCTCCCGAGTGCTCTTGAAAGTGGTCCGAGTGATATTAAGCTACGAGGACAAGGTCATGGACACTTACGCCGTCCTGGACGATGGGTCAGAAAAGACTCTCCTTCTCGCATCCGCTGCAGCCCGGCTGGGTCTGCGGGGGAGCGAAGAAACAATGACAATCCGTACTATAAGAAGAGACCTGAAGACCATAAAGGGTGAAAATGTCTCCTTCACGATAGCAGCAGTCGGGCAGCCCGAGAAGCAGTATAGGATTACTAACGCCTTCACCAGCCAAGACATAGGCCTGTCACAGTACACCTACCCCATCCCCAAGCTGATGGAAAAATACGTGCACCTACGTCAACTACCTATACCGCTCATCGACGGCGCCACCCCGACCCTGCTCATAGGATCCGACCATGCACACCTCATCGTCCCAACGGACCGGGTCCACATCGGGCCCAGAGGCTGTCCAGCAGCGGTCGAGACCCGCCTAGGGTGGACACTACAAGGCCCCCTCTCCAGGTCTTCCAACCGACCAGCAGCCACTCGCTGCCTCCACTCAAGAATAAAAGAAGAAGACACCACCCTCTTACAGCACGTCGAGAGGCTATGGACATTAGACGCGATGCCCTTTAAGAATGAAAAGAAACTTGTTCGCTCAAAGGAAGACACTTATGCCATAACCCTCCTCGAGCAGAGGACAAAGAGAGTCGAGGTCAATGGAGTGATGAGATACGCAACTCCACTCTTGAGGCGAGAGGGTATGCCCACCCTCCACGCCTCAAAAGAAGCGACGGAGCGATATCTACTGAACACCGAGCGGCGTCTAGCCAAAGACCCCACTCAAGCCACTGTGTACCGCGCTGAGATTGACAAGCTAATCACAGCGGGACACATAAAGAAAATTGACATTCAAGAGGCCGACCAGACGACCGAATCATGGTACGTGCCCCACCACAAGGTCCACCACAACGGCAAGGATCGTATTGTGTTCAACTGCAGCTACCAGATCGGACTACAGAATCTGAATAAAGAACTCTTGCCCGGCCCAACACTCGGCCCCTCTCTACTAGGCGTGTTGCTACGTTTCCGCCAAGACAAGGTGGCCATCAGCGGCGACATCAAAGGGATGTTCCTGCAGGTGCGACTAGTGGAAGAGGACAAGCCCTTGCTGCGGTTCTTATGGAGAGAGAGGATCGGGGATGAGCAACCATCCATCTACCAATGGGAGGTCCTCCCTTTCGGAACCACATGCAGCCCATGCTGTGCTACGTTCGCACTGCAAAAACATGTCGCAGAGGACCCAGCAGCTGACGAGGAGGTCAGACAAAGTGTAGAGAGGAGTTTCTACGTGGACAACTGTCTGCAAAGCGTCTCGACGCCAGAAGAAGCCGAAGCCCTCCTACTCAAGCTCCGCGCCTCACTGATCAAAGGCGGCTTTGATCTCCGGCAGTGGGCCAGCAGCGACCCTCAAGTACTTCGCAGCCTCTCCCCAGAGACAAAGGCAGCAAGCAGCGAGACCTGGATGGCGACCATCCCAGGTGAAGCCCAAGAAATGACATTAGGACTAGTCTGGCGCTTCAAAACAGACTCGCTCCATTACAGATACACACCCCTGACCACGGAGCAGGGAAGGTCGACCCCTCTACCGACCACCAGACGGAGCGTATACAGAACACTCGCAAGGCAATATGACCCGCTGGGGTGTATCCTACCTTACACCACCAGGGCGAAAATTATTGTACGAGAGCTGTGGGACAAGGAACAGGGCTGGGACGACCCCATACCCGACCACCTCGCTTCCACCTGGAGAGAGTGGGAGAAAGAACTCAACTCGCTCCAAAATGTGAACATACGCCGAAGCTACTTCCCACCCACAGTGCGGCTGGAGACGTGCCAGATGGACCTGCACGTCTTCAGCGACGCCTCAGAAGTGGCCTACGGCTCGGTGGCTTACTTACGGGCCCGAGAGGAGGGAGGAGAAATACACACAGCCTTCATCCTGGCTCGCTCAAGGATAGCCCCCCGCAAGCAACAATCGATCCCACGTCTAGAGCTCTGCGCAGCTCTGGTAGGCGCGCAACTCGCCACGTTAATCCAACGTGAACTCACCATCCTGGTGCAAAGAACAATCCTGTGGTCAGACTCCATGACCGTACTCACATGGATCCAGTCCGATTCGTGTAGATACAAGGTCTTCGTGGGAGTCAGAATCACAGAGATCCAAGATTTAACAGAATCAGCATGCTGGAGGTACGTGGACACGAAACAGAACCCAGCAGATGTCATCACATGGGGGATGTCCCTAGATGACCTCACACGTCACAATATCTACAGTGACGGTCCTGAGTTCCTCAAGCTCCCGGAAGAAGAGTGGCCTAACCCCACCCCACGGGAGGCTAGTCAAGAGGAGGCAGAGATCAAGAAATCTATGTTCTGTGGGTTGACGCACACACCAGTCCCCACCGACCCTAACATAGACGACTGCCCCACCCTTGAGAGTGCGCAGTTAAAGACATTCCTGTGGCACCACCCTGAGGTTCCCCCCACTACCGACATTAATGCAGCTAACTACGAAGAAGCAGAACTCCTTCTGCTACAGCGGGCCCAAATAGACTCGTTCCCCGAGGAGCTAGACTGTCTGCAGGGATCAAAGCCAGTCCCGTCAGACAGCAGACTGCTCCACTTGGCCCCTGAGCGCGACGCCCATGACCTCATCAGAGTGGGTGGTCGCCTGAGACGAGCCCCGGACTTAACGGATGACGTCAAGTTTCCTATAGTCCTCAACAGCCGACACAAGGTCACCGAGCTCATCATAAAGAAATACGACGAGGATGTGCACCACGCTGGGGCAGAGAGAGTCTTCGCTGAGATCCGACATTGCTATTGGATACTACAAGGAAGAGAAGCAGTACCACACTTCCAGCGGACCTGTCTAGACTGTCGCAAGTGGCGAGCACAGCCCAGTATACCCAGGATGGCTGACCTGCCTCCCTGTCGCCTCCGACTTGGCGACAAGCCCTTTCACTCCACCGGCATGGACTGCTTCGGCCCGCTTTACGTGAAGAAAGGAAGAGGGACGGAGAAGAGGTGGGGCATTGTATTCAAATGCATGACCACCCGAGCAATACACATAGAACTCCTTCCGACCATGAGTACGGACTCATTCCTCATGGCCTTCCGGAGATTCACAGCGAGAAAAGGAAAACCGTCTATATTATTGTCTGATCACGGGACAAACTTCAAAGGCGGAGAAAGAGAGCTGAGAGAGAGCTTCCAAGCCATGGGCCCAGAACTTAAGACCCACCTCGCTCCCTCTCAGATCGACTTCCAGTTTAACCCCCCGAACGCCCCTCACTTCGGGGGAACCTGGGAAAGAGAAGTACGTTCCATAAAGACAGCTCTGTACGCCGTGCTTGGGGCCCAGACCGTGGCTGAAGAAGTCCTCATGACAGTCCTCACAGAGATCGAGGGAGTATTGAACTCAAAGCCCCTCGGTTACGTCTCAAGTGATGTAGCAGATGTCGACCCAGTCACCCCCAACACTCTCTTGATGGGGCGGCTGGACCCCGCGCTCCCACAGACGGTGTACAGACCCGAAGAAGCGAACGGCCGAAGAATGTGGAGGTACAGTCAAGTATTGGCTGACAAGTTTTGGAACAGTTTCCTCCTCCACTACCTACCGTCTCTACAAACCCGCCAGAAATGGGTAAAAGATAGAGACAACTTGACGGAGGACACAGTCGTTATGATCGTGGACCAGTCACTACCCCGAGCTATGTGGCCGGCCGGCCGCGTAAGCAAAGTGATCACTGGTGCCGACGGAAAGGTCAGAGCGGCAGAAGTTATTGCCCAGGGACGGACATACACCCGACCCGTGGCGAGGCTGATAGAGTTGCCAAGGCTCCCTGACTCCCTTGATGATGATCATGACCCACTGACTTTGTAGAT
>NC_140184.1:48020856-48320856 GCF_963971535.1 Notolepis coatsorum | reverse complement strand
TACAACAGCGCTTGGAGTGCAGCAAGAGGTCTGCAATGCCCATCACTGCAGGTGTAGTGGGTCTGAGAGAGCCGGGCCATCTGTCTGGGTGGTAATTACTGCTCTGGGCCCTAGTTTGGTTCTGCCTGACTCTGTCTGATTCCTCCTGACCCAACTCACACCAATAAAAACTGTACCGGGCCAATACCACACAGCTCAACTGGTTTCCGAGTCCGGAGAGATCCACTAAATATGAACCACGACTGGAATGGAACATGAGGAAATCTTTTACAGCCGTATGATTCAGGACAGGCTATAACATCTTTACGGGCAGGTTTTACAGCTTTATATATGTCTTTTTTATTTTGACAAATAGGCTATTTGCATGTTGTTTTCTTTACCCAATTTCCATATATAGCTTAAATTATATATATATAGGCATATATAGTCATATTTTCTTTTTTTGCACAAGTCCTTAGTGAGACATGTCAAAGAGGCTGAAAGGAAAGAGGTAATGTGATGTCATTGGAATTCATTGTCTATGTACGTGCCATGGGTAAAATAATAAAATCAATAAAAAGTTCACATTGGGCACAGAAATTCTGCATCTATATTAGCAGCATCTGTAAGGGTTCGGTGTGAGGGTAAGTGAGGAGACCCCAAATGCTGAACACGATCAGAGAGAGTAGAGGCAGAGACGACGGAATGAAAATGAACGGGCTTTTACTTAGCAGTTGCAAGCAACAATGATACACTTTAAAATGGTACAAACAAAAAACGAACTGCAAAACCCGGAAAACAAACCTCAGCAGTGCTGGAAAAATGTGGAATAAGGACGGACTCACTGGGAAATACAGGACAAAGGTGAAACAGAGTACGTGACCAAACACAAGGGTAGGCAACAAAACAAAGGCAATGGCGCGACAAGGAAGTGAGAAACGGGCAGGAATAAGTACTGCCCGTGATTACTAATGAGCGCCAGCTGGTTTAAGATCAGGCATGAACACACAGTAATTGTAAAGAGAATAAACCTTAATGGAAACATATGTAAAGATATCAAACCTCACTGGAAACATATGCAAAGAGATAACCCTTAACACTTTGAGAGCCAGCCGTGTTTTCCTTTTTACCCCCTTGAATGCCCAAATCCACTCCAATGTTAACGTTAATATCGCCTAATCTATGTTTTAAATTATGGCTATGTGTCTAATCTGCCCGTCGCTTATCAAAGACTCATTTTCCAGTCAACATTGTCAAAGCAGATTGTTTTTTTATCGCTTCATTTCAGTTTGATAGCATTTTGAAAATCACTCGTTTTCGCGGAAAAAACAACACATTCTATGATAATCGTCTTTTACTGGAATATTCTAGAACAGGGGTGTCAAACTCATTTTCACAGAGGGCCACATCAGCATTATGGTTGCCCTCAAAGGGCCAAAGTGTGAGGTTTTGTCCATTGCTCACCTACTCGCTCTGTTCCTTTAAGCCTACTCGCTCTGTTCCTTTAAGCCTACTCGCTCTGTTCCTTTTGTTTTCTGTTAATCAATTGCATTCTCCTCACCTCACTAGCCCCCACCCTCGCGTTCGTTTGCTCTTCAGCAACCACACCCTTGGACTACCTGTCATTATGTGTTTGATTGGTTTGGTGCCGAACACACACTTCTAGCTTCAAGTATCAATTACCTTCACGCACCTGATGTGCATTCTAATTAGTTCCCCTGTGGGCTTTAAGTACCTCGCTCTCCCCTCAGTTCCTGTCGGGTCGTCCCGTATCATTCTGTATCATATCTCTATCACCAAGACTCCTTCGGGAGGTTCTCTGTCTGTTATGCTGCTTTCATCTCCGGGTGAGATGCACTCTAGCCTTCGCCTCCTGTCTCCGTGTGCCTGGAAGGAGACACTGGACTGCGCTCTCTAAACTTCCACGGGAGGTATTCCAGTGTTCCACTTCAGACCTCCGCGCAGCAGACGTCCAGACGCGCATCCAGACCTCCGCGCAGCAGACGCCCAGACGCGCATCCAGACCTCCGCGCAGCAGACGCGCTCTTCACTCCAGACGCGCATCGCTTCCTAATACTCTACGGGAGGATGCGTCTCTCCGAGCCGGCGCGCTTTTCCGCGCAGACGCGCATCCAGACCTCCGCGCAGCAGACGCGCTCTTCACTCCAGACGCGCATCGCTTCCTAATACTCTACGGGAGGATGCGTCTCTCCAAGCCTGGCGCGCTCTTCCGCGCAGACGCGCTCTTCACTCCAGACGCGCATTCAGACGCACTCCAGATGCGTCCTCCGTACCGGCGCGTACTCCAAGCAGACGCGCACCACTCAGACCTCCGCGCCAGATGCGCCCTTCGTACCGGCGCGTACTCCAAGCAGTCGCGCACCACTCAGACCTCCGCTTGGACAAACCCGTTCCCCGTGGCGACGCGCTCGTCCTGTTAGATCCTGCCCTCTTTCCGCACAGAGCCTGGGTGAGTTTTTATGACTGTCTTGTATCCTATTCGTTTTTTCGTGTGTTTAATGACACTGAAGATATCCTGCTTTTTGTCAGACTGTCACTCACCCAGCGTCAGCTTTTTGGATAGTTCATTGGGATAATATTTGGCCTTTACATCGCTCACTGTGTGTTTACATACCGAAGATATTATCACTTGGATTTGTATTTGGGACTTCGCTCACAGTGTTTCTTTGCACCGAAGATTCTATCACGTGGATTTGTGTTTGGGACGTTACTCACAGTGTGTATATACACCGAAGATTCAGTCACTTGGATTACTCTGTTTTTGGGACAAGTCACCTCTCCTGTCACCTGCTCTGTTTCCCAACTGTACTCTGAGCTAACCCGCTCCCTCTCTCCTTCTCGGTCCCGTTTACCCACCTCGGAGATCTGCCGAGAGAAGTCTGCAGAGCGGCTCTGACGTCACCGTCTGCTTCCCCAGAATAACCATCCCGGGAGAGGCTGCAGAGCAGCAACATTCATTAATGCTTGTATCCCAGGCTTTGTCTGTTTTCTCTGTCCCTTTAAGCAGCTCCAGCCCTCGCCCTGTTCCAAGGCCTTACCCTGTTTTCTCCAAGTCCTCCCTCTCTAGTCCTCCTAGTCCTCCCTGTCCCCAGCCCGCCTCCGCGGGCCTCTGTCCCTGTTTCCCCTCTCTAGTCCTCCTAGTCCTCCCTGTCCAGTCCTCCTAGTCCTCCCTGTTCCTGCCTTGTCCCTTGCCCCGGCCCTGTTTTTCCGTTAGCCTTCCCTTAGCCTTCCCCTTAGCCAGCTCGCCTCTTAAAGGCACTGGGCCTTTTCCCTTTTCTTGTTATCCAGTATTTGTGTTCTCCCTTAAAGGGACAGTGCCGTTTTCTGTGTGTTTCAATAAATGCCCAGTTCTTGGCTTACTCTCATACCTGTCTTGTGTTGTGCGATTGGGGTCGGTTACAAACCATAACACAAAGACCGTATAAATGTTAATGTAATGTAAAATAAATGTAGCTACACATTTACATATTGTTAAACATGTTGTTTCTGTATTTATTACTTGTTCAAGTTATACATATTGCATATGCATTTGCATAAATGTAAAAATATATGTTAGCTTATGTTATTTTAACAAATAACTTTAGTTTATCAGAACCCCATATTATTATTGATCAATGATCAAACCATTCAAGTAAATAACAAAGAAGAATATCATCAAATACAAGCTATGACATTAAGTTTGTTCAAAACCTTTTTGTCACAGTCAAGAGGGGCAAAACTAACAACTGTGAGCTGCAAAGAACACGTGGGACAGATGTAGCAGATGTTACAAAAACAAATGGCTGCACACAACCTTGCAGAGGCCATACATCCAACTAATGGAAGATAGTTTAATTAACTTTAATTAACAGATTGCAGAATGGGTACAGTACAGTACAGCTCAATACACATAATTGTTAAGGGGATGCAGACCAGAGAAAGACTTTCGACTTGTTTACATCAGGGTCCCCCATTTTCAATTCGTAATGAAATTGCTATTATGTGTCTGCATGAACACACAACAGTAACTGTACTAAAAAATAACAAAATAAGGGTTGTCTCAGTTCACAACTATATTGGTCAAGTTTTGGGTGGGACTTGTTTGCATCCCTACAGCTTCTTATTCAATTGAGCGAGATGCTCGGTTATGTCACACAGCCAGTTTGCATCTGACAGTTCAGACAATATTTCTTCAACCCTTTGTTACCTATTCCGCCTGGATCTTTTTTGTATTTTGGGCTGTAAAATTGTCAAAGAATGTCTGAGGAGTAAGTGCTTTTGGCTTTTTTCCTTTGTTACTTCATCAATACCTCAGATGTTCAACATACATGTATGTGTAAGAATGTGTAATAACTAAGGCTGTCAAAGTTAAAGCGTTATTAACGCATTAACCCAAAATTATTTTAACACTGCTATTTTTTAACCCAATATTAATGTAATTATTATTATTTTTTTTACCTGAGCTCTTGGGGGGCCACATCAAATGACGTGGCGGGCCGCATTTGGCCCGCGGGCCGTGAGTTTGACACCTATGTTCTAGAACCTTGTCATTTGTCGGCCTATTTATGAATCGTTTTCAAATAAATGCTAGATAATCGATAGTATATGTGTGTGCATGCACGTTCGTGCCGCGCGCTGATAATCGCTGCTCTTATTTCCTGATGGCTTTTACAGTCAAAACAGCCATATCACATATAGGGGAAACGCTTATATATCCGTGAAAACTAGTCTGATTATCCTAAAACTGATAACATAGATTCCTTACCTGAGATCAGATGATATCCAAATGGTTTATTCCAATTTCCGATCGCCATTCAAAAAAATCGCTCATTTGATTGATCCATCGTGTATACAGTAAAACACATATTCGCCGCGGCACCAAGGCTCCAGAATGAACTCTGGTAGACCCCGGTTACATCAGTGAGAAGTAAAATGTGGAGTCAGAAATCCTTTCTCCCATTCACTTTCATTGAGTCCAATCCAAAAGGGTGATTTACCATCTGGGAGACGATAGGGGGCGCTTTTTTCACATCTGAGCGCCTGGGGTGACTGGATCTCCAACGGTAGGCTCGCTTGATGCAATATGATTTCAGATCGCTAATAAAAAAAACAAAAAAAAAACAGTATTCTCGTGATGGGCATTCAACCCGCGGGGGGTAAACCCGAGAAATCTCGGGCGTGGCATCCAAAGTGTTAATGAAACATATGTAAAGAGATAACCCCTAATGGAAACATGTGTAAAGAGCTAAACCCTTAATGGAAACATATGTAATGAGGTTAACCCTTAACAGAAACATATGTAAAGAGATAAACCTTACTGGAAACATATGTAAAGAGATAAACCTTACTGGTAACATATGTAAAGGATTAACCCTTTAGGTTTATCTTTTTTTATTGGAAGAATTAGTACATATTTATACATTTCAGTTATCCAAATTATACAACTTCCATTTCCTTCCCCATTCCTATCCCCTAATCCCACCCCATCCCACCCAGTGAGGGCGACGACAAACATACATGTAAAAATAAGAAATAAAATAAAAATTTAAAATAAAGAAATTTAAATAATTAAATATAAGTACAGATGTGGCAGACAAAGATACGCAAAAGGAAATGAAGTGAAAAATAAAATATATATATATATATATTTTTATATATATTATTTATATATATATATATATAATATAAATAGGAAAGACCGTAATAATAATATATAATATAAGTAATACTCTTCATTTTAGTAGCATGATTTCCAGATGGTACACTTTAAAACGGTACAAACAAAAACGAACTGCAAAACCCGGAAAACAAACCTCAGCAGTGCTGGAAAAATTTGGAATAAGGAACGGACTCACTGGGAAATACAGGACAAAGGTGAAACAGAGTACGTGACCGAACACAAGGGTAGGCAACAAAACAAAGGCAACGGCGTGACAAGGAAGTGAGAAACGGGCAGGAATAAGTACTGCCCGTGATTACTAATGAGCGCCAGCTGGTTTAAGACCAGGCATGAACACACAGTAATTGTAAAGAGAATAAACCTTAATGGAAACATATGTATATATATCAAACCTCACTGGAAACATAATATAATAATATAATAATAATGCAGGACCTCTTTAGGGGGTCTTTATTCGGCATGCAACGAACTGGACATGCAATTGGAGCGGCACACACACACCGGGATACACCCACACACACATGCATTGTCTTTTTCTCAGTCGCCGATGCGATTGAGTCTCTGCACTTGACCCATCCTGTCGTCCTTCCCCCCATGGGCAGCCGGGAGCAGATAGGGCGTCAACGTGAGCCGCGCCCCGGGGACCAATCCAAGTGCTCCTGCCCGTCTTCGTCAAGGACGCCACAGCGTTAGCAATCTGTTGTTGTGCATGTTTTTCCATTGGATTTATCTTATCGGGGGGGGAACCCTTGCGAGCACGGGGAGAACATGCAAACTCCACACAGAAAGGCCTGGGAGATCACCCACCTGGGTACCTGGCATCATGGAAACCTGGTCCCCAAGCGGGAATCGAACCCTAGACCTTCTTGCTGTGAAGCAACAGTGTTAACCACTACACCACGTGCTGCAAAGAGATAACCCTTAATGGAAACATATGTAAAGAGATAACCCCTAATGGAAACATATGTAAAGAGCTAAACCCTTAATGGAAACATATGTAATGAGTAGGGATGTCCGATATTATCGGCCTACCGATATTATCGGCCGATATCGGCATTAAAATGTGATATCGGAAAATATCGGTATCGGTTTTCAAATAATTTTTTTTTTTTTTACATTTCAAGAACCTTTATTTACCCAGGCAAGCAAGTAAGAACAAATTCTGATTTTATTTATTGTCAAAAGTATGCATAATGTTGTGTTAATTCCACAACAAGAGATATGTAATGTTAATTACCTGAAATTATTCAGTTTTTTGGGGGGGAAACCCTGCATATATCGGTATCGGTTGATATCGGTATCGGAAATTAAGAGTTGGACAATATCGGTATATCGGTATCGGTAAAAAAGTCAATATCGAGCATCCCTAGTAATGAGGTTAACCCTTAACAGAAACATATGTAAAGAGATAAACCTTACTGGAAACATATGTGAAGAGATAAACCTTACTAGAAACATATGTAAAGGATTAACCCTTTAAACACAACCCAGACCGGGGAAAGACAACATGAACAGAGGCAGAACAAGTTTCAAGTTTCAAGTTTCTTTAATAGTTGTCATACAGAAGTACAGAATACTTTCATACAAAATGCTTCTTACTGTTACGCTCCAGAGACTGTGCTAGACAAGATAGTATCAAACATAGTATACATGTAATTTAGAAGAAGAAAAAGAGGTCACAGTGTTCGGTATAGACATATGTACAATGTTCTGAGTTACCATATAATATACAATACTATGCAGTGTACTAATGTACAGTACTATCTAGTGCAAAGCAGAAATGGGATGAGGTACAATTTAGGTACAATTTACAGTAAGGTGTACGAGTTGTAGTGCAATCCTTCATCAATAAATATAAAGTGTGGGGAGTGGGTGCTACAGTGTGTTTGTTTAAAGTGGGTGTGTGCTATAAAGTGTGTGGAGTGGGTGCTACAGTGTGTTTGTTTAAGTGAGTGTGTGCGTGTGGATGTGTGTGCTATGTGCGTTTGGTGGTTGTTGTTGTGTAGTGTTCATTCATTGTTCGTTTAACAGCCTGATGGCCTGGGGATAGAAGCTTCTTCTGAGTCTTTCTGTGCTCGCCTTGAGACTCCGGTATCGCTTGCCTGACCGCAGCAGTTCAAAGAGGCAGTTGTTCGGGTGACTGGAGTCTTTAATGATTCTCTTAGCCTTGCCCTTGCAACGCTTGTTGTAAATGTTCTGGAGGGTGGGGAGCCCCCCTCCAATTGTGCGTTCGGCTGAACGTGTCACTCTTTGTAGTCTGCTTCGGTCTTGTGCAGTGCTATTCCCAAACCAGGAGGTGATGTTGCCGGTCAAGATGCTCTCTATTGTACATGAGTAGAAGTTCTTAAGGATCTTCTGACTGACTTGGAACTTCCTTAGGCGCCTGAGGAAGTAGAGGCGTTGTCGTGCCTTCTTCACAACACTGTCAATGTGTGTGGTCCATGTCAAGTCCTCGGATATGTAGGCTCCGAGGTACTTAAAGCTGTTGACTCTCTCAACCGGTGCCCCGTCGATGCTGAGGGGGCTGTAGTCCTTGACCCCCGACCTCCTGAAGTCCACAATCATCTCCTTTGTTTTGCTGACGTTCAGGGAGAGGCTGTTTTCCTGGCACCATCCCGCCAGGACCTTGACCTCTTCCAGGTAGGCCCTCTCGTCGTTGGCAGAGATCAGGCCCACCACCACTGTGTCGTCAGCAAATTTGATGATTGTATTGCTACTCCGCTGAGCCACACAGTCGTGTGTGTACAGGGAGTAGAGGAGGGGACTCAGAACACAGCCCTGGGGGGCCCCTATGTTGAGGGTGATGGATGAGGAGGTGCAGTTGCCTGCTCTCACCACCTGGGGTCTGCCAGTCAGGAAGTCCAAGACCCACTGGCAGAGGTCATAGTTCAAGCCCAGGTCCCTGAGCTTGGCTATGAGTATGGAGGGGACTATGGTATTGAATGCCGAGCTGTAGTCGATGAATAGCATTCTCACATAGTTCCCCTGCCTCTTGTCCAGGTGTGATGCTGCTGTGTGCAGCACATGGGCTATGGCGTCCTCCGTGGACCTGTTGGGGCGGTATGCAAATTGCAGGGGGTCCATGTTGATGGGGAGGGAGGAGCAGATGTAGCCCTTTACTAGCTTCTCAAAGCACTTCATGGCTATGGAGGTGAGAGCTACAGGGCGGTAGTCGTTGAGGCAAGCAGGCTTGGATCTTTTGGGTACAGGGATAATAGTGGACTTCTTCAGGCAGGTGGGGACATTAATCATAGCATTAACAGTATTACACATAACCAGCAAACCTAGGCCTAAATGCCTGAGAAGGTTCAGTATCTGGAGTTGCTGCATTTGGCCACCAGAGGGCGGCAGAAAACCACTGTTCACATTGTTCAGGAAGGAACCCCGGCTGGGACCATGACAGCATCTTTCTTCTTGTGCCTAACTTAAACTTCTTCAGAATATATAATATTCAGATACCATACTGTACAGCATACAGGAGTGAACTTCTTACTGTCTTGGCTCCTTGGACTGCAGCAATAATAAATCAATAAAATAGGACAATAAAAAGAAACAATATAAATATTGTAAAAGATTGCATTAAAAAAGCAGCAAAAACCTGACAAAATAACACTAATTTACAAGATTAATGTACAGTAATCACAGTGTGGATATATTGTGGGGAAAACTTTAATTAACAGATTGCAGAATGGGTACAGTACAGTACAACTCAATACACACAATTGTTAAGGGGATGCAGACCAGAGAAAGGGTCCCTGTGAAGACAACAGAGGAGAAAAACGAAATAAGTCTTCACAGCAGAACGAAGGCAGGCACAGGGGAAAGACACGATTACAAAAACACGAAAACATGAGACGTAAAAAAATCACGGAACGGGTGGATACACGAAAACACAACGGGAATAGGGTTAACATAGAAACAACGGAAAGAAATTCATGGGAAGGAATATCAAATATACTTGCCAGGCCATCTTAAAACGAAGATCTGACACTGCTGCATGGAGATCCTGGTATCTTGTAGGGTGGTGTGTTGATTAGCAGGCAGGTGTGGAGTCTCCATCCATCAGCGTGATGATTTTCACCTGTGCCAGCACGCGCCGAAGTGCAGGGAGTGTATTGGGACAGACACAGGGTTAGAGACAGACACAGAGGTGTGTGACGGAGGCAGAGGGGATTGTGTAGGTGAACCGTAACAGTAATACAATAGTCACAGTATTGTCTCTGTATTGTCACAGTATTGACTCAATACAGTGAGTGAGTAGTGGACAGACTAGGTTAAAAAAAGAAAATCATGAGCCTTACTGCCGGGGGGGGGGGGGGGGGGGGGGAAGAACTGTCTGCTGGTCTGGGCCCTGAGACTGTGGTACCGTTTACCAGACGGCATCAGCTGAAACAGTCCACGCTTGGGATGGTTGGGGTTTTTGTTAATCCTGTTATATCCTGGATGGAGGGAATCTTACATACACTGATGTTCTGACGACCCTCTGTAGTGCTTTGCAGAACAGTTTACATACAGTACCAGGCGGTGATGCATCCAGTCAGGATGCTCTTGGTTGTGCCTCTGTAAAAGGCCCGTAGGATCTGGGGTACCATAAATTTGGTTCGGCTTTTACTCTCTCCACAGCAGACCTGTTGATGTTGATGGGGTCGAGCCATTCTCCCCCCTCTCTTGTAGTCCACGACCAGCTCATTGGTCTCAGGTTGCTCACCCTGCACCATTGTCCCAGGTTGTCGACCTCCCTCTTGTGATCGTTTGAACGAGTATCGTGCAGCGGTTTGTGATGAGATCCCAACTTTCCCACATTGCTTTCCCACTGGTGAGCCATCTAGATTTTGATTATCTCTGTAACACATCTTCTGTGAAGTTTGTGAACACACAATGGATAATGTATATAATGTTTGTAACATCACATTAATTTCAGTTCAGGATGAGTGGCCTAAATCATCTCAGGGGAGTTGCCCAACACATTAAATGCAAATGGATCGTGCCAAAGCCCGTGTCTGTATACATCTTCTCACCCCCACCATTGAGACATGTTCATAGAGGGGTACATAAAGCCATTCATCCATAGCTGCAGAACAATGACAGCTAAGCTATTAATCATAACCACTGGAGCACCACCACCTCAACATGCTATCACGCACAATGCTTGGGCCTATCATTTCCAGAAGACAATAATGATGTAAGTGTCTGTGTATGTGTGCGTGTGTGAGCACTTGTTCATCCAAATGTAGTCACAAAGATAGAAAGATTAGCTAACTTTGGCCAGTCCTCATGCCATTTCAAGGTTAGAATTAGGTTTAGGTTAGATTAAGGTTAGTCATGTGCAGTGTTGGGCAAGTTACTTTTAAAAAGTAACTAGTTACAGTTCCTAGTTACTTCTTCCAAAAAGTTACTAAATTACTTACTCAGCAATAGTAGTAGTATCAGTAGAGACGGTGTCCCTGACCGCGAAAGGCAAGCGGCGTAACTTCTGGTGGACTGGCTTAACAGTAGGGTACATTTTTACACAATGCACAAAGCCTTTTGCACAGCCAAATGCCGTAGGAGCTGTGACAGTAGTAGCCATCACAGGGGCAGGTGTAGACAGCGTAGGAGCGGAGGAGGGAAGGACAGTAGTTCCACTAATGCAGAGGTGGAGTGCAGTCAACAGGTCCATTCCCAGCAGGGGAGTTCCTTTATCCACGACGTAAAATGTAGCAGGGACCGTGACGTTGTCTCTCCTCACCTGAGCCTGTAGGCACCCCATGACAGGTATGCTAGCATTGGTGTACGACACCAGCCGAACAGTAGGTGCAGATAGGGCAGTTTCACTGAAGTATTTCTCATAAGTAGACAGTGGCATTATGGATACTGTTTAACCTGTGTCAACAACCAGTCTCAATTCCTGAGCCTGGGTAGTAGGTGTGTGTACATGCACATTGCATACGATCATTTCCACTGTACTCACTGACTGTGTTTTAGCACGGCAGACACAAGCAAAATGTCCTGTTTTCTGGCATAATTTGCAAGTCACTTTCACTGCTGGACATTGTGAAGAGTTCGCCAGGTGGTTTCCCGAATCACATCGGTAGCAAGAGCGAGTGGAAGCAGAATCAGTAGCATCAGCAGGTTCAGCTGGACGGTAGCGCTGCCAGTTCCGTTTCTTGAAAGTATTCTGAGACCGTGACGTCACGGCATGTACTGGAGCCTCACGCTCGGTAGTTATAGCTTTAGCGTGGAGTACAGCCGCTTCAAACTGTGTAGCTATATTGATAGCCTTGTCCAGCGTCAGACCTGGTTCAAGCAGTAGACGTTCCCTTATCTGTGGACTAGCTACATGTACAATCAACTGATCCCGGAGATTTTCCTCAGTTTTATTATCAAAGTCACATGTGGTAGCTAGGTCACGTAAAGCAACAACGTATTGTGCAATGCTTTCATGCAGTGCTTGTGCACGCTTTCTGAACGCGTGTCGCTCAACTACTACGTTGATTCTTGGAGTGAAATGTGCATCCAACGCTGCCACGGCGTTAGCCACAGAATCACCTGTATCTGGCAATGTGTAGACAATCCGCTGACCCTCGGTACCCAGGCAATGTAGAAGGGTAGCTCTCTTCCGAGCTTCGGACCAACCGTTTCCAGTCGCATGTATTACCAGCATGTAATTCTCGAACATCTGGTGCCAAGTCTTGAACGGCATGGTAGGTTCTCCGGGGCAGGGTAAAAACGCCGTCGGAGAAGGCACATGTAAATTAGCCATTTATCCCGCAGTAAAAACGTCGTTAAAAAATTCCCCGGTTCAACTTCACTCGTCGCCAATTGTTATGTTGTACGTCCGTAGTATTTTGTATGTAAGTAGAGGTGTAGTAATAAGACTCAGGAAGCAGGATTACTCGTTAGCCTTTTAGTCAAGCACGTTAGGTTACAGCATGGTACAGCAGGGTATCATCATACAGCATGTGTACTCTTCTTCTGCACCTCCTGTAGGCATAACATCATTCTTTTAACTACGCCCCATGTGGAGACTCTTGGGAGTACAGCTTCACCTGTAATGTTAGAGAACACAACACTTGTGTTGTTCGTTGGATTCGTTTTGGATTATTGGGCTCGCCAAACAAACTATCAAAACGTACACGGACCCGTGGTCTCACATTGACTGAACTCGCTTGTGTTGTCGCTGACTCGCTGTGTGTCAGACTCTGGAGGCACCCACCCACCTCTACCTCTGATTGGCTTACCATGACATTTTACTCAACCTCAGCCAATCGTGCGCTGCCCACTAACCAAGGAAGAACAGTATGCCTCTCGGTGCAGAGATCTGTCTGATGAAAAAAACAGATTCAATCATAGTAACGCGCTGCATTTTTTGGCAGTAACGGTAACAGCGTTATTAAGATTGGAAGAGTAATCCTCGTTACTGAAAAAACTAACGCCGTTATTTATAACGCCGTTATTCCCATCACTGGTCATGTGGTAATGAGGGTTAAAGGAACATGCCAACATTATGGGACATGCGCTTACCGTCTTCTCCAGAGTCAGACAAGAACATAGAAATCAATTTCCTCTATGTGCATTCAGTAGAATTGATTGATTGATTGATTGAAAACTTTATTAACAGATTGCAGAATGGGTACAATACAGTACAGCTCAATACACACAATTGTTAAGGGGATGCAGACCAGAGAAAGACTTTCGTCTTGTTTACATCAGGGTCCCCCATTTTCAATTCATCAGGACATATATGACATACATGACATACAGATAGTCAGTACTGCTACATCTATACATTTATGACATACCAGATTTGCAAATACAGTACTGTTTGTGATACAGAAGGAGTCAAGAAAAGGGAGTATATACATTTGACGTAGAAACTGTACATTGGAGGAGGTTGGGTGGGGGCCCGGGGGGTTGGGTACATTGGGATATTGACAACCATACTGGGTAATTTACATTGGAGGTGGTTGGGGGGGGGCACACTGTATAAACAAGTAAAACTGTACATTGAGGGGGGGGGAGGAGACACTGTACAAACAAACAAAATTGTACATTGGACTATTGACAAAACCATACTAGGTAAATGACTGTACATTGGAGGGGGTTGGGTTAGGATATTTACAGGGGCCAGTGTTGAATTGCAGTCTCCCGTAGGTGTCCCTTGAGAGAGGTTTTGAAAGTGGGTAGTGATCCACATTCCTTTACAGCTTTGGGTAGGGCGTTCCACATTGATGTGGCATAATTGCGAAACGTGTTAGAAAGCTATCTGGCTGCAAGCTAGCCTAGCTTAGCACAAATGAATGGAAGCGGATACATGTGTGTATGCATGCGTGAGTCCTTGCAAAATGATGACATTACTTTTTTTCCCCAATCCTGCAGGCAGACCAACAAATATCAAGAGTGACAGTTTAGTCATGGGCAAGATCCCTGCGGGTCTTCCCTCCCTCTCATGCCGATGATCAATAACAAGAGTGGGAACACACAGCCACTGTAGGAAGACCGTACCCTGTCGCTAACTAGCCTGCATGGTGCTGAGGACATGAGGACAGCCCCGTAGGCAGATGGTCAAAGCTTTCACCACTCTCATCCAGGCTGCTAAACAGAATATGTGTGCTTATAGTATGAGGCTCTGCTTTAAGTTTCCCCTGTATAATGTGAATGACTCTGGCGGTGATTTGTGGAGTGGAGTGGTGTGACGCAGCGGTGTGGCTCCTCTGTTGGGCCGGAGAGTGAGAGTCTGGGTCATCAATCTCTATAAGGAGAGGAGACAGATTGGGCCGGGCATGCTAAGGAGCTCCCCCCTCTTTATCCTCATGCTAAGGAGCTCTCCTCTCTCTATCCTCATGCTAAGGAGCTCCCCTCTCTCCATCCTCATGCTAAGGAGCTCCCCTCTCTCTATCCTCATGCTAAGGAGCTCCCCTCTCTCTCCCATCATCATCAAAAAAAAAAAAGCAGCCATCACCTGGCACAGCAGTGGCAGCCTGTTATGGCAACTCTGCAACCTTTTGCTTTTCCATTGTATTTATTGTTTCTCTTGCAACTTCCCTTCCTTGGTTTTGATTGATTTAGCAATGTAAGTGCTTGTATGTTGTTTTTTGCTATTTTTATTATCTTTTTTTTTCATTCTTTTTCCGTTTTTCTCCCATCCCAATGTTAGGCGTTATGCCAATTCCCAATCCCCTTCCTGGTTGCTGCGCACTCTACCCCCTACCGTTCGTCCGGGAGGGCGGAGACTATACACATGTGTACCCAGCCCACCGCTTCTTTTCACCTGGCAGCGCGGACTCTCACTGGAAGAGTGTAACGTGTGGAAGGTCACACTACCTCTCCTAGATCCTTCCCTTGCTGTGCAGGCGCCCCGACCGAACTGTAGGAGCCGCTGTTTACAACGACCAGGACCCACCCTCGCCAGGCTTCCCACCCGCTAACACTGCCAATTGTGTTAGTATGGACGGTCGGCCGACCTGGAAGCACCACAGCTGGATTTGATCCCACTGTCTCTGTGGTGGTAGACAGACGGTTAGTCCGCTGTGCTACCCGGCCGCCCCGTTTTTTGCTATTGTAAATTACTTGTAACCAGCTAGACGTTAGTTTCCAGTTAGGGCTAGTCTAGTTAGAACAATGGAGGTCGTCAACAACAACAATGTCGGCAGGACTGTTTATACACATGATGCGCTCCTTGGTTTCAGAAACCAAGTTGTAGGGCCACTGGAGAACCTTCCTGCCGCGATTAAGACTTCTACATCCCGGACAGCACCATCGAATAGGATGGCTTGTCTTTGTTAATTCCAGTTGGTGTCATCCTGGTCACATCACTGTTAAAGAAAACCTCTGTTCCCCAGACATTGAACTATTGGAGCTAAGTACGAGACCATACTATCTACCGCGAGAGCTAAGACATGTCTTAGTGTTGACTGGTTACATCACACAGAGCGCAGTGGCGGTGCAAGCGAGTGATGTCATCCACTCCATGGCCGCGGGACTTCAGACAAAACACCCAGACACACTTATCAATGGGGGATTTCAACCATGATCTGGTGAAGCTTGTACCAGCATACAGGCCTATTATCCAGAGACAGCCACCTACCACCAGGCTTGTTTCACAGTGGTCTGAGGACGTCAATGAGGAGCTAAGTGTGCGCTTCAGCACAACGGATTGCGACCTGTATGGGAGGATCCATAGAGAAGACATTGATGGACTGCAATCAGATTGTGCAAGGAGAGCATTGTACCAACCAAAAAGGTACGCTGTTTCCCCAACAATAAACCCTGGATCAATAGGGACATTAAAAACCTACTAAACAGAAAGAAGAGGGCCTTCACGGCAGGGGACAAAGCAGCCAAGGATAGCTACTGTATAGGGGCAGACTGGAGGGGAAGCTACAGGCCAATAACACCAGAGAGGTGTGGGCAGGCGTCAGGAGGATCACAGGGTTTAAGCAGCATGACTGTGGAGGCCCCCGGAGCGCACAAACGAGTTGAACTGTTTTTCAATAGGTTTGACACCTCAAGCCACTGGTGCGTGACTCCCTCAACCCCCTGCAGTATACCAGGCAAACAACGGAGTCTACATACTCCACAGAGCCTACATGCAGAGTGCTTTAGAACCCCAGAACAACCTAACCTGTGTGGATGTCATGAAGCCGAAGTCACATTCCCTCCCCAGAGTTTCTCCTGTGAATACAGATAATGACTGTTATGATCGAGGGGGGGGGGGGGGGGGGGGGCATCTACAATTGATTATAGGTAGGGATGTCCCGATCCGATCACATGATTTTCAGAAGATCGGAATCGAGAATAATTTTTTAAAGAAAATCGGGAGTGAAAAAAATAAAATATTTTTTAATTTTATTCAACAAACATGACCATGTTCACGTCTTAGAACTCATACTGAGGCCTTAGTTTTGGTTTTAAATTACATATCATCATTCATTTATTTATTGTCACACAGAGCAGAAGAATTTGCCAAAACAAACGTATTTCCTTTTATCTACACCGTCGCACGACAGTGACGTATGCCGAAAATAGCAGACCTCACAACGCGTCGCTCCCGCAAGTAAACACCGCCAGGTTATGCCCACCTGATGATTCGGAGCAGCTAGACAAAATGTCAGAAGTTTGGAAGCATTTTAAAATTGAAACCGAAGCCAGTCCAATAGCCAGTTGCAATGTTTGCAAGACGGACGTTCCGCGTGCGTTCAACACGACCAATCTAATACGTCACGTTATGTGACTAGAGCGAGCAAAGGAATGGGGGAATTCGGCGCTGGTGCTTTGCCAAACAAACAGCTGTATAACTATCGATTGCAATGCCTCGCTTGAATGAAGAACGTTCACCTGGATAACGTCAACATTCGCTTTGTGAGGATTATTCGTCTGTGTTTCAGACCAAAATGGAGCAAATCATTACGTAAGTCGAACACTGTGAATGTATACTAATGTGCAAACAGAATTGAAACTTTGAATATTTCTCATATGATGAATGAAATGTGAAGCGCTGCGCTCGACTGGGGCTATTGAGGCAAGTTCAGGCAACAGAGGGGCTTGTCTCGCTTCACCAGTTTCTGACAAAAATGCGTCAAATTGGTTACTAATGTGAAAGATCGGATCGGGAAAGATCGGTATCGGCAGATACTCAAAATCACATGATCGGGATCGGACCGGGAGCAAAAAAATTCGGTCGGGACATCCCTAATTATAGGATTGCTTTTCTCCCTCCTTCACCAGATAGCATAGAGGAAACTACAAAGAGCAGAAAATACTGAGGAAATAAAATAATGCCCTTTTAGAGCAGATTCAAGAGGATACATGTAGTTGAGCAGCAGCAAGCACGTCATATGCGGTGCAGGTGTGGGTATTGTTTTTCTATGAGCAGAGGAAGGAACGGCTAGTTTGTTGTACAGTGGTATGTCCTACGACAGAACTGCTTCTTTTTCAGAAGCATGACAATGACCGATTGGAGTTTGCTCCGTTCTCTTTTGCAAAAAAAAAATATGTCTCCCAGCTCCAACTCTGTTTCTGATCTGTCATCAATATTTGTCCAGATACCATTCTGCACAGATTGTGTGCCTGATGCCAAACAAGGATAAGGTCAGGTTTGCATTCCCCTGATTTTAACACACAATGCGGCTGTGCTTCCAATCCATACAGCCTGGAGCAGTTTGTTTGTGTTTGAGTCTGGGAATCCAGGGCTTGAATTAAACATGATAAATTGGACTCTATTCACAGTCAATTTCGCAGAGTAAATTTTACTCAAACTGAGTACATTTGACTCAAACTGAGTAAAATGTTACTCAAACTAAGTAAAATGTTACTCAGTTTGAGTCAAATGTAATCAGTTTGAGTAAAATTTACTCTGCGAAATGTACTGTACATGGGATAGGCCTAGTAGTCGAGTAACAGCTTCTTTATTAAAAAAAGGCATTTGGAAAGGGAAAACATACAACAGCAACATCCAGATACACCATCAACCATGAAACAAAAACAATATAAGATGATAACAACATGCCTGGTAGGAATTGCATTATAAGAACGGACAAACGGATTTACAAACCTTTATCGTTTAAATAGGTGGAAGTATGTGGCCTATTGATACAAATATTAGTCCATGGTCGGTAATATGTTCTCTCCTTATTGTTGCTAACTAAGATCCTTGCTGATGGCTAATAGAGCCTGAATTAAGTCTGTTAAGCACTGCCCAGAGAGCTTTGGTCTGATTCACAGCGCAAGGCTAATATTGTGAAAAATAAATGCAGTGAGTCAATTACTAAACAGCTGTACCCATACAGCACCGCCCCTTCCTCTGTGAGAATTTTATATATACTCATTTCATTGACTTATGATAGAATCTAATATATGCTCAAATCACAGACTTCTCAGCACATCTCTCTGAAATCTCCATCTAATCTAATCTCTATACAAGATATTGTTAAGAGGCATAGCAAGGCTCACAGGCAGTGTACCCTGTGTGAAAAGTTGCAGACAGATAAGGATATTACCCTGCATTGTTATTAGTAACACATTAGTAACATTAGTGACCTCACGTTAGAATGTCATTGAATATATGGTTTGCGATCAGCAATGTTTGCAGGTGCTGCACGGTAATGAAATTCTTTGAAATGGCGCTGCGATGGGGAGCGAACAGGGATGGACTGCGGCAACATCTCACACTTTATTATTGTGTTTTCAAAAGATCTGCGGCAACATTAACATTCATCTCATTGATGACTGTCTGACCGCTGGTTTCCCACCGTAGTCAATGGCTATAAATTGATCAGGTGTCTCAAAATATAATGAGCCAAATTGAATTTAGAAAATACAATATATATAACACAACATGAATATTATATAACACAATAACATTATTTTGTACAGTGTGGCCTGTTTTACAGGTTATTTTTAAATGTTGGTGTGGTGTTTTATTCTCCTGTCTTATTTCAAGTGTATAACAAGAAATTTAAGTGCAAGCTATGTGGCGGAGAGAAGCCAACACAAACACCATCCTTCCATGTACTTCTATGCTTGGACTGACTGAATGTGTTGCGCATGTTGTGTTTTTTACCAAATGGCTAAAGACAAGGTGGAGGTGTTGTGCAGATAAACCTTCATTGCTCATCAGGTCCTCCTCATTTGTCTCCCAAATCCTAGAGAACTAGGTAATGTTTCATTGAACATTTTATTAACACTTTCACTGCCCAAGTGTAATTTATTATTAGTCCCTTGAATGCCCAAATCCACTCCAATGTTAACGTTAATATCGCCTAATCTATGTTTTAAATTATGGCTATGTGTCTAATCTGCCCGTCGCTTATCAAAGACTCATTTTCCAGTCAACATTGTCAAATCAGATTGTTTTTTTATCGCTTCATTTCAGTTTGATAGCATTTTGAAAATCACTCGTTTTCGCGGAAAAAACAACACATTCTATGATAATCGTCTTTTACTGGAATATTCCAGAACGTTGTCATTTGTCGGCCTATTTATGAATCGTTTTCAAATAAACGCTAGATGATCGATAGTATATGTGTGCGCACGCACGCTCGTGCCGCACGCTGATAATCGCTGCTCTTATTTCCTGATGGCTTTTACAGTCAAAACAGCTATATCACATATAGGGGAAACGCTTATATATCCGTGAAAACGAGTCTGATTATCCTAAGACTGATAACATAGATTCCTTACCTGAGGTCAGATGGTATCCAAATGGTTTATTCCAATTTCCGATCGCCATTCGAAAAAATCGCTCATTTGATTGATCCATCGTGTATACAGTAAAACACATATTCGCCGCGGCACCAAGGCTCCAGAATGAACTCTGGTAGACCCCGGTTACATCAGTGAGAAGTAAAATGTGGAGTCAGAAATCCTTTCTCCCATTCACTTTCATTGAGTCCAATCCAAAAGGGTGATTTACCATCTGGGAGACGATAGGGGGCGATTTTTTCACATCTGAGCGCCGGCGGTGCCTGGATCTCCAACGGTAGGCTCGCTTGATGCAATATGATTTCAGATCGCTAATAATAAAAAAAATAAATAAATTGGTACAATACAGTACGGCTCAATACACACAATTGTTAAGGGGTGGCAGACCAGAGAAAGACTTTCGTCTTGTTTACATCAGGGTCCCCCACTAAATTACATTAAAGAAAAATATCCACATGCTGTACATGCTCCCATAGTGATTTTAATCACACAACGTTTCGACCTGAAAGGTCTTCGTCGGGTGCACCATCGAAACGTGTGATTAAAACCACTATGGGGGGACTTCCGGTTTGCAATGTTCTGGTGAGCAGCCACATGAAAGAGCTCCCGGTCAATCGAAAAAAGGAAGTAAAACAATTCAAAACGGGGGAAAAAATTAAGACAAAAGAAAGAAGGAAGAATGAACACGAGGACAAATTAAAGAAAAGCAACCCCAGCTGAAGTAAATACACCGATGGAAAAGACTCAACACGAGGCAATGATGCAACAGGTAGAATAAGCTAGTGGGACGCTGAATGTCTGCAGAGAAGCTACAGGCTAACATACGAACTAGCTTACAAGCTAACATAGAGGCTAACCAGGCCACCACGCAGATTGGATTAGGAGCATACAATGTAACACTGAAAAATCCAACAGAGGTGGCAATGAAGCGTCGGAGCTATGTAGAAATAAAGAAAACTCAAAAAAAGAAAGGAACCAGGTCCCGACAATGTGCAGGAGGCGGCGAAGGGACACGGCGCGGAGAGGATGGAAGGTGCCGGGAGGGGAAGGAGAGAGGCCTACAGCCTAGGCCTACGCTGACGCAGAGGATGGAGAGGGCGCGCAGGTGGACCAGAACCGAGAGACGAGGACGAGGAGAGGACGGGAGGAGGAAAAGAGGGGACCTGAACCGATTCAATGCAGATCAACTATGAAGAACGACAAAGGGACACGAGAAAGGGGCATGAAGGGACACGGTGATCCAAGGAAAGATACAAGACAAAATCAACGTGGAAGAGCACCCAATACAAACATACACACGGGGGACCTGGGGATGAGAATAGATACAACAGAGGAAAGATAATTGAACAGTTACCCCAAGTAGTATAAAACTATAACACCAGAATTTAGAATAATTAACACTATGATTTACAATACACACGTTATAGACAAACGATTTGAAATTAATTTTAAAAAAGGGACACGCTGATTAGGAAACATATTGGAGAATAATACACGATGGACTGGTATGAAGGAACTACAGGATTACACGTGACACACAATACAAATGAACATGTGCATAAGAAAGACAAATTCAGAACATTGACCGGGAGCTCTGAGGCCGTCCACAGAACGAATGTTGGACTTATATAGTGCGCATTTCGCCACTAGGGGGAGCCCTCTCACTAGGAGAGCCATTACTCCTCACCCTTCCAACGGGGAACAGAGGGATACGACTAAGATCCTCTAACACCATGGGAGCGCCAAATGTTGTCTTTTTTCTTTGAGTTATGTTAGAATCTGAGTTATGTTAGAATAGCAGTTGCTTTAAATGTGCACATGGACATTTGTGAAGAACAAGAATAAAAAAATGTTGGACATGAAGAGAGGCTTGGAGAATCTCCATTGGGGGTATCTCTGTCACTAGGGGGGGGGGGGGGGGCTTCTCCAATAGGAGAGCTGATTCCCCTCCAAAACGCCAACGGGGGCAAAAAGTGCTAACAATATAGCTTATATAGTCAGTTTTATTTTTTAAGTCATGTTAGCATAAATGTATATAGTGATATTGGTGACATGGGAGGTACAGAGGTGGGCAAGCTGAGTTCAGTGGGGGGGAATGTCGGGGGGAGGGGCCATCGTTCCGGCGGTTCGACCCGGGAGAGAGGGGTCTCTCGATGTGCGTGGAGTGGGGCTCTCGATGACATGGGAGGTAGCGGGCTTGGCTTGGTGGGGGGGAGTCTCGTCCTTCCCCTCTACTGGGCCTGGCCCAATTAATTCAAGGGACCCGTGTCGCTGGGGGCCCGGCTCCGCACGCATCGGCCTGGGATATAGGGGAGTTCTACGGGCTTAACTCAGGGGGGGGGGGTGTCGGGGGGGGGCATCGTTTCCGCGGTTTGGCCCGGGAGAGTGGGATCTTGTATGTTGTGGGGTCGTTGTGCATGGGGTGGGGTGCTTGGTGACATGGGAGGTAGCAGGCTTGGCTCGGTGGGGGGGAGTACCTTCCCTCTCTCCTCTACTGAGCCTGGCCCAATTAAATTCAAGGGACCCGTGTCGCTGAGTGCTCGGCCCCGCGTGAGACGGACCTGGGATGTGGGGGAGCCCTATTTCTGGGGGTGGATGGCGGGGGGTGGATGGCGGGGGGGGGGTCCCTCTTATGGGGGTCTGGGAGGTTGAACGCAGCCATATTCAAGGGGCCCATGTTAGTGCATTGTTGCGTTATGGATGTCATTGTAAGTATTGTCTAAGTGTTGTTTGTCTATAAAAGTTAAAAGAAATATATATATAAAAAAACACTATGGGAGCATAATTCTTCTTTAATGCAGCTTCAATATTTTGTATCCTGCACCCATGGAATGGTTTTGGATGTGCATACATTTCCTCTTGACAGAAACTAGGTAATGTCTCTGAAGTCCCAGCCTGGCCTAGCGAGCTGCATGGGGAGCTGATAAACACATAGCAAAGAAAATGAATTTACATGACGAGGCCCCATGGGAGCCGTGAGGAGAGGGAGAGAGTCAATCGTATATTATTGATTCTCCTCCCTATTAGGACTCTCTGCTCACACTCCTTTGTTGAAGCTGGCCAGAGCTGTGTTGGGGCCACACAAAGACATGTTTGTTGCGGCTGTGTTCAAGTCCCCATGAAATGGCTAGCAGAATCCTATTTGATTCCACATATTTATACATTTCCTGTAAAAACAGGAAGGACAGGGAGGGACTTTACAGTAGCCTGTAGTGCTGAATGTGCATTACGGTCCACCATTAGCTAGCAAGCTAATGTTAGCAATGTATCTTGTCAACGTATCTTATCAACATTATGCAACATTAGATTGAACATTTGTTCAATTTAGCTAAAGAGGCTAGCTTAGTTACAATGTGCTGTAAATGTCATTCTAGAAAGCATTTAATTGGATGTTAAAGTAGTATACGCCCCAATGTATTAATCAAATTTTTTTAAATAGTTTTTCAGGAAACAACTAACTCAAAAATACCATTAAGAAAACCTACAAAACAACTTTCTTTGTCATTGTTGGGACAGATACTGGCATATACTGTAAGTGACAATCAATGCAATACATAATACATGATAAAATAACTTAAACATCTATTTAGATCTTAACAGTTTAATTAATTTAGTTGTTGAGAGTAAATGAGTTTGAATATGGCCACCAGTGATGTCATCAGGGACATTGAATCCCTGTGTGAATTACAGCTCCATGAAATGATGTTGATGAAAGAAAAATAGCAATACCTTGTCTTATTAGGGACGGCTACCTTATAATTGCATTGAGTTGTATGAAAATATAAGGTACATGTGTGCGAAATTATGTGTAAAAATAAATCAGCATTGTTTTTTAGTGAAGTGCCCCTTTTAAATTAGAAGCCTCAGATTAGGAGCTATTGTGTAGGATTGATCCCAACCCTCTGTACAGTTAAAAACTCATCTGTTCAGAGTCTCACCGTATGGTCAGCTGTAGAGTGGAGGAGCCCCTAATAACCTTTATGGTGGCGCTGGAAGCCCAGAGCGGCCTGTATAATCACTCCAGTCAGGGCAGCGCCATGAATCCATAAATCAGCTGGAGTGAGCTTGGGCGGGGGTGGTGTCCTCTTGACCCACCCTGCCACCAGTCATCTGTTAGAGTTGAGCGGCTGCAAGCCTTCTCCCTGGTATGATGAAGGTCGACACGTCTGGGATGGAGGACTGTTGATTTGGTCAGGCCCTTCTCAACAGGCCAGTGTGTGTCAAACTGTACATTTTATACAAACTAGTTTATGCTATTTTAGGTTTGGTTGAAAAATAGAATGTTTCTTTGAAAACGAGAGCAAAGGAACCTCTCAACTAGCAGGAATTTTCTTTTAGATGATAACTTCATAATTCTTTTTTCAATTTCTATTATTATTATGTTTTTCTACGTACAATTTGTATCTATATAGCATCTTTAATGGAGCAGGCAAAAAGCACTGGGGAAACAGACATAAGTAGGCAAGGGGGGAATGATTGATTGATGACAGCTGGTGACAGACAGAGCACACAGGGGAGACACACAGGGACGAGGTAGACACACAGGGACATCTGCAGGACCTGGGCAGAAACACAATGGGAGTGACTGAGGGGGAGACTGAGGGCTAGTACTGGAGTTGGCAGTCACCGCCATGACACCATGAGAGTTAATGAATAGAGATGCACTGCCAAGGAAAATCACCATCAGCTGAGAGGGCCCTTTCCATTTTCTCTCCAGAATTGGTTTGTTTTGGTTGCAGATGGCAAAGTCGGAAGCCACAGCCAGCTCCCCTGCAGTGACCGTTTGGCACCTTGCTGTATTTGCGAAATTGATGAAAAGGCTGAATAAAACGTATAGGAAGTGAGATCCATGTGAAGGTTTGATCTGATCTGATGTCCATATGGGAACATTTGGGAGGAGATGAAGAAAAGCAGATTTTCAAAAGACACAATTAACCTGTGTTTTCTACGGCCTCCCAAATAAGAGTCAGCTGATCCTTGGCAGCAAGCTGAGGGGAATCACTGTGAGCTTCTTACTCTCATGTTGTATCTGCGCCTGGGATTTCACCCACTTCCCCTGAATGGATTTTATGATATATTGTTATACTGCACTCAGGAACGGTGTGCAACACAGTGTTTGCAGCGCGTCCTCGATGATGCACGTGTGTGTGTGTGTGTATCTGCATTTCTTTCATCCATGATGAAATAGAGTAAAAGCTCTCCTGTTGATGAGGGAAATCAGTATGGAGGGGGGTGGGTGGCACTGTGCATAGCAGCAATAGCTCCTTCTTCTCCTCTTTGTATTGCTGCAGTAAAATATACTTGACAGTGGCTCAGTAGATAGAGAGGTCGTCTGGTAATCGGATGGTTCCTGGTTTGATTCCGGCTCCTCCCGGCAGCGTGTGGAAGTGTCCTTGAAAATTTAACTATGCCATCCAATAAACAGTGATCAATCGTGCTATTTAAAAGGGCCATGTCTGCACCCTAGGCCTACACACACACACACACACACAATATGGCATATCTACTGTTACTGGAAGATATCGCTGATCATGCGCTGAGGAGGGAGTGCCAGTACTGTGACCATGCGGAGCTATTATCAGATAGCGATGAATACCTAGTGGGCCGCTTCAGGCTTCCAACACCTGTCCTAATAGGACTTTGCAATACCCTGCAGCCAGCACTGAGGAGCCGGAGCAGACGCTCAAACCCTGTGCCACCACACGTCCAGGTACTGTCCACCTTCTTAGCCACTGGGACATTCCAGAGGGAGCTAGGAGACAGGGTGGGTATATTGCAACCATCCATCAGCCGCGGCCTCCAGCGAGTCGTGGATGGAATCATACAACTGGCCACACAATACATGAAATTCCCATATACTGAACAGATCCCAGTCAAGAGAGGATTCCGGAGTTAAGAGTTCATAGCTTCACTTCCGGTTTGTGACGTTCTGGTGAACAGCCACATGAAAGAGCTCCCGGTCGGTGAATATCAAGAAAAGGAAGTAAAATTATTCAAAG
The DNA here is from genome assembly GCF_963971535.1 of Notolepis coatsorum. Taxonomy (NCBI): domain Eukaryota; kingdom Metazoa; phylum Chordata; class Actinopteri; order Aulopiformes; family Paralepididae; genus Notolepis; species Notolepis coatsorum. The sequence continues at coordinate 48,295,017 of NC_140184.1, read as the reverse complement.
CGAAATAAGAAGTGACAATTCAAGGATATAAGAGAGGAGGAGGGTTGAACATGAGAAAAGGCGAGAGAAAAGCGATCCCATAAGGAGTACAAATGGTGGCGCTGGAGATGAGTCAGACTAGCATGCAGTGGGCAGCTAGCATACAGGCTAACATACAGGCCAACATCCTGCAGATCGCCCAGGGCATGCGCGCTAGCACACGGGCTAACAAGCTAGGTAACCAAGCTTTCCAAGCTAACATACGGGCTATCCAAGCTGGCACACAGGCCTGGCTGGAGAAGGAGCTGCAAGCTAACATGGAAGTCAACACGAGGAATACGACGCAGCGGGGGATACAAGCTAACGTGGTGTTGGACCGCAGCGGGGCCTGGCTGGAGAAGGAGCTGCAGGCTAACATGGAAGTCAGCACAGGGAATATTACGCAGCGGGGGATACAAGCTAGCGTGGTGTTGGACCGCAGCAGGGCCTGGCTGGAGAAGGAGCTGCAAGCTAACATGGAAGCTAACACGAGGAATATGACGCAGCAAGTGATGCAAGCTGGTTCGTGAGAGGTGAAACGGACGGCCCCCAGGGGGGGGACGGGGAGGCGCTGGATACAACCGGATGAACCAGGACTCGGGCACCCAGGTCGGCCGGACCATCCGCACACAAGATGCAGGCGCGGAGGTCGACCGGGCCGGCCAAGATACGAACATGGAGGCTACACACACCAACCGAGATCCGAGCACCGAGACCAACCGGACCAGCCAGAACTTGAATAACGAGGTTTCACACACCAAGCAGGACTCGAGCACTGAGGTCATACACACCCAGGGCCGCCTCCGGGGGTGTGCGAGCAGTGCGTCGCACAGGGCCTCGCGGGAAAGGGGGCCTCGCACAAAAAAAAAAAAAATAAATAAAAAAAAAATATTTTTAATTTATTATAATTTTTTTTTTTTTTTTTTTTTTGCGAGGCCCCCCTTCCCGTGAGGCCCTTTTTCATCACAGACCTAAAATCTAGTTTTGCTTATATGCTTATATATTTCACATTAGGCACGTTTGTAGAATGTGTCTGACTTGTTCCTGGCTCTGCGGCTCTGCAGATACACTATTGGCTCTGCAGATACACTATTGGAGGCAGCTCTGAGGCTCTGCAGCAGAATTGGTTTCAATGAGGGGAGGGGTTACAGGTAAGGTAGAGTCTGACTATTTCGCGCGTGCAGCATTGGAGGTTATGCCAGCCAAGATGAAGAGGACATCGTTCGGCAGATGGACTGAAGATGAAAGTTGTTGCATGTTAGACAGTTCAGTCAGGCTAGCCATCCCGGCTAAAGACAGGGACAGCTAGTTAGCTTTAGCTACGTTATAATATTGAGTGCTAACGTGTGGTTCAGTCGGGATATAGCCATGATGATGTCGGCTAGTAGCTAGCTTAGCTAAAGGCTAACTAGCGTTAGCTAACCTAGAGACAGCGCGTGCAGCATTGTTATGCCAAGATGAAGAGGACGGTCGTTTGGCAGATGAACTTCGTCAACTCCACGCGGTTGTCTCCATCCTCTTGGACGTTTGGTGAGTTTTTAATGCACTCTATTCTATTCCCGCCGTGGATCTCTCTCTCTCTCTCTCTCTCTCTCTCTCTCTCTCTCGGGAGCCAAATGGGCCGACTAGCTATTGTAGTACTAGTAGCTAAAGGTGTGTGGCCTGGTGTCAGCACCTGGTGCGAGGGAGGTGAGCTTGGTGTTTCATTATGAGAATATCTCCATGCTCAAGTCGGCTATAGTCCGCGAGGGACTTGTTGCCGGCACCGCTATGGTAAACACCACTCTGTAGTGGGACGTGTATTGCCTTCTTTTTCCCTTCTCTCTTCGTATGAGAAGAGGAAAACACAGCGGTTGTCTGAAGTGTTGGCCTGTATTGCTTTTCTCACGTTGTACAGTTTTTCAGTGGTAGCCGCATAGCTTGCTTCTGCGTTAGCTAGTGGTTAGCGATAGCCGGGTTGCGCTAACTGTTAGCCAGTTAGCTGTTTAGCTACGACGTTAGCTGCTCGTTTTCGCTCGCCTGGGAACGTTAGCTTGATGCTATCAGTTAGCCTAGAGTTAGCTGTTAGCTTGTGCTACGACCATTGACATTAGCCGTGAGAATAGCGGGCCCTGGCACTCTCTGACTACGACATCATCTTTGGCAGAAGATGTAGTCGGGCCTGCACCATGACAAGGCTCCGGCCATAGCTTCTTTTTGTCCCGCCAGCGAGAGGCCTTTCGTCAACGTGGAGACCTGTGTTGCGGCCTTTCGCCCTGCATTCCTTGGTGCAGGTAAGATGTCATGACATTACCCCACTCTTCCTTCCTTCCCCTCCCGAATGTTTTGTTAATAACGATGTTTTTTTCCAGGCAAAACATATGTTACTTCACAACATTTGGAGATACGACATGTGCTGTGTGTGAATTGTCTTGGTCGTTTGTGTAGCTTGGGTAGCGTTGGCCAAAGCTGTGTGTGGCCTGGTGTCAGTACCTGGTTAGCCTATTTAGCTGATGTCGGCCATTGGCTCCTTGCTGCTTTGTTTTCTCTGGTATAGACCCTCTTCTCTTTGGATTTAAGTGTTGATCTTTGTCCTTTTGGATCTATGTATATTCATGTTGCCTTTGTGAAGTTATCTTTTCCTTCTGTTTTGTTCTTCCATTAAAAGTTGAATATCCTTTAGGGGCTCATCTTTGCTTATCTCTCTCATACATGCTCTCTCTCTAACACACAAACACACATGCTCTCTCTCTCTCTCTCTCTCTCTCTCTCTCTTTCTAACACACAGAGTCTGCCTATGGCGGCCTTTCAAGATGGCTAGGCTGTGCTCGCTGAGTCTGTACCTAGTCAAGGATCTTCAGTCACAGTGCTCAGGTATTCTGCCACTGTGTACTCTCTGTTTAGGGCCAAATAGCATTTCAATTTCTTTCCAATGTGTCTCTCTCTCTCTCTCTCTCTGTACACTGTATATTGACTGTAGAACGGGAGCTCTCTCTCGCTCTCTCTCTTGCTATATGTTGACTGTATCATGCCCAGCCTCGGGCAGCGCTATTATTTAAGAATATGTTGACTGTATGAAATATTTTTTTTTTTTTCTTTTTTTTTTTTACCTTTTTGGGGGGGACCTCGCGTTTAAATCTCGCACAGGGCCTCGCATTTCTCCCAGGCGGCCCTGTACACACCGACCAAGATTCAATACCATATGCATATACTGTGATAGTGAATGGATTCGAGACACACTGCAGACAACACACAGACCACTGGGGGACATATAATACAAATAACACGTACTAGACAAAACTGTAGAAACGAACACAACTAAGCATACTATTTGATAGTGAATGGAGGTTATGGCTCGAGACGCAATGCAGATAACACACAGACCGCTGGAAATACAGACAACAAGGTAAATGCATTCGTTGGGGAGGTTGGGACTTGATTCGGGACATATAGTACAAATAACACGCACTAGACTAAACTGTAGACACTAGCAGACAGGACACGCAAATAGGATGACAGGGAACATGGGGAATCACATTCGGAGACCGGACTGGGAGCTCTGGAAATGTACTAACATATGAAAGATAAAAATTCAAATAAAATGTTGGACAATAATAGGGACATTGGAGAATCCCCATTGGGGATATCTACGTTGTTATAGGAGGGGCCCTCTCCAGGAGAGCCTTACCCCTCCAACCCGCCAACGGGGGTTAAACTGGGTTAAAAGAATTACCTGGGAAGTGCCAATTGTCATTAGTCTTCTTTTATATAATTTTCTTCTGAGTTATGTTAGAATAGCAGTTGCTTTAAATGTGCACATGGACAAATATGAAGGACAAGAATTCAAAATGTTGGACATGAAGAGAGGCTTGGAGAATCTCCTTTGGGGGATATCTCTGTCTCTGGGGGGGGGCTTCTCCAGTGGGAGGGCTGATCCCCCCACAAACCGCCAATCGGGGAAAGAGTGCTAACCATATAACCATTTATGTTCACTTAATTTTTCTTATTGTGTTGTTAGTTTAGTTTTTCATAAATATATGCTGTGATGTCGGCGACATGGGAGGTACAGGGGTGGGCAGGCTGGGTTCAGTGGAGGGGGGGGGTCGGGGGTAGGGGCCATCGTTCCGGCGGTTCGACCCGGGGGAGGGGGGGCCTTGCGTGTTGTGGGATTGGTGTGGGGGGGGGTGGGGTTTCCTGGGGACCTCGGACGCCGTGGCCTGGGAGGTCTGGTCACCGGGCCGGGGGGGGGCACCGGGCTTGGGGTCGCGGGGGGTCGGGGGATCATTGAGGCGTGGTGCTTTGGCCTTCTGCGGGTCTGGGCTTGTGGTCCTCGTGGGCCGGGGGCCTGGCGGTCGGGCGGGGGCGGGTGGGAGCTCTAGGTGCTCGGCTCCGTGCATGGTGGACCAGGATATGGGGGTGTTCTGTTTCTCGGGGAGGAGGGCGGGAGGGAGGGGTTTCTCTCAGGGGGATCAGAGCGGCTGGGCTCTGCCCGGCGGGGTCCTGTGTGTTGGGGGTCGGTGGGCGTGGGGTGGGACTCTCAGTGACATGGGAAATAGCAGGCTTGGCTCGTGGGGGGGAGTCCCCTATCCTTTCCTCTACTGGGCTGGCCCAATTGATTCAAGGGACCCGTGTCGCCAATATGTATTCCTAGTGCAGTGTGGGTTTATCCCTTGTGGTGTAGCATGTGAAGCTATAGCCTCATCACACTCCACAGAACACACCTGGCTCTAGCGGGCCAGCTGGACATGCAGCCTTATGCACATACTGCATGAATACATTTACACACACATATACATCACACACGTGCATGCACACAAATACACTTACAGTATCATGCACAATCAAGCAAATGCACATACATAAAAGTGCTTGCGTCACAGACACACACACACACACGCCATATTTGCTCAGTCAGGAGATGTGATCACATGGGACTTCATAGGAGACTCCAGGAGGTCTTTCTAAATCAGAATACAATATTTTCCTGCAATTACTGCCCAGCTGTCTCTGGGCCTGCATACCATCAAGAGATAGGAATAATCAGTCCACCCTGCTGAGCGAATAAACAGAGAGAAAAAGATAAACTCGTCCTCAGCAGTAACCTCAGAATGCTGTTGAGGTTGTTGTTATTTCAGATCATTATTATATATCTATCTTTTTCATGCTCGCTTATGCCTGTATTTTTTACTGTTGTGAAGCACTTTGAACTGCAACTTCTGTATGAAAAGTGCTATACAAATAAAGTTATTATTATTATTATTATTATTATTATTATTATTATTATTATTATTATTATTATTATTATTATTATTATTATTATTATTATTATTATTATTATTATTATTGTTGTGAAGGGCCAGATTAAAGCTGAGAATCTACATGTATTGTTTTATATACATTGTATATTATTTATATATACACGGTATATCCCTTTAAGCCTGCGTTCGAATCATAGTAATATTCGCTTTCCTTATTGGATAACGCCATCAGCGCCAGACCGCAAGCCCCCAAAGTCAGGTTCAAAGGCGAGTCCGGGCATGTCGTAACATGCCCGGAGACAGCGTATTGATTCGAGACGAGAACTGAGGTTCGGCACTAGATAGCCAATTAAGTATATATATACTGCGGCAGGTGCGAACAGCAGCAGTTCGGTAACAGTGAAGTGAGCAGCAGTGCGTCTAACAGAGCGTTGAGAACCATGTGCGAATTGAATAGTAAAAGTGTCAGATTTAATGCAGTAACGTCAAGTTCGACTTAGCTTAATGTGAAGTAAATAGTCGTTAATTTATTGTGTATCGTGCCAACAACAGTTCGTTCGTGTGTAGCATTACCCAGCAGTTTGTTTGTTTAGCTAGTGGACCTTAGCCAGTGCGCGTGGACTAAATACATTGGTACCAGCACACAAGGAGGCCTAGTCGGAGAACCTACTGGACATGTGCACAGGAGAACCGACGGCGGCGATTGCAGAACCAGTATTGGTTGGATTATATTGATTGTGGAACGTATTACCCGGAGAAGAGCATCGTTAATTTCCACTGTCGTTTGGATTTAACACCGTGAGGATCTACATTCGGGCTGGCCTCATGGGCCGAGGCTAGCTGGCTATCATCGTTGCTATCGTGCAATTGGATTACAGTTATTGCTTTTGATGCTGAGTTTTGGATTACAAGGACTGGCTTCTGTACGTGAATCCCCTTCTTCTTCAATTGATCAGACTGAGTATCCAAACATTCCTCTCTCCTCCAGAACTTACAACTCTGGGAGGAACCCATTGTCTCCAAGCGGTACCAGCGTTGCCCTCTATAATTGCCATTCTACGCCAGGCGGCGTTAGCCTAGTACCCCATTGTAGGAATTATTCTATTCCCATTGACTTATGCTACTGACTGACTTTATGCCTATTCTTCGCCATACAAGCGCGACCCTAATTCTCATATCTGTAACCAATTACTGCATAATAATAAATACCCTCAAATGATATTTCTTTGTCAGTGCCGTGTTATTATGAGTGTCTACCATATATTAGATGTACTGTCTGGCCAGTAATTAAAGTACATACCTAGCAGTGGTTTAATCTATCACAATCTTTAATACAGTCAGGGTTTTGTAACCCCTCAGTTACAATTGGTCCTTCGAGCCGGAGGGTATCAGTAATCTTTAATATCATATTAATATTGATATGGCCAGCGGTGGACACTCTCCAGACGGCTCTCCCAAACTAGAGCGCCCTCGGCGCAAACGTCAGCCACCTCCACACTTGGAGGACTACGCTTTCGTTTTACCTCCTATCTTATCTAAAAAGACGTTAAGTACGGATAAAACTGATAGTTTAAGCATGCCCAATCCTATCGACTTGTCGGCCCCACCAGTAGAGACCCCAGTGGGTTCAAACGAAACTGACTTAGCTCACGGGGGGGAACAAGCGGGACATGACGTGACTATACCCCAAGACAGCGCCACCGGGATAGACCCCGGAGCGCCCCAGGATAAAGAAAGCGCCACCGGGATAGACCCCAGAACGCAAGAGACCCAAGAGCGCGCACCCGAGACAGACCTCGGCGCGCAACCAAGAGAAGAGTACCGCGCTCAAGAGATGGACCTCGGAGCGCGCCAAGAGAACAGGTCTCCACCAAGCCCTGTCAGCGCCCGATCACCTCCATCAGTGTCATCCCCCAGCGAGGCTGACCAGAGACTGGCGCAAGCCTTAATCGCCACGCTGACAGCTTCAACCGAAAGAGACCGTATCCAGGGTGAGCGCGACCGTCTTCAAGCACAGACACTTAGTGAGCGCGAACACTCTGCAGCGGAACGAGAGCGCCTCCAAGCACAGACACTTAGTGAGCGTGAACACTCTGCAGCGGAACGAGAGCGCCTCCGAGCGCAACAACAGAACGAAAGAGAACGCATCCGACTGGAAGAGAGTCGCCTCCAGGCTGACGCGGCGATGACCATCAGACTGGAAGAGAGGCGCCTCCAGGCTGAAGAAAACATTCAGCGAGGCCGCACCAACGCGCAACGCGATGCCCAGCGCGACGCCGCCGATGCACACTATTACACTATTACACTAGCACACTATTACACACTATTACACTAGCACACTATTACACACTATTACACTATCACACTATTACACACTATTACACTATTACACTATTACACACTATTACACTATTACACACTTACACACTATTACACACTATTACACTATTACACACTATTACACTATTACACACTATTACACTATTACACACTATTACACTATTACACACTAGCACACTATTACACACTAGCACACTATTACACTATTACACTATTACACACTATTACACCATTACACTAGCACACTAGCACACTATTACACTATTACACACTATTACACTATTACACACTATTACACTATCACACTATTACACACTATTACACACTATTACACTATTACACACTAGCACACTATTACACTATTACACACTATTACACTATTACACTAGCACACTATTATACTATTACACACTACTACACTATTACACTATTACACACTATTACACTATTACACACTATTACACTAGCACACTATTACACTATTACACACTATTACACTATTACACACTATTACACTATTACACACTAGCACACTATTACACTATTACACAAAATGTGCACATTTTAGTTTTTCATTTTAGGTATTTTGTGGTACTTTGTGGTATATTTCCAGGCACTTTGGGGTATTTTGGGATATGTTGGGGTACTTTGGGGTATTTTGGTGTACTGTGGGGTATTTTGGGGTATACTTTGGGGTACTTTGGGGTATTTTGGGGTATTTTCTGGTACTTTGGGGTATACTTTGCGGTATTTTGGGGTATTTTCTGGTATTTTGTGGTATTTGGGGGTATTTTCTGGTATTTTGGGGTATTTTCTGGTATTTTCTGGTACTTTGGGGTATACTTTGCGGTATTTTGGGGTATTTTCTGGTACTTTGGGGTATACTTTGGGGTATTTTGGGGTACTTTGGGGTATTTTGGGGTATTCTGGGGTACTTTGGGGTATTTTCTGGTATTTTGGGGTATACTTTGGGGTATTTTGGGGTATTTTCTGGTACTTTGGGGTATTTTGGGGTATACTTTGGGGTATTTTCTGGTATTTTGGCTGCTGTTTAGTTGAATAAATACCGGTCACTGTTATAACCTTGTCTCTGGTCTACTACTCCTTTTACTGGGTATATTACTCCTCTCCTCACTCGAACCTAGAACTGGTCCGTGGCGAACAGCTGTTACTGTTAGTGACACAAGTGCTACACAGGCACTTTCTGATCAGATGGAATAACGTTACTATTTGTTTGGGGAATATATATCAGTGGAGGTTTCTCTATGACAACACGTGAAATACAAATTCACTCATAATTCATAATTATTATTAATTTACATATACCTATATATATATATTTTTTTTTTATTATTATAATTTTTTTTTATTATAAATGTTTTCCTCTGTAAAAAAAATTCCAGTGAATTATTTTTTCTTCAAAAATGGCCAAAATTGACAGCTCTGAGCAGGCCTGCACTGCAGTATTGCCTGCAGTAATTATTCGTGCAGAATACTTCACAGGTTGACCCATTGTTAAATAAATAATAAATAACAGCCAATCAAAATAGGCTATTAACTTCATCTAAGCACGGACTGTGCAGTTAAACTCTTGCCATTGAATGGAGGATTTAATGATTGACAGCCCTTGACATCCAATACACGGAGGTTGAATGATTGGCAGCCTGGCAAATCCAATCAGAGTCTGCCTGGTAAAATACATGCAGAACTGCAGCTGGGCTGGCATCAGTGTTCTAGTCAAAGTTGTGTTCCATCATCTCATGTGTGCAATTTGCCTGAAGAAGAACATTAATTTGCCTAATATAATCATTCATATTTTAAGATCTTTATTCACTTGTTCACTTATTGTTGTGCACTGGATGATATATCTTTTTTTTTTAATCTCAGTTGAAGACTAGTGTAGTTGTAGTTGACGTGAACGTGCCATCTTGGACAGTGAAGGCAAGCTAACTTGTAGCTAGTTTACAGTACAGCTGTAACAACACACAGTAGGCTAAATTAAACTTTGCGCCAACATTAGGACCAAAGTATAAACCAGCAACTGAGCAACATGAGTAAGTTGTAGTGATTGTAAAACGAAAGCCTGATTAGCCTGGATGCTAACGTTAGCTAACTGTTTAGAGAACAATACATACTTGTAGTAGACTTGATTAAGGGATTGCAACGTTGTTAACTTGGCTATGTCACATTATAAACACAATGTAATGTATCACGTTGGCTGCTGGCTGCTAATGCAGCCTGCAGATAATATTTATGTGCACTGTGTGTTAGTGTAAATTAATTAATGTTGCCATTAGCTTGTGGCTAGGCTAGCGTTCTTTGCTAATGGCTAACGTTAGCTAGCCGAATTGTTTAGAGACTTAATTAAGGGATTGCAACGTTGTTAACTTGGCTATGTCATATTATAAACACAATGTAATGTATCACGTTGGCTGCTAATGCAGCCTGCAGATAATATTTATGTGCACTGTGTGTTAGTGTAAATTAATTAATGTTGCCGCTAGCTTGTGGCTAGGCTAGCGTTCTTTGCTAATGGCTAATGTTAGCTAGTCGAATTGTTTAGAGACTTGAATAAGGGAATGAAACGTTGTTAACTTGGCTATGTCACATATAAACACAATGTAATATATCACGTTGGCTGCTGGCTGCTAATGCAGCCTGTAGATAATATTTATGTGCACTGTGTTAGTGGTGCTGCCTAAATGAATGAATGTTTGCCGCTAGCTTGTGGCTAGGCTAGCGTACGTTGCACTGATCAGATCGCCTATTCTTTAATCCCAGCCGAAGAGTGCTGCCGAGTGCTTCCGCGTTTTCCCTGATTGGCTGCGACACGCCCCGCGGCAGCGGCAGAGCGGAGCGGCAGAGCGGAGCGGCAGAGCTGCGGAGCGGCAGAGCTTGCGGCATTATGTAGCCGTAATCCCCGCTGTTTTTCCATCGACGCTTAGCTCAACTGGTACGCCGCCGTGCTGTGGAGCCTGCGGTGTGGTTGGTCACAAGTACGAATCACTTCAATTTTTTTTTTTTTTCTTTTTTATGTTTATCATCTCTCGCTATAAACGTGCATTCTTTCGCTGGTTAAGTTTAGGCATTCTTTCAGAGTTGGTTAAGGTTAGGGTTAAGTTAAGGTTAGGGTTAAGGTTAGGCATTATTTCGGAGTTGGTTAAGGTTAGGGTTAAGTTAAGGTTAGGGGTAAGGTTAGGCATTATTTCGGAGTTGGTTAAGGTTAGGGTTAAGTTAAGGTTAGGGTTAAGGTTAGGCATTCTTTCGGAGTTGGTTAAGGTTACGCATTATTTCAGAGTTGGTTAAGGTTAGGGTTTGTCGCAGAGAATGCCTGTCTGTCTTTCTTGACGTGGAGGATGCAGCCTATTTCCGCACTGCCGCTCTCTCGCGCTGCCGCGGTCACATGGGCGTCATGGCCAATCAGAGAAACGCGACGCACTCTTCAGCTGGGATTAATATAGACGCGATCAGATCTAGTGACTAGTGCCTCTGTGGAGGAGGAAGTAAACATTGCCAGGCATTCTGGTCATTGTAGTTCTCCCTCTTTTCACCGACAGTTAAGGGAGACATGACATGCTGGTTTGATGAAATGTATAGTGTAAATGAAATGAATAGTGTATGTATATTCAATAGTAGTATTGATAGTATATTAGCCACTGTACATGGTCTGCTTGGTTTGATCGGGCCGCCGAGCCATGGTCTGCTTGGTTTGATCTGGCCGCCGAGCCATGGTCTGCTTGGTTTGATTTAGGGGAGTGGTCTGCCCTGCGGGGGGGCCCCGACATATTGCACAACACCACTGCATACCATTGACTCAGAAAGGTCTGTTTTATTGAAATCGTCACAGCAGTATAGTTTGTTTATACTTCAGAAGGATGCTATTTAAACATGGTCCCCAAAATGAATGGAAGCGAATGAGGAGCCTGACACCTGGGAGAAATGGGGGTGTTGCAGCGTTGGGGATGTTTAAAAAATATAATTTAATATATAATATAATAATTTGTGCTTCACCTAAAAATTTGGTCAGCAGCCTCCACTGATATATATACTTTTTTTTTTTTATATATATTTTTTTTAGGGGGGCGTGGGTTGAGAACCCCTGGTATAATGAACTTGATGTGATGGGGACTGTGCTCAGTCGTGTTGCGTTAGTGATGGCCTTTACAGCCAGCAAAGGGATACATCACCCTCAGCCCTTGACAGTCTTTTGCATTAGCAATGACAGCCAGCCTAGACATGGTCTAGATAGATCACTCTGCACAGCCATTTTCAAAGCGCTGCTTTGTGTCTCATGAATCAAGGGTAAGCACGGCCTGTCCTGTCTGTTTTTGTTACCACAGTAACAACAGGCGTTTGTGTGTGTGTCACTAGCTCTAATGACTGATGTGATGACACACTGAGGTTGCCTAGTAACGAGACTTCAATCTCCACCTACCCAACACAGCCCTTGTGCTTTAGGCCCCATGTGTGTACGATATATGGTAATAATAATAGTGGTGGTGATAACACTGCAAATAGCACTACACCGTTAAATAGACTACCAAGGCCGTAGGCGGTTGTGATAGCAATATTAGTTACATTTTCAAATCATAATATCATAACACAGAGGCTGTCGGTAGACCATCGGCGTACAAATTGGAAGCGCTGTTGCGTGTCATTCTAACCCTTCCAGAAGCTTTGTGGTCCGGTCTTGAACTTTCCATAAATGTGTCTCAATAAATCCATTTAGTTAGATCCACCACTAAATGTATCTTGTGATTATTATAAATTTTCCGACAACAACAACAACTATTAGCCGTTAGCTATTTCCTGGTTGATTCCCGGATATGATGTCACACGAATGCCAGGCTGCTCAGCCAATAGACAATTAGTTTTATTAGTGTGAACATACACTTTTGTCCAGTCCTTTTGTAAGGTGCACGTAAAGGGCACAGTGATATCCCATGGATATATATCTAAACTGTTTTTATACATTTCAACATTTGATTGCTGTATAATCCATATATATTTCCATCTCGCGATGACTTCCCTCTTGATCAGATCGCCAGCATAGTGGAACCAGTAGGCTCCCCCCACACACATCCACCACACATCCACCAGTATAATCGAATGGCCTGCAGTTACACAGGGATAGACGATAGGCGGCGGTATTTTCCCATCGGAGATCCTAGAGGGGCTGCTGTACCAACGGGAGACTCGGTTGATGAAATATGAATTCAGATTGCTAATAAAAAAATAAAACGACAATTTGCGTCGTCGGCACTCAACGGGGGGCATGAAATACACATTTTATTTATTAATTGTATTATTATTATTTTATTTGTTGCCATTAAAATAATAGGCAAGCATAGGGCTAAAACATTTTCATAAACAATAATATATTTTTTTGTTATTTGGTTATAATAAGGGCTTTTCTATGCATTTGTCTGATTGATTGATTGATTGAAAGCTTTATTGACAGACTGCAGAGTGGGTACAATGGTTGCCGTGCCAGAGCCGACTCGGGCTCGCCAAAGATAAACCGGCTCTGGCCCGGCAATGGTTGCCGGGGCAGAGCCGAAGTTTCAGTCAAGCGACGCCGCCCCCACACACAACAGCGGTATGATTGGCAGAATCGACTGTCAATCAAAATTGTTCCGTTGAGACCACCGCAACAAGTGAATACAGCTGTACTGTACCCACTCTGCAGTCTGTCAATAAAGCTTTCAATCAATCAATCAATCAATCAATCAGACAAATGCATAGAAAAGCCCTTATTATAACCAAATAACAAAAAAATATATTATTGTTTATGAAAATGTTTTAGCCCTATGCTTGCCTATTATTTTAATGGCAACGAATAAAATAATAATAATAAAATTAATAAATAAAATGTTAGAGGAGTGGAGGGGGGGGGGGCAGAGCGAGGTGGGTGTTAGAGGAGTGGAGGGGGGGGGGGGCAGAGCCTCATAAAGCTAACATTAGCTGCACTCATAGGAGCCTGCATGTTGATGTAGCCTCATAAAGCTAACATTATAGCTGCACTCATAGGATGTTGATGTAGCCTCATAAAGCTAACATGCTGCACTCATAGCAGCGTGTTGATGTAGCCTCATAAAGCTAACAAGAGTATATGTAATACTGTGGTTATGGCCTCTATAGTTAGCAGCTCATAGCTAACATAATACTGTGGTTAAGGCCTGCAGCAGCTCAGTAGCTAACATAACAACACTGTAGTTAAGGCCTTTAACCAGCAGCTCAGTAGCTAACATAACAACACTGTAGTTAAGGCCTTTAACCGCAGCTCAGTAGCTAACATAACAACACTGTAGTTAAGGCCTTTAACCGCAGCTCAGTAGCTAACATAACAACACTGTGGTTAAGGCCTTTAACCAGCAGCTCAGTAGCTAACATAACAACACTGTAGTTAAGGCCTTTAACCGCAGCTCAGTAGCTAACATAACAACACTGTAGTTAAGGCCTTTAACCAGCAGCTCAGTAGCTAACATAACAACACTGTAGTTAAGGCCTTTAACCAGCAGCTCAGTAGCTAACATAACAACACTAGTTAAGGCCTTTAACCAGCAGCTCAGTAGCTAACATAACAATACTGTAGTTAAGGCATTTAACCAGCAGCTCAGTAGCTAACATAACAACACTGTAGTTAAGGCCTTTAACCAGCAGCTCAGTAGCTAACATAACAACACTGTAGTTAAGGCCTTTAACCAGCAGCTCAGTAGCTAACATAACAACACTGTAGTTAAGGCCTTTAACCAGCAGCTCAGTAGCTAACATAACAACACTGTAGTTAAGGCCTTTAACCAGCAGCTCAGTAGCTAACATAACAATACTGTAGTTAAGGCCTTTAACCAGCAGCTCAGTAGCTAACATAACAACACTGTAGTTAAGGCCTTTAACCAGCAGCTCAGTAGCTAACATAACAACACTGTAGTTAAGGCCTTTAACCAGCAGCTCAGTAGCTAACATAACAACACTGTAGTTAAGGCCTTTAACCAGCAGCTCAGTAGCTAACATAACAACACTGTAGTTAAGGCCTTTAACCGCAGCTCAGTAGCTAACATAACAACACTGTGGTTAAGGCCTTTAACCAGCAGCTCAGTAGCTAACATAACAACACTGTGGTTAAGGCCTTTAACCAGCAGCTCAGTAGCTAACATAACAACACTGTAGTTAAGGCCTTTAACCACAGCTCAGTAGCTAACATAACAACACTGTGGTTAAGGCCTTTAACCAGCAGCTCAGTAGCTAACATAACAACACTGTAGTTAAGGCCTTTAACCGCAGCTCAGTAGCTAACATAACAACACTGTAGTTAAGGCCTTTAACCAGCAGCTCAGTAGCTAACATAACAACACTAGTTAAGGCCTTTAACCAGCAGCTCAGTAGCTAACATAACAATACTGTAGTTAAGGCATTTAACCAGCAGCTCAGTAGCTAACATAACAACACTGTAGTTAAGGCCTTTAACCAGCAGCTCAGTAGCTAACATAACAACACTGTAGTTAAGGCCTTTAACCAGCAGCTCAGTAGCTAACATAACAACACTGTAGTTAAGGCCTTTAACCAGCAGCTCAGTAGCTAACATAACAACACTGTAGTTAAGGCCTTTAACCAGCAGCTCAGTAGCTAACATAACAATACTGTAGTTAAGGCCTTTAACCAGCAGCTCAGTAGCTAACATAACAACACTGTAGTTAAGGCCTTTAACCAGCAGCTCAGTAGCTAACATAACAACACTGTAGTTAAGGCCTTTAACCAGCAGCTCAGTAGCTAACATAACAACACTGTAGTTAAGGCCTTTAACCAGCAGCTCAGTAGCTAACATAACAACACTGTAGTTAAGGCCTTTAACCGCAGCTCAGTAGCTAACATAACAACACTGTGGTTAAGGCCTTTAACCAGCAGCTCAGTAGCTAACATAACAACACTGTGGTTAAGGCCTTTAACCAGCAGCTCAGTAGCTAACATAACAACACTGTAGTTAAGGCCTTTAACCACAGCTCAGTAGCTAACATAACAACACTGTAGTTAAGGCCTTTAACCAGCAGCTCAGTAGCTAACATAACAACACTGTAGTTAAGGCCTTTAACCAGCAGCTCAGTAGCTAACATAACAACACTGTAGTTAAGGCCTTTAACCAGCAGCTCAGTAGCTAACATAACAACACTGTAGTTAAGGCCTTTAACCAGCAGCTCAGTAGCTAACATAACAACACTGTAGTTAAGGCCTTTAACCAGCAGCTCAGTAGCTAACATAACAACACTGTGGTTAAGGCCTTTAACCGCAGCTCAGTAGCTAACATAACAACACTGTGGTTAAGGCCTTTAACCAGCAGCTCAGTAGCTAACATAACAACACTGTGGTTAAGGCCTTTAACCAGCAGCTCAGTAGCTAACATAACAACACTGTAGTTAAGGCCTTTAACCGCAGCTCAGTAGCTAACATAACAACACTGTAGTTAAGGCCTTTAACCAGCAGCTCAGTAGCTAACATAACAACACTGTAGTTAAGGCCTTTAACCAGCAGCTCAGTAGCTAACATAACAACACTGTAGTTAAGGCCTTTAACCAGCAGCTCAGTAGCTAACATAACAACACTGTGGTTAAGGCCTTTAACCAGCAGCTCAGTAGCTAACATAACAACACTGTGGTTAAGGCCTTTAACCAGCAGCTCAGTAGCTAACATAACAACACTGTGGTTAAGGCCTTATACCAGCAGCTCAGTAGCTAACATAACAACACTGTAGTTAAGGCCTTTAACCAGCAGCTCAGTAGCTAACATAACAACACTGTAGTTAAGGCCTTTAACCAGCAGCTCAGTAGCTAACATAACAACACTGTGGTTAAAGCCTTTAACCAGCAGCTCAGTAGCTAACATAACAACACTGTGGTTAAGGCCTTTAACCAGCAGCTCAGTAGCTAACATAACAACACTGTGGTTAAGGCCTTTAACCAGCAGCTCAGTAGCTAACATAACAACACTGTAGTTAAGGTATTTAACCAGCAGCTCAGTAGCTAACATAACAACACTGTAGTTAAGGCCTTTAACCAGCAGCTCAGTAGCTAACATAACAACACTGTAGTTAAGGCCTTTAACCGCAGCTCAGTAGCTAACATAACAACACTGTGGTTAAGGCCTTTAACCAGCAGCTCAGTAGCTAACATAACAACACTGTAGTTAAGGCCTTTAACCGCAGCTCAGTAGCTAACATAACAACACTGTAGTTAAGGCCTCTAACCAGCAGCTCAGTAGCTAACATAACAACACTGTAGTTAAGGCCTTTAACCAGCAGCTCAGTAGCTAACATAACAACACTGTAGTTAAGGCCTTTAACCAGCAGCTCAGTAGCTAACATAACAACACTTGTTAAGGCCTTTAACCAGCAGCTCAGTAGCTAACATAACAATACTGTAGTTAAGGCATTTAACCAGCAGCTCAGTAGCTAACATAACAACACTGTAGTTAAGGCCTTTAACCGCAGCTCAGTAGCTAACATAACAACACTGTAGTTAAGGCCTTTAACCGCAGCTCAGTAGCTAACATAACAACACTGTGGTTAAGGCCTTTAACCAGCAGCTCAGTAGCTAACATAACAACACTGTAGTTAAGGCCTTTAACCGCAGCTCAGTAGCTAACATAACAACACTGTAGTTAAGGCCTTTAACCAGCAGCTCAGTAGCTAACATAACAACACTGTAGTTAAGGCCTTTAACCAGCAGCTCAGTAGCTAACATAACAACACTAGTTAAGGCCTTTAACCAGCAGCTCAGTAGCTAACATAACAATACTGTAGTTAAGGCATTTAACCAGCAGCTCAGTAGCTAACATAACAACACTGTAGTTAAGGCCTTTAACCAGCAGCTCAGTAGCTAACATAACAACACTGTAGTTAAGGCCTTTAACCAGCAGCTCAGTAGCTAACATAACAACACTGTAGTTAAGGCCTTTAACCAGCAGCTCAGTAGCTAACATAACAACACTGTAGTTAAGGCCTTTAACCAGCAGCTCAGTAGCTCACATAACAACACTGTAGTTAAGGCCTTTAACCAGCAGCTCAGTAGCTAACATAACAACACTGTAGTTAAGGCCTTTAACCGCAGCTCAGTAGCTAACATAACAACACTGTGGTTAAGGCCTTTAACCAGCAGCTCAGTAGCTAACATAACAACACTGTAGTTAAGGCCTTTAACCGCAGCTCAGTAGCTAACATAACAACACTGTAGTTAAGGCCTTTAACCAGCAGCTCAGTAGCTAACATAACAACACTGTAGTTAAGGCCTTTAACCAGCAGCTCAGTAGCTAACATAACAATACTGTAGTTAAGGCCTTTAACCAGCAGCTCAGTAGCTAACATAACAACACTGTAGTTAAGGCCTTTAACCAGCAGCTCAGTAGCTAACATAACAACACTGTAGTTAAGGCCTTTAACCAGCAGCTCAGTAGCTAACATAACAACACTGTAGTTAAGGCCTTTAACCAGCAGCTCAGTAGCTAACATAACAACACTGTGGTTAAGGCCTTTAACCGCAGCTCAGTAGCTAACATAACAACACTGTGGTTAAGGCCTTTAACCAGCAGCTCAGTAGCTAACATAACAACACTGTGGTTAAGGCCTTTAACCAGCAGCTCAGTAGCTAACATAACAACACTGTAGTTAAGGCCTTTAACCGCAGCTCAGTAGCTAACATAACAACACTGTAGTTAAGGCCTTTAACCAGCAGCTCAGTAGCTAACATAACAACACTGTAGTTAAGGCCTTTAACCAGCAGCTCAGTAGCTAACATAACAACACTGTAGTTAAGGCCTTTAACCAGCAGCTCAGTAGCTAACATAACAACACTGTGGTTAAGGCCTTTAACCAGCAGCTCAGTAGCTAACATAACAACACTGTGGTTAAGGCCTTTAACCAGCAGCTCAGTAGCTAACATAACAACACTGTGGTTAAGGCCTTATACCAGCAGCTCAGTAGCTAACATAACAACACTGTAGTTAAGGCCTTTAACCAGCAGCTCAGTAGCTAACATAACAACACTGTAGTTAAGGCCTTTAACCAGCAGCTCAGTAGCTAACATAACAACACTGTGGTTAAAGCCTTTAACCAGCAGCTCAGTAGCTAACATAACAACACTGTGGTTAAGGCCTTTAACCAGCAGCTCAGTAGCTAACATAACAACACTGTGGTTAAGGCCTTTAACCAGCAGCTCAGTAGCTAACATAACAACACTGTAGTTAAGGTATTTAACCAGCAGCTCAGTAGCTAACATAACAACACTGTAGTTAAGGCCTTTAACCAGCAGCTCAGTAGCTAACATAACAACACTGTAGTTAAGGCCTTTAACCGCAGCTCAGTAGCTAACATAACAACACTGTGGTTAAGGCCTTTAACCAGCAGCTCAGTAGCTAACATAACAACACTGTAGTTAAGGCCTTTAACCGCAGCTCAGTAGCTAACATAACAACACTGTAGTTAAGGCCTCTAACCAGCAGCTCAGTAGCTAACATAACAACACTGTAGTTAAGGCCTTTAACCAGCAGCTCAGTAGCTAACATAACAACACTGTAGTTAAGGCCTTTAACCAGCAGCTCAGTAGCTAACATAACAACACTTGTTAAGGCCTTTAACCAGCAGCTCAGTAGCTAACATAACAATACTGTAGTTAAGGCATTTAACCAGCAGCTCAGTAGCTAACATAACAACACTGTAGTTAAGGCCTTTAACCGCAGCTCAGTAGCTAACATAACAACACTGTAGTTAAGGCCTTTAACCGCAGCTCAGTAGCTAACATAACAACACTGTGGTTAAGGCCTTTAACCAGCAGCTCAGTAGCTAACATAACAACACTGTAGTTAAGGCCTTTAACCGCAGCTCAGTAGCTAACATAACAACACTGTAGTTAAGGCCTTTAACCAGCAGCTCAGTAGCTAACATAACAACACTAGTTAAGGCCTTTAACCAGCAGCTCAGTAGCTAACATAACAATACTGTAGTTAAGGCATTTAACCAGCAGCTCAGTAGCTAACATAACAACACTGTAGTTAAGGCC
The DNA here is from genome assembly GCF_963971535.1 of Notolepis coatsorum. Taxonomy (NCBI): domain Eukaryota; kingdom Metazoa; phylum Chordata; class Actinopteri; order Aulopiformes; family Paralepididae; genus Notolepis; species Notolepis coatsorum. Next base: position 48,275,378 of record NC_140184.1, on the reverse strand, counting down.
TTTAACCAGCAGCTCAGTAGCTAACATAACAACACTGTAGTTAAGGCCTTTAACCAGCAGCTCAGTAGCTAACATAACAACACTGTAGTTAAGGCCTTTAACCAGCAGCTCAGTAGCTAACATAACAACACTGTAGTTAAGGCCTTTAACCAGCAGCTCAGTAGCTCACATAACAACACTGTAGTTAAGGCCTTTAACCAGCAGCTCAGTAGCTAACATAACAACACTGTAGTTAAGGCCTTTAACCAGCAGCTCAGTAGCTAACATAACAACACTGTGGTTAAGGCCTTTAACCAGCAGCTCAGTAGCTAACATAACAACACTGTAGTTAAGGCCTTTAACCACAGCTCAGTAGCTAACATAACAACACTGTAGTTAAGGCCTTTAACCAGCAGCTCAGTAGCTAACATAACAACACTGTAGTTAAGGCCTTTAACCAGCAGCTCAGTAGCTAACATAACAACACTGTAGTTAAGGCCTTTAACCAGCAGCTCAGTAGCTAACATAACAACACTGTAGTTAAGGCCTTTAACCAGCAGCTCAGTAGCTAACATAACAACACTGTAGTTAAGGCCTTTAACCAGCAGCTCAGTAGCTAACATAACAACACTGTGGTTAAGGCCTTTAACCGCAGCTCAGTAGCTAACATAACAACACTGTGGTTAAGGCCTTTAACCAGCAGCTCAGTAGCTAACATAACAACACTGTGGTTAAGGCCTTTAACCAGCAGCTCAGTAGCTAACATAACAACACTGTAGTTAAGGCCTTTAACCGCAGCTCAGTAGCTAACATAACAACACTGTAGTTAAGGCCTTTAACCAGCAGCTCAGTAGCTAACATAACAACACTGTAGTTAAGGCCTTTAACCAGCAGCTCAGTAGCTAACATAACAACACTGTAGTTAAGGCCTTTAACCAGCAGCTCAGTAGCTAACATAACAACACTGTGGTTAAGGCCTTTAACCAGCAGCTCAGTAGCTAACATAACAACACTGTAGTTAAGGCCTTTAACCAGCAGCTCAGTAGCTAACATAACAACACTGTGGTTAAGGCCTTTAACCAGCAGCTCAGTAGCTAACATAACAACACTGTGGTTAAGGCCTTTAACCAGCAGCTCAGTAGCTAACATAACAACACTGTGGTTAAGGCCTTATACCAGCAGCTCAGTAGCTAACATAACAACACTGTAGTTAAGGCCTTTAACCAGCAGCTCAGTAGCTAACATAACAACACTGTAGTTAAGGCCTTTAACCAGCAGCTCAGTAGCTAACATAACAACACTGTGGTTAAAGCCTTTAACCAGCAGCTCAGTAGCTAACATAACAACACTGTGGTTAAGGCCTTTAACCAGCAGCTCAGTAGCTAACATAACAACACTGTGGTTAAGGCCTTTAACCAGCAGCTCAGTAGCTAACATAACAACACTGTAGTTAAGGTATTTAACCAGCAGCTCAGTAGCTAACATAACAACACTGTAGTTAAGGCCTTTAACCAGCAGCTCAGTAGCTAACATAACAACACTGTAGTTAAGGCCTTTAACCGCAGCTCAGTAGCTAACATAACAACACTGTGGTTAAGGCCTTTAACCAGCAGCTCAGTAGCTAACATAACAACACTGTAGTTAAGGCCTTTAACCGCAGCTCAGTAGCTAACATAACAACACTGTAGTTAAGGCCTCTAACCAGCAGCTCAGTAGCTAACATAACAACACTGTAGTTAAGGCCTTTAACCGCAGCTCAGTAGCTAACATAACAACACTGTAGTTAAGGCCTTTAACCAGCAGCTCAGTAGCTAACATAACAACACTGTAGTTAAGGCCTTTAACCAGCAGCTCAGTAGCTAACATAACAACACTGTAGTTAAGGCCTTTAACCAGCAGCTCAGTAGCTAACATAACAACACTGTAGTTAAGGCCTTTAACCAGCAGCTCAGTAGCTAACATAACAACACTGTAGTTAAGGCCTTTAACCAGCAGCTCAGTAGCTAACATAACAACACTGTAGTTAAGGCCTTTAACCAGCAGCTCAGTAGCTAACATAACAATACTGTAGTTAAGGCCTTTAACCAGCAGCTCAGTAGCTAACATAACAACACTGTAGTTAAGGCCTTTAACCAGCAGCTCAGTAGCTAACATAACAACACTGTAGTTAAGGCCTTTAACCAGCAGCTCAGTAGCTAACATAACAACACTGTAGTTAAGGCCTTTAACCGCAGCTCAGTAGCTAACATAACAACACTGTGGTTAAGGCCTTTAACCAGCAGCTTAGTAGCTAACATAACAACACTGTGGTTAAGGCCTTTAACCAGCAGCTCAGTAGCTAACATAACAACACTGTAGTTAAGGCCATTAACCGCAGCTCAGTAGCTAACATAACAACACTGTAGTTAAGGCCTTTAACCAGCAGCTCAGTAGCTAACATAACAACACTGTAGTTAAGGCCTTTAACCAGCAGCTCAGTAGCTAACATAACAAATGAATGAATGAATGAAAACTTTATTTAACAGATTGCAGAATGGGTACAATACAGTACGGCTCAATACATACAATTGTTAAGGGGATGCAGACCTGAGAAAGACGTTTGTCTTGTTTCCATCAGGGTCCCCCATTTTCAATTCATATAGCTAACATAACAACACTGTGGTTAAGGCCTTTAACCAGCAGCTCAGTAGCTAACATAACAACACTGTGGTTAAGGCCTTTAACCAGCAGCTCAGTAGCTAACATAACAACACTGTAGTTAAGGCATTTAACCGCAGCTCAGTAGCTAACATAACAACACTGTAGTTAAGGCCTTTAACCAGCAGCTCAGTAGCTAACATAACAACACTGTAGTTAAGGCCTTTAACCAGCAGCTCAGTAGCTAACATAACAACACTGTAGTTAAGGCATTTAACCTGCAGCTCAGTAGCTAACATAACAACACTGTGGTTAAGGCCTTTAACCAGCAGCTCAGTAGCTAACATAACAACACTGTAGTTAAGGCCTTTAACCAGCAGCTCAGTAGCTAACATAACAACACTGTAGTTAAGGCCTTTAACCAGCAGCTCAGTAGCTAACATAACAACACTGTGGTTAAGGCCTTTAACCAGCAGCTCAGTAGCTAACATAACAACACTGTGGTTAAGGCTTTTAACCAGCAGCTCAGTAGCTAACATAACAACACTGTAGTTAAGGCATTTAACCAGCAGCTCAGTAGCTAACATAACAACACTGTAGTTAAGGCCTTTAACCAGCAGCTCAGTAGCTAACATAACAACACTGTAGTTAAGGCCTTTAACCGCAGCTCAGTAGCTAACATAACAACACTGTGGTTAAGGCCTTTAACCAGCAGCTCAGTAGCTAACATAACAAAACTGTAGTTAAGGCCTTTAACCGCAGCTCAGTAGCTAACATAACAACACTGTAGTTAAGGCCTTTAACCAGCAGCTCAGTAGCTAACATAACAACACTGTAGTTAAGGCCTTTAACCGCAGCTCAGTAGCTAACATAACAACACTGTAGTTAAGGCCTTTAACCAGCAGCTCAGTAGCTAACATAACAACACTGTAGTTAAGGCCTTTAACCAGCAGATCAGTAGCTAACATAACAACACTGTAGTTAAAGCCTTTAACCAGCAGCTCAGTAGCTAACATAACAACACTGTAGTTAATGCCTTTAACCAGCAGCTCAGTAGCTAACATAACAACACTGTAGTTAAAGCCTTTAACCAGCAGCTCAGTAGCTAACATAACAACACTGTAGTTAAGGCCTTTAACCAGCAGCTCAGTAGCTAACATAACAACACTGTAGTTAAGGCCTTTAACCAGCAGCTCAGTAGCTAACATAACAACACTGTAGTTAAGGCCTTTAACCGCAGCTCAGTAGCTAACATAACAACACTGTGGTTAAGGCCTTTAACCAGCAGCTCAGTAGCTAACATAACAACACTGTGGTTAAGGCCTTTAACCAGCAGCTCAGTAGCTAACATAACAACACTGTAGTTAAGGCCTTTAACCGCAGCTCAGTAGCTAACATAACAACACTGTTGTTAAGGCCTTTAACCAGCAGCTCAGTAGCTAACATAACAACACTGTAGTTAAGGCCTTTAACCAGCAGCTCAGTAGCTAACATAACAACACTGTAGTTAAGGCCTTTAACCAGCAGCTCAGTAGCTAACATAACAACACTGTGGTTAAGGCCTTTAACCAGCAGCTCAGTAGCTAACATAACAACACTGTAGTTAAGGCCTTTAACCAGCAGCTCAGTAGCTAACATAACAACACTGTAGTTAAGGCCTTTAACCAGCAGCTCAGTAGCTAACATAACAACACTGTGGTTAAGGCCTTTAACCAGCAGCTCAGTAGCTAACATAACAACACTGTGGTTAAGGCCTTTAACCAGCAGCTCAGTAGCTAAAATAACAACACTGTAGTTAAGGCCTTTAACCAGCAGCTCAGTAGCTAACATAACAACACTGTAGTTAAGGCCTTTAACCAGCAGCTCAGTAGCTAACATAACAACACTGTAGTTAAGGCCTTTAACCAGCAGCTCAGTAGCTAACATAACACTGTAGTTAAGGCCTTTAACCAGCAGCTCAGTAGCTAACATAACAACACTGTAGTTAAGGCCTTTAACCAGCAGCTCAGTAGCTAACATAACAACACTGTAGTTAAGGCCTTTAACCAGCAGCTCAGTAGCTAACATAACAACACTGTGGTTAAGGCCTTTAACCAGCAGCTCAGTAGCTAACATAACAACACTGTTGTTAAGGCCTTTAACCAGCAGCTCAGTAGCTAACATAACAACACTGTAGTTAAGGCCTTTAACCAGCAGCTCAGTAGCTAACATAACAACACTGTAGTTAAGGCCTTTAACCGCAGCTCAGTAGCTAACATAACAACACTGTGGTTAAGGCCTTTAACCAGCAGCTCAGTAGCTAACATAACAACACTGTAGTTAAGGCCTTTAACCGCAGCTCAGTAGCTAACATAACAACACTGTAGTTAAGGCCTTTAACCAGCAGCTCAGTAGCTAACATAACAACACTGTAGTTAAGGCCTTTAACCGCAGCTCAGTAGCTAACATAACAACACTGTAGTTAAGGCCTTTAACCAGCAGCTCAGTAGCTAACATAACAACACTGTAGTTAAGGCCTTTAACCAGCAGCTCAGTAGCTAACATAACAAATGAATGAATGAATGAATGAAAACTTTATTTAACAGATTGCAGAATGGGTACAATACAGTACGGCTCAATACATACAATTGTTAAGGGGATGCAGACCTGAGAAAGACGTTTGTCTTGTTTCCATCAGGGTCCCCCATTTTCAATTCATATAGCTAACATAACAACACTGTGGTTAAGGCCTTTAACCAGCAGCTCAGTAGCTAACATAACAACACTGTGGTTAAGGCCTTTAACCAGCAGCTCAGTAGCTAACATAACAACACTGTAGTTAAGGCCTTTAACCGCAGCTCAGTAGCTAACATAACAACACTGTAGTTAAGGCCTTTAACCAGCAGCTCAGTAGCTAACATAACAACACTGTAGTTAAGGCCTTTAACCAGCAGCTCAGTAGCTAACATAACAACACTGTAGTTAAGGCATTTAACCTGCAGCTCAGTAGCTAACATAACAACACTGTGGTTAAGGCCTTTAACCAGCAGCTCAGTAGCTAACATAACAACACTGTAGTTAAGGCCTTTAACCAGCAGCTCAGTAGCTAACATAACAACACTGTAGTTAAGGCCTTTAACCAGCAGCTCAGTAGCTAACATAACAACACTGTGGTTAAGGCCTTTAACCAGCAGCTCAGTAGCTAACATAACAACACTGTGGTTAAGGCTTTTAACCAGCAGCTCAGTAGCTAACATAACAACACTGTAGTTAAGGCATTTAACCAGCAGCTCAGTAGCTAACATAACAACACTGTAGTTAAGGCCTTTAACCAGCAGCTCAGTAGCTAACATAACAACACTGTGGTTAAGGCCTTTAACCAGCAGCTCAGTAGCTAACATAACAACACTGTGGTTAAGGCCTTTAACCAGCAGCTCAGTAGCTAACATAACAACACTGTAGTTAAGGCCTTTAACCAGCAGCTCAGTAGCTAACATAACAACACTGTAGTTAAGGCCTTTAACCAGCAGCTCAGTAGCTAACATAACAACACTGTGGTTAAGGCTTTTAACCAGCAGCTCAGTAGCTAACATAACAACACTGTAGTTAAGGCATTTAACCAGCAGCTCAGTAGCTAACATAACAACACTGTAGTTAAGGCCTTTAACCAGCAGCTCAGTAGCTAACATAACAACACTGTAGTTAAGGCCTTTAACCGCAGCTCAGTAGCTAACATAACAACACTGTGGTTAAGGCCTTTAACCAGCAGCTCAGTAGCTAACATAACAAAACTGTAGTTAAGGCCTTTAACCGCAGCTCAGTAGCTAACATAACAACACTGTAGTTAAGGCCTTTAACCAGCAGCTCAGTAGCTAACATAACAACACTGTAGTTAAGGCCTTTAACCGCAGCTCAGTAGCTAACATAACAACACTGTAGTTAAGGCCTTTAACCAGCAGCTCAGTAGCTAACATAACAACACTGTAGTTAAGGCCTTTAACCAGCAGCTCAGTAGCTAACATAACAACACTGTAGTTAAGGCCTTTAACCAGCAGCTCAGTAGCTAACATAACAACACTGTAGTTAAGGCCTTTAACCAGCAGCTCAGTAGCTAACATAACAACACTGTAGTTAATGCCTTTAACCAGCAGCTCAGTAGCTAACATAACAACACTGTAGTTAAAGCCTTTAACCAGCAGCTCAGTAGCTAACATAACAACACTGTAGTTAAGGCCTTTAACCAGCAGCTCAGTAGCTAACATAACAACACTGTAGTTAAGGCCTTTAACCAGCAGCTCAGTAGCTAACATAACAACACTGTAGTTAAGGCCTTTAACCGCAGCTCAGTAGCTAACATAACAACACTGTGGTTAAGGCCTTTAACTAGCAGCTCAGTAGCTAACATAACACTGTGGTTAAGGCGTTTAACCAGCAGCTCAGTAGCTAACATAACAACACTGTAGTTAAGGCCTTTAACCGCAGCTCAGTAGCTAACATAACAACACTGTTGTTAAGGCCTTTAACCAGCAGCTCAGTAGCTAACATAACAACACTGTAGTTAAGGCCTTTAACCAGCAGCTCAGTAGCTAACATAACAACACTGTAGTTAAGGCCTTTAACCAGCAGCTCAGTAGCTAACATAACAACACTGTGGTTAAGGCCTTTAACCAGCAGCTCAGTAGCTAACATAACAACACTGTAGTTAAGGCCTTTAACCAGCAGCTCAGTAGCTAACATAACAACACTGTAGTTAAGGCCTTTAACCAGCAGCTCAGTAGCTAACATAACAACACTGTGGTTAAGGCCTTTAACCAGCAGCTCAGTAGCTAACATAACAACACTGTGGTTAAGGCCTTTAACCAGCAGCTCAGTAGCTAAAATAACAACACTGTAGTTAAGGCCTTTAACCAGCAGCTCAGTAGCTAACATAACAACACTGTAGTTAAGGCCTTTAACCAGCAGCTCAGTAGCTAACATAACAACACTGTAGTTAAGGCCTTTAACCAGCAGCTCAGTAGCTAACATAACAACACTGTAGTTAAGGCCTTTAACCAGCAGCTCAGTAGCTAACATAACAACACTGTAGTTAAGGCCTTTAACCAGCAGCTCAGTAGCTAACATAACAACACTGTGGTTAAGGCCTTTAACCAGCAGCTCAGTAGCTAACATAACAACACTGTAGTTAAGGCCTTTAACCAGCAGCTCAGTAGCTAACATAACAACACTGTAGTTAAGGCCTTTAACCGCAGCTCAGTAGCTAACATAACAACACTGTAGTTAAGGCCTTTAACCAGCAGCTCAGTAGCTAACATAACAATACTGTAGTTAAGGCCTGCAGCAGCTCAGTAGCTAACATAACAACACTGTAGTTAAGGCCTTTAACCAGCAGCTCAGTAGCTAACATAACAACACTGTAGTTAAGGCCTTTAACCAGCAGCTCAGTAGCTAACATAACAATACTGGTTACTGATTTATTATTTACATTGAAAAGATACAGAGATAATTTGTTAAAGCTGGACCAGCACACTACACCTAGGTTAGTAAATCCTAGGCCCCAGATTCAGATTCAGATTCCTTTATTTAGCCATTTGTGTAAAACACATTGGTAATTGTTGCAGCAATACAGTGTATGCATTTCCTTTCTTTTTTCACAGAAAACAACACCAACACAGACAAGAAACGAAACAGTGCAGTGGGGGATTAATCAATAAATATATATATATATATATATATATATATATATATATATATATATATATATATATATATATATATATATATATATATATATATATATATATATATATATATATATAAAGTGAAGAGTGCAGGGATCCAGTACGAACTAGTGCAGTGCAGTCAGTGTCATTGTGCCAGTGTCACTTGGGGGCAGAGGGGGGGGGGGGGGGTACCGAGGGGGGTGGGGGGGGACCTGAGGCATTGATCAGCCTGGCGGCTGAGGGGAAGAAGCTCAGTCTGTGTCGAGCTTTCACAGCCTTTGGGATCCTCAGCCTTCTCCCAGAGGGGAGCAGGGTGAAGAGGCTGTGACCCTCTGCTAAAGCTCCACTCCTGCACTAAAGTCGGGGATTCAGTTGGACTCAGATCTGCTGCGTTCCCCCCTACCGCTGGTGACAGTGTGTACATCGATCTACTCTCATAAAGTAGGGAATCCACCCTGCTACACAAACATAACAAAACACACTGGTCAGACTACTGCTTGACCTTACTCCTAGAACCCACCTCGCCCCTGCCCACGTGACAACCTAGGATGGCTTAGAGTAGACGACAGAGTACAGCAACTTGCAATGGGCCTGTCTACAAGATACATACACGACCAAGGTATGTGTACATGTCAAAATACTTCCCAAAGGTCAGTGAATACCACGACCACAACACCATGGGAGCTCCACAAATCATGTTAAACCCAGATTCGGCTCAAACAGGGACTAAACACGTTTCGCAATTATGCCACATCAATGTGGAACGCCCTACCCAAAGATGTAAAGGAATGTGAATCACTACCCACTTTCAAAACACTCTCAAAGAACACCTACGGGAGACTGCAATTCGAAACTGGCCCCTGTAAATGTCCTAACCCAACCCTCTCAGTAAAGTACCAAACATGGTTTTGTCAATATTCCAATGTACAGTTGTGCTTGTGCAGTTGTACAGTGTCCCCCACCCACCCCTCCTACCCAACCTACCCCCCCCCCCCACCTATAATGTACGGTTCTACGTCAAATATATACTCTCTTTTCTAGACTATTTTTGTATCACAAACAGTAGGCCTACTGTATTTGCAAATCTGGTATGTCATAAATGTATAGAAGTGTCTATCTGTATGTCACATGTCATGTTATGATGAATTGAAAATGGGGGTCCCTGATGTAAACAAGACAAACGTCTTTCTCTGGTCTGCATGCCCTTAACAATTGTATGTATTGAGCTGTACTGTATTGTACCCATTCTGCAATCTGTTAACAAAGTTTTCAATCAATCAATCAAAACCGTGGTCAGTCTGTGCGGAGAAACAAGGAAGAGCATGGTTGCCAGATCGGATTAATAATATCCGAACCGCCCATTATTATCAAAGGTTTGTCAGATGAAGGCAAAAGTCTGTGCCGACCAACTGGCCCCAGTATTCACTGACATATTTAACCTGTCCTTAGAACAGGCTGTCATCCCCACCTGCCTGAAGAAGTCCACTATTATCCCTGTACCCAAAAAATCCAAGCCTGCTTGCCTCAACGACTACCGCCCTGTAGCTCTCACCTCCATAGCCATGAAGTGCTTTGAGAAGCTAGTAAAGGGCTACATCTGCTCCTCCCTCCCCATCAACATGGACCCCCTGCAATTTGCATACCGCCCCAACAGGTCCACGGAGGACGCCATATCCCATGTGCTGCACACAGCAGCATCACACCTGGACAAGAGGCAGGGGAACTATGTGAGAATGCTATTCATCGACTACAGCTCGGCATTCAATACCATAGTCCCCTCCATACTCATAGCCAAGCTCAGGGACCTGGGCTTGGGCTATGACCTCTGCCAGTGGGTCTTGGACTTCCTGACTGGCAGACCCCAGGTGGTGAGAGCAGGCAACTGCACCTCCTCATCCATCACCCTCAACATAGGGGCCCCCCAGGGCTGTGTTCTGAGTCCCCTCCTCTACTCCCTGTACACACACGACTGTGTGGCTCAGCGGAGTAGCAATACAATCGTCAAATTTGCTGACGACACAGTGGTGGTGGGCCTGATCTCTGCCAACGACGAGAGGGCCTACCTGGAAGAGGTCAAGGTCCTGGCGGGATGGTGCCAGGAAAACAGCCTCTCCCTGAACGTCAGCAAAACAAAGGAGATGATTGTGGACTTCAGGAGGTCGGGGGTCAAGGACTACAGCCCCCTCAGCATCGACGGGGCACCGGTTGAGAGAGTCAACAGCTTTAAGTACCTCGGAGCCTACATATCCGAGGACTTGACATGGACCACACACATTAACAGTGTTGTGAAGAAGGCACGACAACGCCTCTACTTCCTCAGGCGCCTAAGGAAGTTCCAAGTCAGCCAGAAGATCCTTAAGAACTTCTACTCATGTACAATAGAGAGCATCTTGACCGGCAACATCACCTCCTGGTTTGGGAATAGCACTGCACAAGACCAAAGCAGACTACAAAGAGTGACACGTTCAGCCGAACGCACAATTGGAGGGGGGCTCCCCACCCTCCAGAACATTTACTACAAGCGTTGCAAGGGCAAGGCTAAGAGAATCATTAAAGACTCCAGTCACCCGAACAACTGCCTCTTTGAACTGCTGCGGTCAGGCAAGCGATACAGGAGTCTCAAGGCGAGCACAGAAAGACTCAGAAGAAGCTTCTATCCCCAGGCCATCAGGCTGCTAAACGAACAATGAATGAACACTACACAACAACAACCACCAAACGCACATAGCACACACATCCACACGCACACACTCACTTTAAACAAACACACTGTAGCACCCACTCCACACACTTATAGCACACACCCACTTTAAACAAACACACTGTAGCACCCACTCCCCACACTTTATATTTATGGATGAAGGATTGCACTACAACTCGTACACCTTACTGTAAATTGTACCTAAAATTGTACCTCATCCCATTTCTGCTTTGCACTAGATAGTACTGTACATTAGTACACTGCATAGTATTGTGTATTGTATATTATATGGTAACTCAGAACATTGTACATATGTCTATACCGAACACTGTGACCTCATTTTCTTCTTCTAAATTCATGCTATATTATGTTATTATGTTATTTGATACTATCTTGTCTAGCACAGTCTCTGGAGCGTAACAGTAAGAAGCATTTTGTATGAAAGTATTCTGTACTTCTGTATGACAACTATTAAAGAACTTGAACTTGAAGGCAGACTCTCAAATCTGGCAACACTGATGCGTTGCATTGTGGGGGATCCCGGTTTGAAATTTGAATTAAAGCGCGTTACAGACAGAGCCTGCACCACGTCGTGAGCAACTGTTGCATCTTCTCCTCAGGTAATTGTGCAACACATATATTTTATTATTTATAAGTAATGCGTGCCGCTGATATAAATGAGTGCTGTTTAGTCTGTGTTTCAGTGAGTGTAGCGCAAGCTCACGTTAGCTACTAGGCTACATACACTGTAGCGCGAGCTCACGTTAGCTACTAGGCTACATACACTGTAGCGCGAGCTCACGTTACTACTAGGCTACATACACTGTAGCGCAAGCTCACGTTACTACTAGGCTACATACACTGCGCGCGAGCTCACGTTACTACTAGGCTACATATACTGCGCACGAGCTCACGTTACTACTAGGCTACATACACTGTAGCGCGAGCTCACGTTACTACTAGGCTACATACACTGTAGCGCGAGCTCACGTTACTACTAGGCTACATACACTGTAGCGCGAGCTCATGTTACTACTAGGCTACATACACTGTAGCGCGAGCTCACGTGCTACTAGGCTACATACACTGTAGCGCGAGCTCACGTGCTACTAGGCTACATACACTGTAGCGCGAGCTCACGTGCTACTAGGCTACATACACTGCTACAGGCAGAGCCTCACGTCGTCACCAACTGTTCTCATCTCAGGTAATTGTGCAACACATATATTTTATTATTTATAAGTAATGCATGCTGCTGATATAAATGCTGTTTAGTCTGTGTTTCAGTGACTAGTCTACTGTAATGTTATTTGCTCGATATTATGAAACTGGTGGGATCTGTAAACTACAGTAGCACTACTGCTAGCAGGCCTAGACTGCAGAATACTGACGTTAGCTAACCAATGCATATCACGCAGATCTTTCATGGTTTAATTTAATTGTAAAATATATAATTTCACAGCAAATACTGTTACAGTGCTGGATCTCAACAACGACATGAAAGCAGAAGACAGCTCAATAACAACTACCGGTATACTTCAAGTGGTCGTAAGTGATGTATAATGTTTTTTTATTGTGTGTGTGACTGTATATATAATATATACTTATTAATCTGGGACATCATTTTTAAATAGTCATCCTGTAATGCCTTCTCTCTCTCTCTCTCTCTCTCACAAGATGGTCAAGATCTACCAAGTCTTCAAGATCTTCAAGTGGTCATGCTTGTAAGTGATGTATAAAATGTTTTATTGTGTGTGACTGTGTATATATATACTTTTCAATCTGGGACTTTCATTTCAACAGCTGGAAAGAGTCATCCTGTAAATGCCTATACTGACTGTTGAATGTCCTTACTTTTAGCTCTTCTGCAAAGAATTCTTACAAATCAAGAAGTGTTGATGGATGCTACAGTATATTGTATGTAGATGTGCATGACGTGGACTAAATTAGAGGTCCTAGATATGGAAGTTTGAAGATGGCGGTGTTTCAAGAGACTGGCTAGGCTACTGCAGGCTGTAGAGTGGTGAGTTAACTTGTTCCATGTGCCGCAAGTATGTCAAAAAGAAAAACAGAAACCACGTTTGTCATTGTCATGTTAACAGTTACTTCACAGTACAAATACGTGAGTCCCCTGTTGTGGTTGTGAGTCACCTTTATTAGCTTAACTCCGTAGCACCGTATATTCTCTCCCCACCGTATGTATCTTTTTTTCTACCACCCCCCCCTAATGTACAGTCTCCTCCCCATCATAATGTATATATTCTCTGTTAGGATCTATGGGTAACATTGATTACTGTATATTTGCATATCATATATGTCACAAATGTAACATTACTATATACCTGTAGTATGTCCCTACTATGCCATAAATGTCATGATGTCAATGTTGTGTAATGTCATAAATGTCACTATGAATTGAAAATGGGGGACCCTGATGATGTAAACAAGACGAAAGTCTTTCTCTGCTCTGCATCCCCTTAACAATTGTGTGTATTGAGCCGTACTGTATTGTACCCATTCTGCAATCTGTTAAATATTGATTGATTGAACATTTTATTAACAGATTGCAGAATGGGTACAATACAGTACAGCTCAATACACACTTGTTACGGGGATGCAGACCAGAGAAATACTTTCATCTTGTTTACATCAGGGTCCCCCATTTTCAATTCATCATAACATACACGACATACAGATATACAGTACTGTCTGCTACATCTATACATTTATGACATACCAGATGTACAAATACAGTATTGTTTGTGATACAAAAATAGTCTAAAAAAGAGAGTATATATACATTTGATGAGGAAACTGTACATTGGAGGAGGTGGGGTGGGGGGACTGTACATTGGAGGTGGTTGGGTAGGCGGGGTGGGGGAGGGGGGGGACTGTACATTGGATTATCGACGAAACCTTACTTGGTCCCAAGAAGAGGGTCTTGTGTATTAAATAAAGTTTTTATTCATTCATTCACTCTGGATCTGGTAAATCCAGTAGCAATACACACAATTGTTAAGGGGATACAGACCAGAGAAAGATGTGTGTCTTGTTTACATCATCAGCGTCCCCCATTTTCAATTCATAGTGACATTTATGACATACACAACATACATGACATCATGACATTTATGACATAGGGACATACATGACTTACAGGTATATAGTACTGTTACATTTGTCACATATACGATATGCAAATATACAGTACTGTTACCCAGAGATCCTAACAGTAAATATATACATATGATGAGGAGGCGACTGTACATTAGGGGGGGGGGGGGGGGTAGGCTCCCTTAAAAGGAGAATTTCTTTTGCTTTAATCCCTGGAATCACTGGCCTTAGACTATCTACTAACGTATTCTCTATCTCTAACTCTCTAGGTTCATGGCCACTAATGGCTTCAGAAGGACAGTATGCTGGATGAGGAAGGTCTTGGCCATGCTGTGATGACTCCTAGAGGACAAGAACGGAGGTGCAGGACCTGGCTGTCAAATGGTTTGTAATGCTACAGTATATTGTATGTAGATGTGCATGACGTGGACTAAATTAGAGGTCCTAGATATGCTAAATAATATTGAGAATCACTGGCCTTAGACTATCTACTAACGTATTCTCGCTCTCTCTCTAGGTTCATGACCACTAATGACTTCAGAGCTTCAGAAGGACAGATGCTGGATGAGGAAGGTCTTGGCCATGCTGCGATGGCTCCTAGAGGACAAGAACGGAGGTGCAGGACCTGGCTGTCAAATGGTTTGTAATGCTACAGTATAAATTATTGTATTACCCATCACACTCACCATCAATGACTCCACCATCACCCCCTCCCCCCTAGTCCGCAACCTCTGTGTCATCCTCGACCCCACTCTCTCATTTGACCCCCATGTCCGCTCCATTGTCAAAACTTCATATTTTTACCTCTGCAACATTGCCAAATTCCGTCACTGCCTCTACCCCCTGCTGCTGAATCCCTCATACACGCCTTCATCTCCTCCCTCCTGGACTACTGTAACTCCCTCTTCACTGGCATCACCTCCCGCTCCCTCCATAAACTGCAGATGGTCCAAAACTCAGCCGCCCGCCTCCTCACTAACACCCGGTCCCGCGAACACATCACTCCTGTCCTCCACTCCCTCCACTGGCTCCCGATCAAGGAACGCATTAACTTCAAAACACTACTCCTCACCTTCAAAGCCCTCCATAGCCTGGCCTCACCCTGGTCTCAAACTTTTTACACCAAGTACCACCTGAGAACGTAGCTGGCTCTCCAAGTACCACCATATGACCGACGTTAAAATACAGTATTCAGCTATGCACAGTTCACGCAGGAGGCAAATGTATTCCTAATACCATTATTTTGTTACAAAGACTTAATTTCCTGCATTCTGGTGCAGGAATGTTTGAATTTTTACCCTTTAAATTCCAGTGTTTGTGATGGGCATCACAAAGTATTGTATATTAAAAAAAAAGAAAAACACATATTCAATACATTTTGAATTGTAACCCTTTAAATGCCAGTTTGTGTGATGGCATCACAAATTATTGTTAAAAATTATTATTATTGTTGTTGTGGTATGGAAGCAAATGAGTGACAGAAGTATTTGAATTTTATCAGACACCGAATTTATAGCATTGAAAATAATTACTTTGAAAACGCGTATCTGAATTGAATTTATAGCATTGAAAATAATTACTTTGAAAACATGTATCTGAATTTTTTCAGACACCGAATTTATAGCATTGAAAATAATTACTTTGAAAACATGTATCTGTTTTTTTTCAGACACCGAATTTATAGCATTGAAAAGAATTACTTTGAAAATCATGTATCTGAATTTTTTTGCTCCGAATTTACCTTATGTGAAATAAAAATTCAGTGTTTAAAATTCAATGTAAAAAATTCGAATGCATAATAAAATTCAATGTAAAAAAATCCGATGCATAATTGCGGTGTATAAAATTCAATGTAAAAAAATTCGATGCATAATTGCGGTGTATACAATTCTATATAAAAAATTCAATGCATAATTGCGGTGTATAAAATTCGATGTAAAAAACCATCATCCGGGCTGCGTGAATCCTTTCAGCAACTGGCTTGTCCTTCCGCGTTCCCGTTTGGCGCTCTGATTGGCCAGGTCATGTGACATGAGCGCCAATCGTGGGACGGCAAGTTTTTGCAGGGTTAAGCTTAGGCACTCTTTCGAAGTTGGTTAAGGTTAGAGTTTGTCTTAGAGCGTGACGCCAATTTCTTTCGACGGTTAAGCTTAGGCACTCTTTTGAAGTTGGTTAAGGTTAGAGTTTGTCTTAGAGCATGGCGATAGAACGCCAGGTAGTTTGCAGGCTGTTCGACGCGGAAATGGGCAAACACGCTATTGGGCGCACATGTCACATGACCTGGCCAATCAGAGCGCCAAATGGGAACGCGGAAGGACAAGCCAGTTGCCGAAAGGATACACGCATCCGGGCTGCGTGTATACCAAACCAAGCCGCATTTCTCGGAGACGCTCTCTGATTGGCACTGACTGGCGCTCTCTGATTGGCCACTGACGCGTTTGCCCAATCCGTGACGAGCTGTGTCTTTGCCCATTTCCACATCAAACAGCCTGCAAACTACCTGGCGTTCTATCGCCATGCTCTAAGACAAACTCTAACCTTAACCAACTTCGAAAGAGTGCCTAAGCTTAACCAGTGTAAAAACAGGCGTCGGCCAATCAGAGAGCGTCTCCGAGAAATGCGGCTTGGTTTGGTATTCACGCATCCGGGCTACCCAGACAGGATAAGCAATCGAGCCTGGATGCAATCGAACTGACTTCTGGCCTATCACTGCACGGCTTTGTCAGTCATGTGATCACACCAACCCGGGAGAAAGATGGCGGTATATACATACGGTGGGGAGAGAAATATACATACGGTGGGGAGAGAATATATACATACGGTGGGGAGGAGACTGTACATTAGGAGGGGGTGGGAGAGAAATATACATACGGTGGGGAGAGAATATATACATACGGTGGGGAGGAGACTACATTAGGAGGGGGTGGGTGGGAGAGAAATATACATATGGTGGGGAGAGAATATATACATACGGTGGGGAGGAGACTGTACATTAGGAGGGGGTGGGTGGGAGAGAAATATACATACGGTGGGGAGAGAATATATACATATGATGGGGAGAGAATATATACATACGGTGGGGAGGAGACTGTACATTAGGAGGGGGTGGGTGGGAGAGAAATATACATACGGTGGGGAGAGAATATATACATATGATGGGGAGAGAATATATACATACGGTGGGGAGGAGAATGTACATTAGGAGGGGGTGGGTGGGAGAGAAATATACATATAATAGACAGTCTCCTCCCCACCGTATGTATATATTCTCTCCCCACCATATGTATATTTCTCTCCCACCCACCCCCTCCTAATGTACAGTCTCCTTTCCACCGTATGTATATATTCTCTCCCCACCATATGTATATTTCTCTCCCACCCCCTCCTAATGTACAGTCTTCTCCCCACCGTATGTATATATTCTCTCCCACCCCCTCCCAATGTACAGTCTCCTCCCCACCGTATGTATATATTCTCTCCCCACCATATGTATATTTCTCTCCCACCCGCTCCTAATATACAGTCTCCTCCCCACCGTATGTATATATTCTCACGTTGTATTGTTTTGTTTTGTTTTTGTTTTTTTGTTATTGTTTTGTTGTTCATATTCTGTTTGTATCTGTGTTCAGGCTCCCTCCAAAAGCTTTAAATAGCTTCTTGGGAGACCTGGCACATGCACACAATTTGCGACATTGTTATCACATGAGGATACTCGCATGTAAAATGTATCGTGTGTGTGTGTGAATAAATTCATTCATTCATTCAAATGTATATATTCTCTCCCACCCCCTCCTAATGTACAGTCTCCTCCCCACCGTATGTATATATTCTCTCCCCACCGTATGTATATTTCTCTCCCACCCACCCCCTCCTAATGTACAGTATCCTCCCCACCGTATGTATATTCTCTCCCCAACGTATGTATATATACCACCAGCATTTTCAATGCTATAAATTCGGTGTCTGAAAAAATTCAGATACATGTTTTCAAAGTAATTATTTTCAATGCTATAAATTCGGTGTCTGATCAAATTCAAATACTTCTGTCACTCATTTGCTTCCATACTGTGGCTCTTGTTGTATTTTGTTATCTTGCTTTCCTTCTCTCTCTTCTCTCTCTCTTCTCTCTCTCTCTTCTCTCTCTCTCCATCTCTCATCCTCTTCTCTTCTGTCTTCGTTCTGTCGTTGAATTTGTGGTTCGTTCTTTTTATTTGCCTTTTTCACTTTTCGTGTAGGGCAGTAGTTCGGTGAGTGGAAGTCCCGTCCCCTCCACGTCGGGGACCAGCACGCCTCGCCGGGGCCGGCGACAGCTCCCCCAGACCCACGCCACGCCCCCACGTCACCTATTCCCCCGTGGTGCCACGTCACCTATTCCCCCGTGGTCCGTAAGGCTATGCCCACGCCTCCCGGCCCGGCCCCCTGGCGCTTTTCTCCGGAGCCCCCCCCCAGGGCCAGGGGCCTCCCCCTGCCACCCCACCATGGCTCACCCCGTCAGGGTCGCCACCCGCCACCTCGCTGGGGTGATGCGGGAGGAGGGGGGGCTCCATGGAGGGCGACGGTTGCTTCTACAACCAGGACTACCAGGACTACGAGCCACGCCACGAGCCGCCCGCCTATGAGCAGAGCCCCGCATAACATTGGGGTCTTGTGCTTGGCACTCCGAGCATGGCACTAACACTGTCACGGTTAGGGGTTTGATTCCTGCTGGGGCCACCCGTTGTGAAAGATGTATGCAGTCATTCCAAAGCACTTTATGTCCTAGTAATAGAGCTGTGCTATAGAGATGCTGTCATTCATTCATAACCAAACCAAAAGACATTTATAAACAACGTCTTACTAAATGCAGGCTTTTGAACGGCCATATCACTTGGTTTTTGTATTAATTCTCCTAAAAAAATTGCTAAGCTAGACTAACATGGAAGTTTAAGTGAAAGTACACACTTGAGTAAAAGTCAAAGTTTCTACTTTTAAATGTACTTAAGTAGTAAACAGTGAACTTTTTTTCTGACTTACTCTATATTCTTCTGCTAGCAGGTGTTTCATCAAATATCCCCTGTGGGAGAAGCTGTTGCAGGGGAACAATGGGTTCATTTCATTGGAGGCTTTATCGTTGGGTTCAGAGAGGAGGATGTGATATATCTATTCAAGTTGTAATTTTTTACTGGAAAAAGTAGCATGTATGAGGGTAATTGTTACTTTACTTGATATTTGAGCTTCACTGCAGAATGATGTATATTGTGTACATACACTGAGAATATATTTCAGTGAGGTAGGAGACAGCATGTAAACTTCTGAATTTTTCAATGAGGGACATGCCAATACTGAATTGGTAAAGGGAAGGGTCCTTAAATATGTGGCATTGTATTACTAATCAACCATTTCCTACTGTATTTCCGGTAATGTACGGTCATAGGCAGATAGTGGAGTAGCTCTGGCAGAATACTGGGTACACAGTAAATTCCGCTGACTCAGTACATTTCACTCAAACTGAGTAAAATTTCTTTACTCAGTTTGAGTCAAATGTACTCTGCGGAATTTACTGTGTAGTACCAGTATTGCATTGGCAGTGTCGGCTAGGCTTCGGGCAACCAAACCTGGCCCAGTGTGTGTGGGTCGCATCTGGGCTGCTTTAGGCAACCGGACGTTCACCGCTTCCGGCAACCCCGGACATGGCCCAGTGTACTCGGGCCAGAATCGGCCAGTCAGTCATTGCCGCCTACTGGGCCGATTCCGCCAATTCCGGACGTTCACCGCTTCCGGCAACCCCGGACCTGGCCCAGTGTACTCGGGCCGGAATCGGCCAGTCAGTCATTGCCGCCTACTGGGCCGATTCCGCCAAATTCCGGACGTTCACCGCTTCCGGCAACCCCGGACCTGGCCCAGTGTACTCGGGCTGGAATCGGCCAGTCAGTCATTGCCGCCTACTTGGCCGACTCTGGCAACCGGACTTGGGCCGATTAATTTCTTCCGGCCTGCCGGATACAGGCCATTAATGGGCCGGAACTTTTTGGCCACCTGGGATGGTTCTATCACTCTCTTCTTTTCCTCCTTCCAGTTAGCGACCTCCTTGTGCTGCAAATAAACCTTAGATATTCATTAAGAATATACGACACACCAGCAAGCAAACCCATCAGAGCTCCCCGTCAACACCCCTCTCTCGGGACGATGGCATTTAAGAAAGTATCTGCTGTTAAAATGACAAACAGCATTGACACTTTAATTCACGGTCGATTAAAAACACGTTTGTTTTATAATGCTCACTCAGCAGACTGCACGTGTTGTTGATAAATTACGTCATATGGTATCGGAGCGCAGAATTAGAGGGTACTCGCCGATACCGATACCAGCATTTTAGGCAGTATCGGAGGCATTTCCGATACTGGTATCAGTATCGGAACAACTCTAATAGTATCAGAGGTTACAGCACCCAGTGTCAAGTCTAGTGAGGTGAGCGCGTTCTACTACTTTTGTCATTATAAAGTCCTGCATGACTTTAAGAAGCATTTTGTATGAAAGTATTCTGTACTTCTGTATGACAACTATTAAAGAAACTTGAAACTTGAAACTACTGTACCTGCTCCTAGGCAGGGGTGCAGTGCTGGGCAAACGCGGTCAAACGGCGTTTGGCCTTCGTCACTGAGGCCGAAGTGCGCGCATCCTATTATTATGCAAAGTCTAGGTGATAAAATGACTCGTTGCGCCACTTATCACCTAGACTTTGCATAATAATAGGATACCGACAACCAAATACAAGCCCTGTAGGTGTGGTGGGGGGTTGCTTGATCTCCCGACTTCACTGGAAGGATGAGACAAGGTGTATCATCTGTTTTGTGCGCAACAGAGGGAACATGTATGCGCGAGCGCGCGTGCGTTTGGCCTTCGCCCATATTACGACTGCACCCCTGCTCTAGGTTAGTAAATCCTAAGGCCCTGTCTACTGCCTTCCTACACCTTACGTCTAGCAACGCGGCCACTACAGTTGGGGGTTTGGTGGGACTTAGCTCCTCCGTGTCCCTGCTATCCGGTGTTCGTATAATCTCACCCTCACTAAGCGGAGGTAATCCACCCTGCTACATATGTATGTGTGATATTATGTGTGTGTGCACAGAAGCATTCAGGCAGAATCTTTTTTATGTGTGTGCGAGTGTGTGTGTGTGGGGGCACGTGGCTTTTTTATTTTATTTCTGTATACAAATAAGTAACAGCTGGAACTGCACCTGTCTGCAAGAGACTGGCAGGCCAGGCCACAGGGGCAGACAGGGGAAGCAATACAAAAATACAAACTGCACTGACCAAAGGACCTTACTTCTGTTACATCGTCTGGTGGGGGGTTTAATGAGGCTGCCTGGACCTCAGGGTGGGACTGCATTTCTGAAATTGAGCCCCAGGTTGATAAAGCTTAAGGGTCACTGCATTAAAGGATAGACTTTTGGGAAATGCACTGACTTGCCAACTCCCCGAGAGTCAGACAAGAACATTGCTACCCTAGCTATATTATAACTGAAGAAACACAACCCCAAACTAATGCACAAAGATGAAATATCATCTGACTCTGGAGAAGATGACAAATAAGCCAATAAAGTGTTCCTTTAAACAATAGGGTATATATACAATATAAAACATATTTGAACATTTTGACACAGTTGAGGAATCTAATTCAATGACAATTCCAGTATGAGATAACATGAGTGTGTCATCCCACAGTGACACATAGTTAAATGTATTTAAAATTCCATGCATGAGCACACCAGGACGCGTGAATACTTTCGACAACAAATGTTTGTTTCCGCGTTCGAGTTTTGCGCTCTGATTGGCCAGGTCATGTGACATGTGCGCCAATCGTGGGACAGCCAGTTCTGCGCCTATTTCCGGGTCTAACAGCCTGCAAACTACCTGGCGTTCTATCGCCATGCTCTAAGACAAACTATAACCTTAACCAACTTCGAAAGAGCGCCTAAGCTTAACCGTCGAAAGAAGGGCAAGCGTTCTATCGCCATGCTCTAAGACAAACTCTAACCTTAACCAACTTCGAAAGAGCGCCTAAGCTTAACCAGTGTAGAAACTTGCGGCCCCACGATTGGCGCACATGTCACATGACCAGAAACGCACGGGCCAATCAGAGACGCGGAAACAAACACTTGTTGTCGAAAGTATTCAGGCCACCAGGACCAATAATACTTATGGATGCCCATTTGACACACACACACACACACTTTGTAAGATATTCCTTTATTGATCCCTTTGGGGAAATGCAGGCATCATAGCAGCATGGGGCATGTTATGGGCATGGTAATAGTAGAAGACATAAATACAGGCAATACAAGTATAGTACAGTAGAAAAGTAAAAATAGGCAGTGTAAACAATATAATTAACTCTGAATACACATCTGAGCAAGTAGGCTGTGTGATCAAAGGTGCAGATGAATGTCTGTAATATAACATATATATATATGTTATAATATATGATATAATATATATCAGTTATATTATACATTACAATAAATATGGTTACAATAAACACTAGAATCTAAATATATACTAAAGTATACAACTAACTATCACTCATCTCCAGGCATGTAAATTACCAAGAGCAGATCCACTAACTAACAGAGCATCCTCATCAGGTATATACTAACACCGCAAAGTCCTAATGTGATTAACTATTTTATGTTTTTATTTTATTGTATATTCTTTTTTTTTTTCTTTTTTTTTTATCAATTCAGTTACCCTTTTAGATATGAGTTTTTTTTGTAGGGAATGTGAATTAATACAACCATTGATTGTATCTTACATTTTTTATTTCCTTTATGCTTTCTGTTATATTTTTTCTTGTTTTAATTGTATTACTAATTACACAGGCTGTCAGGCTGCTCAACGATCAACTTGCTGCCCCGCAACCCCCCTCGCACCCCCCATCCCCAACCCCCAGTGACATAACTCCCACTTCTACATTACAACAATAACTGTGAACCGGACTTGCATTGCTGCACTATACACTATACACCATTCCGTCCATTGCAAGCCAACGCCCCCCCCCCCCCCCTCCATCCATTAACTCAACTGGACTGTCACTGTACTATTTATTTGCACTAGCACTATTGCACTTGGGACATTGATATTATATTATTGATATTATTATTTTGTATGCTATATTCAGTATGTTTGTATGCCAGTGGTGATGCTCTATACTCAATTTCAACAATGACAATAAAGATTCTATTCTAATCTGTATTTGGATTCTGTTTTATTATTTTCTTGTGAGGACTGCAGGAAGACTAGCGGGCATTCATTTGACAGCTAATGGGAATCCTGATAAGACATAAACATAAATACTCTTTGGGATGTTTAAAAGATACATAAACGGCAGTTTTTACACCTTGCTGCCGTCATCAGAGGCTGGCGCTGACTTGTTAGTGTAGATAACAGCAGAGTGTCATGTGACGCATGGAGCATGACGCTCATACAGACTAGAGGAGCTGGAAAGTGGGTCATGCAGCATCCAGCCTGTACTATTCACTGATGTGGAAATAATGGTCGTCATTCTCGAACATGCACGTAAGTACCTTTGTAAATATCTTGGTAAAAATTCTTTGCAGCTGCGTTCCCATGAATGAAAAACGTCACTTGTTCTTTTTTTTTATCCACTTTTTCTCCTCTTTTTCTATTTTTTCTCTCCTCCCCTGTCTTGAACATTGCTCGCATATGCCCCCCACTGGCCGGTTGTAGGGAGGATAGAAGCCTTGCATCACGTGTCCCCTCCGATACACGAGGAGGCAGCCTGTCACATCTTTTCACCTCATTGGCGAGGTGTAACGTGTGGGAGGCTCACACTACCCCCGCCATTTCCTGTCTCTGCTGTGCAGGCGTCCCCCAACCGACCTGTAGGAGTCGCTGTCCACAATGTCCAGATTACCACCCATCGACTTCCACCCGCTAACTCTGCCAATTGAGTTAGTATGACGGCCGGCCCAAGCCGGAGGCAACGCCGACAGCCGGATTCAAACCCGGTGTCTCTTGCGTTGGGGACGAGCGCAATGTCCGCTGCGCCACCCAGCCGCCCTAAACAAAATAAAGACGTCACTCATTCTTAAACTGGAAGCGCATTCTTGTACACCTGAATTTGCATACAGACACACCCTGGCAACTCCTTATAAGGTGAAGGAGGTGTGTGCAAAACAGCGAGAGGGTCAGGATTGCATCTGCACCGTGCTGCTGACCCATTCAACAGGTAGCGCAGAAGTGATTTGCGACTGATCTTAAAATGAGATTAGATTACAATGTATTGTCATTATACAGCATAAATACAATACAACATCCAACCAGAGTGCAAATGTAACAGTAAAGTGCAATTACTTCACTTAGGCCTTTAAATTCCCAAAGGAACATAGGCCATCGACGAAGCTCCTCCATCCTCTCTGGTAGGGCGGGCCATACTGCTTTTTTTTGGAAAATCAATCGAGTGGGGTGTCTAAAATACTTGTTTTTTTGTGGGGAATTCAAATATGGGATTATTTTTCTAATCGGATAACTCCTACCTACATTGTTTTGGATTTCAAAATGGCCGATTTGACCATTTTTCACCCCTTGGCCATACATGGATGCCAACATGAATCTGAAGGAAATCCTAACATGCAAGGTGTCTAAATGATGTGTTTCTTAATGGGGAATTCAAATATGAGTTCATTTTTGGGATAGGATAACTCTAACCTACATCATTTTGGATTTCAAAATGGCCGATTTTACCATTTTTCACCCCTTGGCCATACATGGATGATAACATGAATCTGAAGGAATTCCTAACATGCAATATGTCTAAATGATGTGTTTCTTAATGGGGAATTCAAATATGAGGTCATTTTTGGGATAGGATAAATATAACCTGCATAATCTTGGATTTCAAAATGGCTGATTTTACCATTTGAACCCATTGGTATTGTATTACAAAATTGCAAAGATAAAAAATATATGGGAAATCATTTATAATGACAAAGCCATCAAATTTATTAACAAGTGAACTGTATATAACTGGATACTGGATCAATAATAATAATACTAACAATAATAAATTGTATTTGTAATGCACACAAACACCTAAGTGCTAAATCTCGATTTCCTGACTTCTTGAACTTTGCCAGGTTCCAATATCTTGATTGGACTCATTCTTGGATGGCAAGATCTCCTACTGTACTGCTTTAGCCACCAACCTACAAACACAAACTTAAAGTCAACGTCAGCCATAAATAGGTGAGCTCTTTCCAGAACTACTCAGCAGAAACCTCTGTAACCATTTTAACAAACGTCTCAATGTAGCCTATTGAGAAAATCCATGGGGCTCCATCAATCATCTATCTTCTTAAATTTGATCAGGTTGCACAAGTCCTGCTTGGATTCATTCTTGGACATCAGCCTCCTGCTGGTCTCCTGAGCCCTGATCCCTACATCCCTTTTTTCTTGTGAAAAGTACTTAGCAGAGGCCTCAGTCACCATTTTAACAACCCTCTCGATGCTTTGTGTGTGGCAAGGCCAGTCGAGAACCTCCATGGGGGTGTTGATGAAGTTCTTCACCTCGGAGGTGCTTAGGGAGTAGGTGAGAGGTGGCTCTGACACATCTTCTGACCAGCTGATTAAGCCACCAATGCTGGAAGCGTCACTATTGATGTGAGGTGTTCTTCTGATCCTGACACAGGAGTCTCCCAGCTGAGTGTCTGGATCCCCCTCTCCCCTGATGGCCAGGATTCTCTCCACCCCCTCAATTCTCTCTTTTTTATCCTCAGAGCACAGCAGTGTTTGGAGGATGGCTTCACTGTGGGCATACCAAGCAGATCTTCTCACAGTTGGCATCACAACATCCAGCACCTCCTTCCTCTGAGACTTGAGGCAGTCCAGCTGAAACAGGATGTGCCTAGGCCCTTCAATCCAGGAGTGCTTGACCTTCATGTTGAACCAACATGGATAATACACTCCAATGATGAATTCCACAATGCATTGTAGATTATTCAGGTTCTTTCTTTTAAGTTGATGCTTTGACACCCAGAGCCTGAGGAGTCTGTTTGCTGTGGTGAGCCAGCGGCTGTGGTTTACCGGTCCAATCTCCAGCAGAGCCAGCCTTGCAGAAAGCACTCCATCCTGATTGCACAGACCAGCTTATAGCCATAGTGTTGATCAGTTGAGAGATCTTGAATGATCTTCTCAGGCAGCTTGATCAGCGGAGGGCCAAGAAAGATCCTGGTGAAGTTAGGATTGATCTCCAAGTCTGTAACAGAATCAAGGAGCTGTCCTATTGGCCCAGACAATTTGTTGTCTGACAGAGTAGCCCCATCAACTTCAACAATGAGACGGCGCAGTGGAAGTTCACCAGTGTGCAGGTTGCACACCAACCAGACCAGCTTTCTCCCCAGGTGCAGCTCCAGCTTCCGCATTACAACTGCCTTCACTCCAGTGTTGACATTGGTCGAGTCTCCTCCAATGGCCCACAAGGTCTTATCAGAACCTCTCTCTTTCAGCCAGGCAAACAGGACCTTAGCAATCTTCTCTGCATGGGACTCCTCTTTAGTTGCTTTCTCTGGTGTAAAGTGGAACAGATAGTTGCTGCCAGGCTCACTAGCAACACTATAGTGTTCTTCCTTGATCTTTGCAGGAAAAAATTGGTCACTGCCCTCAGCTTCCATCATCACATTGGTCATGTCAATCCGCCCATCAAAGAGGATACAGGAGATCCCCCCCTCCTCCCTGTACTTCTCCTCAAACTCTTCCCCCAGCTCTTGCATCAACTTTTCTTGTGCTCTCTTAACCTTGTTCTTATCAATCACTTTACTTGTGTCATCTTCTAAGATGAGTCCTGCATCAAACAGAGCTGCAGTTGCTATAGCTGCAGTTGGCCTTAGACCTATGCCATACCTTACACTAGCAAGGGCGATGTTTGGAATCTCATCATAATTTTTCCGTAGCTTTGCTGAAGCTGCAGGGTCAGTTTCAGGAATGAGCTCAACTTCAGGGACTGTAAGGAAGCTCTCAACATCCTTCTTGGCAACCTTGTCTGCTGCTGCAAAGCTTTCTTCTTTGCCCCTTCTCCTTTTCTCTGCCTTCTTTTCCATCCCCTGCCTTTCCAATGTTTTAAGAAGATAGAGGATTGATGGAGCCCCATGGATTTTCTCAATACATTGAGACGTTTGTTAAAATGGTTACAGAGGTTTCTGCTGAGTGGAAAGAGCTCACCTATTTATGGCTGACGTTGACTTTAAGTTTGTGTTTGTAGGTTGGTGGCTAAAGCAGTACAGTAGGAGATCTTGCCATCCAAGAATGAGTCCAATCAAGATATTGGAACCTGGCAAAGTTCAAGAAGTCAGGAGATCGAGATTTAGCACTTAGGTGTTTGTGTGCATTACAAATACAATTTATTATTGTTAGTATTATTATTATTGATCTTTGGAGTTGTATCCAGTTATATACAGTTCACTTGTTAATACATTTGATGGCTTTGTCATTATAAATGATTTCCCATATATTTTTTATCTTTGCAATTTTGTAATACAATACCAATGGGTTCAAATGGTAAAATCAGCCATTTTGAAATCCAAAATTATGCAGGTTATATTTATCCTATCCCAAAAATGACCTCATATTTGAATTCCCCATTAAGAAACACATCATTTAGACACTTTGCATGTTAGGATTTCCTTCAGATACATGTTAGCATCCATGTATGGCCAAGGGGTGAAAAATGGTAAAATCGGCCATTTTGAAATCCAAAATGATGTAGGTTAGAGTTATCCTATCCCAAAAATGAACTCATATTTGAATTCCCCATTAAGAAACACATCATTTAGACACCTTGTATGTTAGGATTTCCTTCAGATTCATGTTGGCATCCATGTATGGCCAAGGGGTGAAAAATTGTCAAATCTGCCATTTTGAAATCCAAAACAATGTAGGTAGGAGTTATCCGATTAGAAAAATAATCCCATATTTGAATTCCCCACAAAAAAACACATATTTTAGACACCCCACTCGATTGATTTTCCAAAAAAAAAAAAGTATGGCCCGCCCTACTCTCTGGTCTTGTGCCCTCCGCTCCAGATCTTGCCAGGATAACCGTTCTTTCTTCATCTCCTGTTCTGTGGTTCTTCTCCAGGTGGTTTTCGGTCTGCCTCTCTTCCTCCTGCCCTGTGGGTTCCACATCAGCGCCCGCTTTGTGATTGATTGATTTCTTCTGAGTGTGTGACCTATCCACTTCCACTTCCTCCTCCGGATTTGAATTTCTATTGTGTCCTGTTTGGTGAGTTCCCACAGGTTGGCATTAGAGATGGTGTTGGGCCAGTATATTCCCAGGAGGCGTCTGAGGCACCGGTTGGTGAAGGTCTGCAGCTTATTGAGTATAGCGTCTTGCACCTGGAAAAGCTCAATATAAAATAGATGTATTATTATTATTATTATTATTATTATTATTATTATTATTATTATTATTATTATTATTATTATTATTATTATTATTATTATTATTATTATTATTATTATTATTTTTTTTATTATTATTATTATAGTGGTGGTGGTTTTACAGGATTCTGAGCCATATAGTAGAGGGGTCTTTAAGTTTGAGTTGAAGATTTGTAGCTTGGTCTTGAGTGGCAGGTTTTTGGCCTTCCAGATATTTTTTAGCATGTTGAATGTTATCCTTGCCTTTCTAATCCTGGCTTGGACATCGTCTTCCGTACCACCTTCCACAGGAATGATGCTTCCAAGGTATGTTTACATATATGGTAACATTGACTTGAAAATGATGAACTAATGTACAATGTGTAAACTGTTGAAATACCAGAGAACAAGTTGGGACAACATTTGCAACAGGAAACCAAGCTAAAATGGAGACTGTAGATCTCTTTACAGGAGGTCATAAAACCCCCACAGGAGGCCAAGCAGAATCAAACAGGAACACCAAAATGGAGAAATCAGTCTCTATTAGTTTAAACTTCTAAATAAACTACAAGCAGGCTGTTGGGTCATCACTGAAACTGCAAATATCTGTTATGATAGTTAATTCAAATATATGCCACTTAGTATTGAACTGTAGCATTACATATAAGATACTTGAATGATTAGATCCTTCCATGCTAGTGTGGGAACCTCTGCTGACGGGATACTCTCAGGGTAACAGACAATAGAGAATGTTAATATGGTCAGCGCTAAAACAATGAGACCAAAGGTCACACCTTACATTATGCTAGACTAGAACTAAAAAATAACTATATCACACTAATCTAACTTATTAGATAACAAAGGGATATTTGAATGTCATTTGCAATTGCAACTGTTGTGAGAAGAATGGAACAAGACTGCTACTTCTCAGTTAAAACTGTGTATATATAAATAGTCTGAAAAATACAGGCTTGAGAATATTTCATATGGACTATTTGGTATCAAAATATAGACAACGACTACATTGGTTTAATGTTGAATATATATGTAACTCATTACATTAAAGCTACAAATTAGAAAAGGTTCTAGTGTTCAACAGTCAACCAAAGAAAAGACAACTGCTAATCCATTCTCTCTTGGGGGGAGAAGATGCCAACTCATCAAGGAGCCAACAAAAAGGGGGGCCCTGGACTGAGAACCAGCCCATATAGGGACAGGGAGATCTTTGGGCGGACAGATCCAAGAACAGCAAACCTCCTGTTTTTAGTATCAAGACACCTGATTGGAACAACTCCATATTTAGATGCAACTGTGATTGGTTAAACCCAGTCTAAACTTGTGAGGTCATGGCTAGTATAAAAAGAGAAACAGTGGTAAACCACAGGAGGCCAGACACCCCGTCTGAGCCTCCACCGCGTGCCACCTGAGAATGTGCTTTGCAATGTACGTGAGTAAAACATAGAACCACTGTTTTGGTGATGTTTAGTTTAAAGGTAAGGTCCCTAGTTGGGACCAGATTAACCATGTGATTGCATAGTATATTCTCTTTCATTCACAAACATGACTAATATGTGTGTACAGACTTGTTTGATGTGAAGAGCCAATATGATGGGCTCAAATAATGTGTAAGCATCAACAACCATTTGTGCATCATGCTTGATGTAATATGAAATAATCCCTGTATGTAATAACCTACTTTTCCACCTTTGGGCCTCTTGGCAATAAATATGAGTTTGAATTCGAGCTCTGTTGTCCTGACTGCACAGTTATTCCCCCTCTGGCTAGCAGTCATAAAGGGGAACCATTCCACATTCTATCTTCTCCTATCCAGCTTAGCAAACCTGTGTATACTGTATTTAACCTAGAAATGTACATAGAATATAGGACACATACTCTAATGGGTTTTGTTCCATGGTTACGGGTGTGTTGTTCTTGCTGTTGATATGCATTACTTTGGTTTTGGATGAGTTTATTTTGAGCCCGATCAGAGCAGCGGTTTCTTCCAGTTTTCCAGATTTTTTTCTGTTGATGTGTGTGAGCCAGTAGTGCCAGGTCATCAGCGAAATCCAGATATTCCAACTGCTCTGTCAAGCTCCACTGTATGCCGGTTTTTCTGTTGCTGGTTGTTTCTTTCATCACCCAATATATGCAGAGGACGAAAATAAAGGGTGAGAACAGGCACCCCTGCCGCACACATTTAGTCATTTAGCACACCAGTCAGGACCTCGAAAGCTCCTGATATACATCCTTCATGGAGGACTTGACATCTCATCCCTTGGTAGGTGTTCCTTATGATGTTTGTAATGGACTAAATGGATTTAATGTGCAGTGGATTTATGTGACCAGGGGGTGGCGCTTCTTTTATATAAGCATCAGGTACACCTGTATGAGGGAGGAGTTTGACCCGGAAAGGGCAATGGTTTTTGACCGCAACACGCAGGTCACAGGTCGCTGTTAGAACTCACCGCAGGGCGAAATGTTTGTATGTAATTAGTTATTGTATTCATTATTATTTAATCAGTTTAAGGAACAAAAGCTAAGATATTCTGTTTGCACGGTGAAGCAAATAAATATAATTTTCCAAGTAGAGCTGCCTGCATTGTATCATTGGGACAAGGACGGTTTGGTATCTGTAACTGAGGGGTACAATTCCCTGACTGTATTGAGAGTATGGTATCATTAAACCACTACTTAGTTATGTACTTTAATTACTGGCCATACAGTACACGGTATATATGGTGAACACCCACACAAGAATACGGCTTAACAAAGAAAGTCATATTTAGAAGTATTTATTATCAGAGCAGCAACACCAGGTTACAATATTGAGAATTATGAATTGCGCTTATATGGCGAAGAACACTTAAGTAGGTCAAGAGCGTAAGTCCATGAGCATATTAAGATGGGTATAATTGAATACCACCTGTAGCATAAGAATTATATAAGGCACACTCGTAGTCAGCTGGAGATACTAAGGGGGTTCCCTCCGGTTGTAAGCCAGCAGGGGAGAGGAATGGTCGGGAGCAAAGTCTGGATCAACAAGGAATAAAGAGACTCCAGATACAGGAGACAGTGCAATAATCCTTTGGTCCGTAGACAAAGCAACAGCTATACTCCGGTATGCATGGCAGCATGGATGAAAGCTAGCCAGCCTCTGTGGGTCCTAGAGGCGGGCTCGACGGTGCTCCTCACAGGGTAGATCCCACACAGCAGTGGGGTAGACGGTTCTCTGCTCCAGCAGCCACAGTACCAAAGCAATATAATCCAGCCGGAAAAGGCTCTGCATTCGCCGGTGTAGGTTCTCCGGTGTACATATCCACACGGTTCTCGTCTAGGAATCCTCGGATGGCGGCACGAGTTTAGGCCGCCCAGCCTGGATAAGTGCACTAGCTCGGTACGACGAACCGGTGGTAATGCTGGTCACTGTAGAACGGTAGCCGCACGATACACTATAAATAATAGACTATTACTTTATAATAGAATAGGTCGAACTCGACGATACAGCGCTAAACTCTGACACTTTAGCTATCAATTCGCACGCAGTTCTCAAGGCTCTATTTAGGGGCAAAAGGGGGCCCACTTCACGGCACGTTGTATCGTGGTGAAGGCTTCAGCTTTAAGTTACTAAGTGCTTCTGTATCTGTATTTATACGTAAGGTGAATAATCTAGTGCCAACCTCATTTCTGTCTCGTATTACTGCGCAAACCTGGACATGTTGAGACATGTCTTAGCGGTAGCTTTGAACTTGCCATTGGGGGTATGGCCGTTGGCGCCTAGGGGTCGCTGTCCAATAGGAGAACGAATATTATGGTCTGGCCTGTACCTAGGTAAAGGGATATTCCGTGTATATGTACAAAGAATATACAAGGGATATCAGACGATATACAAATATTATACAATATATCTCAAGTAATAAATATATATATTCGGTTTAATCTGACCCTTTGTAACAGCCGCCTCCTAATTAGTCCGCACCTAATTAGATAAGCAGAGACAGATTAACCGTCTTGTCCACTACTCAATGTCCGTTGTGAGGAGTAGGGCAATTCACAAAGTCAGTGGGTCATGGTCGTCAGCAAGAGAGTCAGGTAGCCTTGGCAACTCTATCAGCCTCGCCACGGGTCGGGTGTATGTCCGTCCCTGGACGAGCACTTCTGCCGCTCTGACCTTTCCGTCGGCACCAGTGATCACTTTGCTTACGCGGCCGGCCAGCCACATAGCTCGAGGTAGTGACTGGTCTATAATCATGACGACTGTGCCCTCCGTCAAATTGTCTCTTTCTTTTACCCATTTCTGGCGGGTCTGTAGAGACGGTAGATAGTGGAGGAGGAAACTGTTCCAAAACTTGTCAGCCAATACTTGACTGTACCTCCACATTCTTCGGCCGTTCGCTTCCTCAGGTCTGTACACTGTCTGTGGGAGCGCGGGGTCCAGCCGCCCCATCAAGAGAGTGTTGGGGGTGACTGGGTCGACATCTGCTACATCACTTGAGACGTAACCGAGGGGCTTTGAGTTCAATACTCCCTCGATTTCTGTGAGGACTGTCGTGAGGACTTCTTCCGCCACGGTCTGGGCCCCAAGCACGGCGTACAGGGCTGTCTTTATTGAACGTACTTCTCGTTCCCAAGTTCCCCCGAAGTGAGGGGCGTTCGGGGGGTTAAACTGGAAATCAATCTGAGAGGGAGCGAGGTGGGTCTTAAGTTCTGGGCCCATAGCTTGGAAGCTCTCTCTCAGCTCTCTTTCTCCGCCTTTGAAGTTTGTCCCGTGATCAGACAATAATATAGACGGTTTTCCTTTTCGCGCTGTGAATCTCCGGAAGGCCATAAGGTCCGTACTCATGGTTGGAAGGAGTTCTATGTGTATCGCTTGGGTGGTCATGCATTTGAATACAATACCCCACCTCTTCTCCGTCCCTCTTCCTTTCTTCACATACAGCGGGCCGAAGCAGTCCATACCGGTGGAGTGAAAGGGCTTGTCGCCGAGTCGGAGGCGACAGGGGGGTAGGTCAGCCATCCTAGGTATACTGGGCTGTGCTCGCCACTTGCGACAGTCTAGACATGTCCGCTGGAAGCGTCGTACTGCTTCTCTTCCTTGCAGTATCCAATAGCGACGTCTGATCTCAGCGAAGACTCTCTCTGCCCCAGCGTGGTGCACGTCCTCATCGTATTTCTTTATGATGAGCTCTGTGACCTTGTGTCGGCTGTTGAGAACTATAGGGAACTTGACGTCATCCGTTAAGTCCGGGGCCCTTCTCAGACGACCACCCACTCTGATGAGATCATGGGCGTCGCGCTCAGGGGCCAAGTGGAGCAGTCTGCTGTCTGACGGGACTGGCTTTGATCCTTGCAGACAGTCTAGCTCGTCGGGGAACGAGTCTCTTTGGGCTCGCTGTAGCAGAAGGAGTTCTGCTTCTTCGTAATTAGCTGCATTAATGTCAGTAGTGGAGGGGACCTCAGGGTGGTGCCACAGGAATGTCTTTAACTAGGCACTCTCAAGGGTGGGGCAGTCGTCTATGTTGGGGTCTGTGGGGACTGGTGTGTGCGTCAACCCACAGAACATAGATTTCTTCATCTCTGCCTCCTCTTGACTAGCCTCCCGTGGGGTGGGGTTAGGCCACTCTTCTTCCGGGAGCTTGAGGAACTCGGGACCGTCACTATAGATATTGTGACGTGTGAGGTCATCCAGGGACATTCCCCGTGTGATGACGTCTGCTGGGTTCTGTTTTGTGTCCACGTACCTCCAGCATGCTGATTCTGTTAAATCTTGGATCTTTGTGATTCTGACTCCCACGAAGACCTTGTATCTACACGAATCGGACTGGATCCATGTGAGTACGGTTTGACCACAGGATTGTTCTTTGCACCGGGATGGTGAGTTCACGTTGGATTAACGTGGCGAGTTGCGCTCCTACTAGGGCTGCGCAGAGCTCTAGACACGGGATCGATTGTTGCTTGCGGGGGGCTATTCTTGAACGAGCCAGGATGAAGGCGGTATGTATTTCTCCTCCCTCCTCTCGGGCCCGCAAGTAGGCCACCGAACCGTAGGCTACTTCGGAGGCGTCGCTGAAGACGTGCAGGTCCATCTGACACGTCTCCAGCCGCACTGTGGGTGGGAAGTAGCTGCGGCGTATGTTGACACCTGGGAGCGAGTTGAGTTCTGTTTCCCACTCTCTCCATGTGGAAGCAAGGTGGTCGGGTATGGGGTCGTCCCAGCCCTGGTCCTTGTCCCACAGCTCTCGTACAATCATCTTTGCCCTGGTGGTGTAAGGTAGAATACATCCCAACGGGTCATATTGTCTGGCGAGTGTTCTGTATACACTCCGTCTGGTGGTCGGTAGTGAAATCGACCTTCCCTGCTCCTTGGTCAGGGGTGTGTGTCTATAATGGAGCGAGTCTGTTTTGAAGCGCCAGACTAGTCCTAATGTCATTTCTTGGGCTTCACCTGGGATGGTCGCCATCCAGGTCTCGCTGCTTGCTGCCTTGTCCTCTGGGGAGAGGCTGCGCAGTACTTGAGGGTCGCTGCTGGCCCACTGCCGGAGATCAAAGCCGCCTTTGATCAGGGAGGCGCGGAGCTTGAGTAGGAGGGTCTCGGCCTCTTCTGGCGTCGAGACGCTTTGCAGACAGTTGTCCACGTAGAAACTCTTCTCTACACTTTGTCGGACCTCCTCGTCAGCTGCTGGGTCCTCTGCGACATGTTTTTGCAGTGCGAACATAGCACAGCATGGGCTGCATGTGGTTACGAAAGGGAGGACTTCCCATTGATAGATGGATGGTTGCTCATCCCCGATCCTCTCTCTCCATAAGAACCGCAGCAGGGGCTTGTCCTCTTCCACTAGTCGCACCTGCAGGAACATCCCTTTGATGTCGTCGCTGATGGCCACCTTGTTCTGGCGGAAACGTAGCAACACGCCTAGTAGAGAGGGGCCGAGTGTTGGGCCGGGCAAGAGTTCTTTATTCAGATTTTGTAATCCGATCTGGTAGCTGCAGTTAAACACAATACGATCCTTGCCGTTGTGGTGGACCTTGTGGTGGGGCACGTACCATGATTCGGTCGTCTGATCGGCCTCTTGAATGTCAATTCTCTTTATGTGTCCCGCTGTGATTAGCTTGTCAATCTCAGCGCGGTACACAGTGGCTTGAGCGGGGTCTCTGGCTAGGCGCCGCTCGGTGTTCAGTAGATATCGCTCCGACGCTTCCATTGAGGCGTGGAAGGTGGGCATACCCTCTCGCCTCAGGAGTGGAGTTGCGTATCTCATCACTCCATTGACCTCGACTCTCTTTGTCCCCTGCTCGAGAAGGGCTATGGCATAAATGTCTTCCTTGGAACGAATGTGTTTCTTTTCGTTCTTAAAGGGCATTGTCTCTAGTGTCCATAGCCTCTCGACGTGCTGTAAGAGGGTGGTGTCTTCTTCTGTCACTCTGGAGTGGAGGCAGCGAGTGGCTGCTGGTCGGTTGGGAGACCTGGAGAGGGGGCCTTGTAGTGTCCATCCTAGGCGGGTCTCGACTGCTGCTGGACAGCCTCTGGGCCCAATGTGGACCCGGTCCATTGGGACGATGAGGTGTGCGTGGTCGGATCCTATGAGCAGGGTCGGGGTGGCGCCGTCGATGAGCGGTATAGGTAGTTGACGCAGGTGCACGTATTTTTCCATCAGCTTGGAGATGGGGTAGGTGTACCGCGACAGGCCTATGTCTTGGCTAGTCAAGTCAAGTCAAGTCAAGAGTTTTAATTGTCACGGCATACAGGTATACAATGAAATGCGGCTGGTCTTGCCCGCGACGATGTGCAATACAGTGGTACAACATATAATAGAATCCAATAAAATACAGTGGTACAACATATTAATAGAATCCAGTAAAAACAACAGTGCAATAAACAGGTACATGGTGTGCCATCTCGGTATCTGTACATAGTATTTACAGAGCATATAGGACATGCTAGGTAGCTTTAGTAGTGCAATACACTGTTCCTGATGTTATACTAATTTAAAGTGGCCTTTCCTCTGGCCATAAGTGTGCGTATGTGCGGCATGAGTGTTAAAGTGGCTGCTAGTGTGTGAGCGTGCTCAGCGTGCGTGTCGTGTATGTGCTTGTGTGTGCTTGTGTGTGGATAGTTCAGTTTCTGTGTCTCTCAATGTTCATTGTTCAAGGCTCTGATGGCCTGGGGGAAGAAGCTTAGCCTAAGCCTCTCCGTCCTAGTAGCTGGGGTACGCAGGCGTCTGCCTGACCTCAGCAGCTGGAACAGGCTGTTATTGGGGTGGTGGGGGTCTTTCATTATCCTGCAGGCTCTGGATTTGCACCTCTTGTTGTATAGAGCCTGCAGGGGAGGTAGCGCAATACCCGTGGTACGCTCGGCTGAGCGCACCACTCTCTGTAGGGCCTTCTTGTCCTGTGCGTGCTGTTCCCATACCAGGCAGTGATGTTTCCGGTCAAGATGCTCTCTACAGCTCCTGAGTAGAAGGACTGGAGTATCTTCCCCGATACTCTGAACTTCCTTAACTGTCTCAGGTGGTAGAGGCGCTGCTTCGCTTTCTTTACTACTGTGTCTATGTGTGTTGACCATGTCAGATCCTCTGAGATGTGGACCCCCAGGTACTTGAAGCTGCTCACCCTGTCCACGGTAGCCCCGTTAATCATCAGTGGTGTGTGTGTCTCCTGCTGTCCTCTCCTATAATCCACGATCAGCTCCTTGGTTTTACCAATGTTCAGGAGCAGGCTGTTGTCCTGGCACCAACGTTCCATTCCCTAACCTCCTCTCGGTAGGCCTTCTCGTCGTTGTCCGAGATCAGCCCCACCACCACCGTGTCGTCGGCGAACTTCACTATGGAGTTGGAGCTGAACTTGGCCACACAATCGTGTGTGTAGAGTGAGTACAGCAGGGGGCTTAGAACACAGCCCTGGGGGGACCCGATGCTCAGGGTGATGGTGTTGGAGGTCTGACCCCCCACCCTGACCGCCTGGGGTCTTTCACTCAGAAAGTCCAGTACCCAGGCGCTCAGGGCGGAGCTCAGACCTAGCTCGATCAGCTTGTCCACCAGTCTGGTGGGGACTATGGTGTTGAACGCTGAGCTGTAGTCAATGAACAACAGTCTCACATAGCCCCCCTTCTGACGGTCAAGGTGGGAGAGAGTGCTGTGCAGTACCTGGGAGACCGCGTCGTCAGTGGACCTGTTTGTCCTGTATGCAAATTGCATAGGGTCCATATCACTGGGGAGAGAGGCACAAATGTGGTCCTTGACCAGCCTCTCGAAACATTTCATGACCACAGAGGTGAGTGCCACCGGTCTGTAGTCATTTGGGCATGTTGGGGAGGGTTTCTTCGGTACAGGGATGATGGTAGACATCTTGAAGCAGGCAGGGACTACTGACTCCGCCAGGGATTGATTATATATGGCGGTGAACACCGGGGCAAGCTGGTTTGCACAGGACTTAAGTATGCGTCCTGTTATACCATCTGGACCCGCAGCCTTCCTGGTGTTCACCTGCATAAATGCTCTTCTCACACTGTGTTCCGACAACGAGAGAGCGCCCCCGCCCCCCCGCGGTTGCCCCCCCCCCTCCACAACAGCCGGTGCGCCAGTGACGTCACTAGCCAGAGGGCTAGCGGCGACACTGTCTACACCGAACCGAGCGTAGAAGGAGTTGAGTTTGTCCGCGAGAGAGGCGTCGTCGCTCCCCATTTCGGGGGCGCTGACTTTGTAGTCAGTTATTGTCTTCAGTCCCCTCCACAAGCCTCTTGTGTCGTTTTGTGCCATTTGTGTCTCCAGTTTCTCAGCATATGTCCTCTTAGCAAGTTTAACAGCCTTGCGCAGAGTGTAGACTGAAGCCTTGTATTCTTCCATATTTCCTGACTCTCTGCCCAGGTTATAAGCCGTGGTGCGTGAGTTCAGGGCTGCTCTTATAGTGCTGTCCACCCAAGGTTTCTGGTTTGGGAAAACCCGCGCCTTCTTTGTGAGGACAATACCGTCTGCCACATTTGCTATGTAACTCACAACGGTATCAGCGTACTCGCTGACGTCACTGGCGCTTCCTTTAAACATGTCCCAGTCTGTATCCTCGAACGCATCACGGAGCGCGGCCTCTGATTCGTCAGACCACTTTTTTGTCTCACGTGACACGACGACGTCACGCGATCTCTGTTTGTATGCTGGGATTAAAAAAATGGAGTCGTGATCGCTCGCGCTCGCAGAGCCCATCAGTGGCGGAGCCGCTACAGCCTTGTAGCCAGCTTTGAACGGGGTGTAACAGTGGTCGAGTGTGTTTCCCCCTCTTGTGGAGCAGGCGATGTGCTGAAAAAAGGTCGGCATCACTTTTTTGGCTGGTGAAAGCGTTAGTGATCCTATACCGTCTCTCTGGCTGCCCGCTTGCTGCGATAGTGAATGAGACGTTCTCACCCTTGATTGTCTTCAGGTCTCTTCTTATAGTACGAATCGTCATCGTTTCTTCGCTCCCCCGCAGACCCAGCTGGGCTGCAGCGGATGCGAGGAGGAGAGTCTTTTCTGACCCGTCATCAAGGACGGCGTAAGTGTCCATGACCCTGTCCTCGTAGCTTAATGTCACTCCACCTTCAAGAGCACTCGGGAGCTCCCGCTGCTGGCGGGGTCAATATACATGACGCTTACTCTGGTGCTGCTTGGGGGTGCGGGTTTCTTCCTGTTGCTGTCATGCAAGACGTCCAAGTGGGCTCCGTCACACCGGCTGCACCTCTTCTTCAAGCGGCACTCGGCTGCCATATGGCTTCGCGCACAGCGGTAACAGCGGCGGTTGGACTTTATCCATTGACTCACCTCGTCGGCGGTCATCTTCTTGAAAGTGTCACATTGTGACAGCCAATGTTCTTTCTCGCAGTACTGGCATACAATCTTCCACTTCTCTTTTGTCGAGGGGGTGTTGTGGTTCTTGTTCCGCGGTACTGATTCGGCTTGGTGCATGACGGTCACCAGCCTGCGGTTATCGTTGGATCTCCGAGGTCCATCTCTGGGGCTTGGTCCACTCCGCACGAACGTATCCAATCGTAGGCTGCTGACTTCTCTCGCGAGGAAGTCGGCCAGGTCTAGGAGGGATGGCTTGGGACCGTTGGGATCACGGTGGTCTCTTTGCCGCCTGAATCGATCTTGTCGGGCTGGAGGAAGCTTCTCTAATATCCTTTCTACATTAGAGTTAGCGTACAGTTTGTGTCTACCCTTTTCCTTTTGGGCCCCCAGCATCCCTACCAGGGATTGTACCTTGATAGAGAGGTCATCCAATGAGCGATTGTCTGTGGCTGGGGGGAGACGGTCAATATTCCTCTTGTATCACGTAGTCCCATATGCGTCCATAACGCTGGTCGAGGGTTACTAGAGCCGCGGTGTATGGGGTACTTGAGTTGGAATATGCCAGCGCTATATTATGCGCTCTGGGCACCTTCAGGTGCTTGAGGAGGATAGCATATTTGTACGACTCATCAGGGACGTCGGACATCATAGTCACTAAGCACATCCGTAATTCCGTGTACTGTGCTCTGTCCTCGTGTGTAAAATCCGGGAACGTCGGTGTGCCAAGGTACGATGCCATGGATGGCTGGCACATCGGTGAGCGCTGGGGGAGAGGCCTCCTGGGCGAGTCTCCCCGTACGTGTCGTCGTGGGCTGGTACTTGGTGGGTACCAAAGCCCGGGTACCCAGGTGCTGTTCCTCGGGGCTGGCTGTGCGTCAAACTCACCCTTGAGTTGAGTCGGGGGTCTGTAACGCAGGGCCTCGGGGGTAAAGTCTGGGCTGTACTGGACCTCCTGGTCCTGTGGAGTACGATGCTGCTGGTGGGCTTGACTTTCCTCCTCTTCCTCTTCCTCTTCCTCTGCTAGGTCTTCTAGATCTTGAAGTCGTCTATTCAGTCTCTCGGCGGGCCGGTTCTTCCCGGTTGCTGGGTCTCGCATGGACCGGTCGGGGAGGGGGTTCGGAGACGTGGATAGGCTCTTTCTGTTGGCCGGGCTCCGGGTCGCTTGGTCGGGTAGGGGAAGGTGCCCTAGACCCTTGTCTTGACGATGCCCTGGAGCTCCGTGCGGAGAGAGGGGGTGTCGCCCTGGCAATCAATTGCTCCATTATCTGCGCTTGTAGTCGGTCGCGCTCTGCTTCGCGCTTGATGTGAGCGAGGTCGCGCTCTGCTTCGCGCTGGGCTTGGGCTGCGTCGCGCCGTGCATTGGCGGCGTCGCGCTGGGCATCGGCGGCGGCGCGCTGGGCATCGGCGGCGGCGCGCTGGGCATCGCCGCGGTCTCTTTCAATATTCTCTTCCGTCTGGAGGCGTCTGGTCTCCAGGCGTATGCGGTCGTCTTCACTCCTTTGCTGCGCCTGGAAGCGCTCTCGCTGGGTCGCAGAGTGTTCGCGTTCACTAAGGGCTTGCGCTTGGAGTTGCGCGTGAAGGCGCTCTCTTTGGTCTGCAGATTGTTTGCGCTCACTCAGTTGTTGAGCCTGCAGGCGTTCTCTTTCCATGGTAGAGTGTTCGCGCTCACTTAGCTGTTGCGCCCGGAGGCGCTCTTGTTCCATGGAAGAATGTTCGTGCTCGCTAAGCGTCTGTGCTTGGAGTCGATCGCGTTCAGTGGAGGCTGCCAGGGTGGCGATGAATGCCTGCGCCAGCATCTTGTCCGCCTCGCTGGGGGAAGACACTGATGGAGGTGATCGGCTTCTGACAGTGCTCGTTGGAGATCCGTTCTCCTGGCGCGCTCCGAGGAGGTCTATCTCCTGGGTGCGCTTCTCTTCGGGTAGTGGGTCGGGTTCCGTCCCTGGAGCGCTTTCTTTATCCTGGAGCTCTCCGGGGACCGTCCCGTTGACGTTGTCGGGGGGTATAGTCATGTCATGTCCCTCCTGGTCCCCCCCGTGAGCTTGGTCAGTTACGTTAGAACCCACTAGGGTCTCTACTGGCAAGGTCGCCTGGTCGGTAGGGTTT
Organism: Notolepis coatsorum; assembly: GCF_963971535.1. Lineage (NCBI taxonomy): Eukaryota > Metazoa > Chordata > Actinopteri > Aulopiformes > Paralepididae > Notolepis > Notolepis coatsorum. The sequence goes on along the minus strand of NC_140184.1, from coordinate 48,233,922 downwards.
GACATGCTTTTACTATCCGCTTTTCCGGCATTTAACGTCTGTATAAAGCTAGGTATTAGACTGGCAGCATAGTCCTCTAGGTAAGGAGGTGGCTGACGTCTGCGCTGAGGGCGCTCTAGCTTAGGAGAGCCGTTTGTGGAGTGTTCGCCGCTGGCCATGGTTAATATCAATATTATATTTAGATATTACACTGATATTCCTCCGGCTCGAAGGACCAATTGTAACTGAGGGGTACAATTCCCTGACTGTATTGAGAGTATGGTATCATTAAACCACTACTTAGTTATGTACTTTAATTACTGGCCATACAGTAAACGGTATATATGGTGAACACCCACACAAGAATACGGCTTAACAAAGAAAGTCATATTTAGAAGTATTTATTATCAGAGCAGCAACACCAGGTTACAATATTGAGAATTATGAATTGCGCTTATATGGCGAAGAACACTTAAGTAGGTCAAGAGCGTAAGTCCATGAGCATATTAAGATGGGTATAATTGAATACCACCTGTAGCATAAGAATTATATAAGGCACACTCGTAGTCAGCTGGAGATACTAAGGGGGTTCCCTCCGGTTGTAAGCCAGCAGGGGAGAGGAATGGTCAGGAGCAAAGTCTGGATCAACGAGGAATAAAGAGACTCCAGATACAGGAGACAGTGCAATAATCCTTTGGTCCGTAGACAAAGCAACAGCTATACTCCGGTATGCATGGCAGCATGGATGAAAGCTAGCCAGCCTCTGTGGGTCCTAGAGGCGGGCTCGACGGTGCTCCTCACAGGGTAGATCCTACACAGCAGTGGGGTAGACGGTTCTCTGCTCCAGCAGCCACAGTACCAAAGCAATATAATCCAGCCGGAAAAGGCTCTGCATTCGCCGGTGTAGGTTCTCCGGTGTACATATCCACACGGTTCTCGTCTAGGACTCCTCGGATGGCGGCACGAGTTTAGGCCGCCCAGCCTGGATAAGTGCACTAGCTCGGTACGACGAACAGGTGGTAATGCTGGTCACTGTAGAACGGTAGCCGCACGATACACTATAAATAATAGACTATTACTTTATAATTGAATAGGTCGAACTCGACGATACAGCGTTAAACTCTGACACTTTAGCTATCAATTCGCACGCAGTTCTCACGGCTCTATTTAGGGGCAAAAGGGGGCCCACTTCACGGCACGTTGTATCGTGGTGAAGGCTTCAGCTTTAAGTTACTAAGTGCTTCTGTATCCACCTGCGCCGTATTTATACGTAAGGTGAATAATCTAGTGCCAACCTCATTTCTGTCTCGTATTACTGCGCAAACCTGGACATGTTGAGACATGTCTTAGCGGTAGCTTTGAACTTGCCATTGGGGGTATGGCCGTTGGCGCCTAGGGGTCGCTGTCCAATAGGAGAACGAATATTATGGTCTGGCCTGTACCTAGGTAAAGGGATATTCCGTGTATATGTACAAAGAATATACAAGGGATATCAGACGATATACAAATATTATACAATATATCTCAAGTAATAAATATATATATTCGGTTTAATCTGACCCTTTGTAACAGTATCAGATCAAACAAATAGAACGTTGCGTCAGCCAAGTCCATCTACGGGATCAAATAGCTCAGTAGCTCCGTATAAGACGGGAGCTCCTTTAAAGGGGAACTCCAACATTTTGGGAAATTAGCTTATTTAACATCTTCCCTGGAGTTAGACAAGAAGATACATACCTTTTTTGTCTCTGTGCGTGCATTTTAGCTTTGGGAATAGACGCTCCGTTAGCATAGCTTAGCTTCATCACTGGAAGTGAGGCAGGACAGTAGCCTTACATTGCCTTACAGTGTATTGCAAGGTCTGACATTGACCAAACTTGATATGCATGACCTTGGTGGGCTCTAGGTCAACTCCTGAAAAGGGGGTCAATGTCAGACTTTGCAATCAAAAGTTAGGGGGCTAATAACCCTTGCCATAATTCCAGTGCGCCCCCTAACTTTTGATTGCAAGGTCTGACATTGACCCCCTTTTCAGGAGTTGACCTAGAGCCCACCAAGGTCATGCATATCAAATTTGGTCAATGTCAGACCTTGCAATACACTGTAAAGCACTGTAAGGCTACTGTCCTGCCTCACTTCCAGTGATGAAGCTAAGCTATGCTAACGGAGCGTCTATTCCCAAAGCTAAAATGCACGCACAGAGACAAAAAAGGTATATATCTTCTTGTCTAACTCCAGGGAAGATGTTAAATAAGCTAATTTCCCAAAATGTTGGAGTTCCCCTTTAATATAAGTCAAAAACCATGCACCAGTTGGACTCTCGTTTTGAGACTGGGGGAGAATCGCTACCGGAGGAAGACGAGGAGCTGCTGTTGTCGTTTGTGGAGGAAGAGGATTCCACTGTTTGCTGCTGCGTCGGGGACCGCCTGCAGCCATTCGTGGACAAGGAACACGCCGGTGCTGACCCGAAGTTTGGCTGAGGATCAGTATTGGACCGCGAGCCACAGCATGGTGCCCAACGCAAGGAGGTATGTTTATAGCGCTATATAAATGCATGGCCATGTAAATTGTGCGCGCACATAACTTGGGGTTGAGCATAAATCCATGGTTGCTGAAGTGGAATGACACTTGACTTTTACTTTTACACGCGGACTTTCTTTGTATTGACTTTGTTGCGCGACTCGCCAGCCATCTCGTTTAATTAACTCACTGACTATTTAATATCATGGAGACGCGCAAACCGTTTCCATGGAGACCGCAGTGCGCGCCGCTGCTAGCGGTGACGTCACTGGGAAACGTGTTGTCAAAATGACTGCAAAGGCTATTGCAGAAAAATGTGGCAAATTGGAAGCCAGCAGAAAACGTCAATTTAACATGGCAGCCAACATAAGAGATGCAATTCATGGTTTCATGTTAAATAATGAAATGGCAAAAGTAGAAAATGCTCTTACAGATTTGAGTCAGGTGTGTTATGAGGCAAAATGCATGCCTGACAATCTGTTGGGTTATATGTTACATGATGAAAAGGAAAAACAAGAAATCTGGTTTAAAGCAAAAATGTTGTCAAACAATGAGTGTATTTCAAATGCAAAACTGTGGGTTTCAAACAATGAAGGTATAATGAATGTACATGATGAAATTAATGGTAAAACAACTGAAGGTGATTTGCATTTAAGGGATGATGGTATTGCTCCAAATGACAGTCTGTCAAAACATTGCGAGTAAATATTCAAAAACAAATAGTAGATCATCTGCCAGGATTTTAGCTGAAGCCGATAGAGCTGCACTTGTCACTCGTGCTGAATCTCTAAAAGAAAAACATGCTTTGGAGGAGCAGGAACAACAGTTGAAGGAGCAGGAGCTACAGTTGAAGGAGCAGGAACTAAGGCTGAAGAGAAAAAAGGAACAACTGGAGGTGGACACTGAATTGGCTGCAACCACTGCAAGGTTGGCTGTGTTGCACTCCTCTGAAAATAAACATTCCACACGGTCTTAAATCCTATTACAAGATAATATCAACCTGGGACATTAATACAATGAAGTAAATTGACACAATTGTCAATGCCACCAAACAAGCCTGTGGATGTGAGACCAAAGGAACGTGGCCAATGGCATAGCACTGCTACTAACCGCCAATATAACCACAACCATAAGGAACAGGAAATCAGAATGGGAACAACTAATCATGTTCAAATAAATTCAGACCAACCTGCAAACATGCTTACCATCATGGAGAGGCAAAATGAAATAACTGCTGCTCTGGTACATCAACAGCATTCCAGGTCTCTGCCACCACAAAATATCCCAACCTTTGAAGGTGACCCTCTCCAATATAGGGCATTTATCAAAGCATTTGAACAAGGAGTGGAGGAAAAGGCAACAGAAGCTGATGCGTTGTATTATCTGGAGCAGTTCACAAGAGGACAGCCACAATAATTGGTGCGTAGCTGCCAGCATATGGCTCCTGAGCGTGGTTACGCAGTGGCAAAGGGTCTTCTTATGGAACATTTTGGAAACCAGTATAAAATAGGAAATGCTTACATGCAAAGGGCCTTGGCATGGCAAACAATAAAATCAGAGGATGTCAAGGCACTTCAAGCCTACTCCTTATTCTTGCGTGGCTGCTGCAATGCAATGGAGGAGCTTCAGTACATGCAGGAGTTGGACATGCCTGTCAACATGAGCGCCATAATATCGAAATTGCCATTCAAGATGAGGGAGCAATGAAGGAGTACGGCTCATGGCATCATGGAAAATACCCAGGAAAGAGCTCACTTCGAGGATATGATCAAGTTTGTGGAGCGACGTATCAGTATTCTTTCTGACCCTCTGTTTGGTGACATACAGGATCCAAATTCTGGTGTAGTTGGCACAAAATCTCTCACCAGGTTTAAATCATATCCACCCAACAGAGTAAAAGGAAATATTGTCGCCACCACAGTAACAACCATGGACATATCTGAGAGAGCCAAAGAGCTGACATCACCAACATCAGGTACAATGAATGCTAGGAGAACTGGGTGCCTTTGCTGTGCTCGCAGTCACTCATTGGAGGAGTGCAAACAACTTCAGGAAAAGAGGCACAAGGAGAAAATACACTTTCTGAGGGAAAAGGGAGTTTGCTTTGCATACTTATGTGTTGGTCACATGAGCAGAGATTGCGAAAGGCGCTTGATATGCAAAGTCTGTGGTCAAACTCACCCTACCCTGCTTCATATCAAAAGGCAACCATTTTCTCCAGAACAGTTAAAGGAACCATCCAATAAGCAACCAACTTCACTGCAAACATGTGGACATACAGGGGCCGGTAAGGACCGGTGTGTGTTATCCATTCTCCCTGTACGTGTGAAAGCAGCAAAAGGAAATACCATTATACAAATATACGCCTTCTTAGACCATGGTAGCTCAGCCACATTCTACTCCGAACACCTAATGCAGAGGCTGAATATCACAGGCCAACTTCCTGTTGAGCACCATGGGGCAAGAGACAGTTGTACGTACACATCCCACGCCTAAAAGCAAATGTCGACCTGTTGATTGGAACCAACGCTCCCAAGATATTGGAACCTTGGGAGGTCATCAACAGTCACGGGAATGGCCTGTATGCTATAAGGACGGTGCTGGGATGGGTCGTTAATGGTCCACTGAATGGAAACAGTGGTGTTGTGGAGACAGAGTTTCCCTCTGCTATGGTCAACAGGATATCAGTGTGCAGACTAGAAGAAATGCTGGCCAATCAGTACAGTCACACCTTCAATGAAGTAGCTGTGAAGGAGAAGGAAATGTCCAGAGAAGACCTAAGGTTTCTGGAAATTGTGGAAAGTTCAACAGTGCTTCAGGAGGGGAGGTACTGTTTGAAATGGCCTTTTAAGAACAAGGAGGTCTGTCTGCCAAACAATGTGGGAGTGGCTAGGCAAATGATCCAGGGTTTAAGGAAACGGTTCCTAAATAACAAAAGCTTGCACCAGGAGTATGCAGCATACACGAACAAGCTTATTGGGAAGAACTATGCGGATCAAGTACCGCAGCAACAACTGCATGGTGAGAAAGGAAAAGTGTGGTACATCCCACACCATGGTGTCTACCATCCAAGGAAAGGAAACCTCCATGTGGTGTTTGACTGTGCAGCCACATTCCAAGGAGCATCTCTGAACAGGGGTCCTACTAATTACCCCAAAGTACCAGAAAATACCATAAAGTACCCCAAAATACCCCAAAGTATACCCCAAAATACCCCAAAGTATACCCCAAAATACCCCCAAAGTACCCCAAAGTATACCACAAAATACCCCAAAGTACCCCAAAATACCCCCAAAGTACCCCAAAATACCCCAAAGTATACCCCAAAATACCCTGAAGTATCTCTCTCTTCATTTATATCTAAGTTCTGTGATCGTATAGTCTTTACCCTTCTCTCTGCATTGTTTGTAGTTCAGGTGTTCGGTTCTATTAAGGAAAACGCAGACGAGGTGGTCTGAATCAAACAACTGAGGTGTTTATTCCATTCTTAATAAAACATCTCTATGAATCAAACAAGTACATGGTCTTCATGGTATATCTAATCATCTCTTTGATGTGGCAGTTTTGTCCATTATCTGATCAGCTGCGGCCGATCAACGCTTTCTCCGGTGTGGTTCTCTGTCTCGGGTTGTCCAGGACAACACGCGGCTTCTCTTTGTGGTTGGTGGTCGCCAGGGCAACCCTGGTTTCGGATCCTCGGCGGTTTGGGAGCGCTTGATCTCGTCTAGGCTCGGTGGAGTCTGGCTCCCCTGCTGCGAGGCGATCGTCTATCATCGTCTGTGTCCATCGCTCTGTGCGTGTCCGGCTCGGCTCTCGAGTCTCCGGTTTCTCCAGTCTCCAGCGCTCCAGTGCTCTCCTCCTGTCTCCGGGTGTGTCTGTGTCTCTCCAGGTCTCTCCTCTGTCTCCTCTCCTGCCCTTTTAATGAGATAGAAAAGACCTTTCCCCTGCCTGTCAGGTGACGTCACCCCCGCGATCGGGCTTCCCCATTGGCCAAATTCCTTCTAGCAGGAACTCCTTCTGTGAGTGACACGTCATCTTGCGACACAATGTTACACAGTGTCCATTACCTTATTTGGGGGATCCTTCCAGCTCCTCTCTCCGTGAACAGAAAATAGAACATGAGCTGTTTCCATCTACAAACACTTTACCATGCTTTAATTGCTTTTAGAATAATATGATTATTCTTTATTGTCTAAACAGTGACTAACAGTCTTTTCTTCAGTTCTGTTCACGTTACTTATGTAATTGAACTTTATTTGATTGTTTCATCCTACTGGTGGTATTTCTATTCTAAAGTAATCTGTAACCTTGTTTTAGCTTTATTTGATCACTAAGTATTTTGGTCAGTATTAACATTAATTTACAAACTATGTCTTTGTATTTGGTTAACTTGTTATCAACTTTCCTGGCTTGCCAAACCTATTTTCTAATGTGATTTGGTATGACAGTTTACTTTTAACATAATGGTCCTTGCTTTACTTTTTAGTACATATGTGTTGCAATGTTTTCTAAGGCCATCTAACTAATCTCTCTGACAAAGCCATCAGTTTTACCTATTTCCTCAAGGTCTAAAACCGTCTAGTCTATCTATTCTATAGTTAAATGTGTAACTGGTGGCATTCTGCTTAAATTCCAATATCCTTGAGCCTGTTAATGTATGTCCTAAAAGTCAGTCAAATCGGATGTGTAAGGGGAGATTCCAAATGGTCTGGTGTTACCTTTCTGACCTCTGAGGCCTTAGTCTTCTGACCAGCTGCCGTGTCGTAACCTGAAATTGCTCAGCTAGTGTCAAAAAGACCTCTGACCTCAACTGTATTTTCAGTATATGATGTGAAGATGTGTCCCTGTTAGTTCCTGTTTCTTCAAAGATAATACCCTTCCTCTTTAGTCTCTTATTACCTACTATAAACAAGCCTCGCTTCCTGCCAGATGGTTGGGTGAGGGGCGATGTCATCTAAATCCTACTATCTTTAGGCCTGTTGCCACGACACCATTTCTCTCGGAGCCCCTGTGGCCCGTCTGCCAAATCAGCATTTTCGTCTAATATTATTTTGTACAGTTTAGTTGTTCCATGTTTCATTTTGATAATTCACGACAATCCACCCTTAGTGGGTTTCATAACCCACTATATAGCACCAATATGTTCTAAATTAAACATGTTAAAACCATAATTACCATTTTTGTTAATATTTTCTAAAATTTCAAAAAATCCAAAATTTACACAAATCGAACTACCAAACCCATTTCCGTCTGTACAGTTACAAAATCATCATTCACTCTTTCCGTTGGCTTCTTTCCCAGTCACACACAATATCAGTTATTTATGACATCCAGTCTAGGTCCGTTTCTTTATACAAAAAGAACATCGTACCATTATCTGCTTTTTTGTTTATGACTATACATTATCCATGTAATTAGCTTCAATGTGTCTGTTTTGTGTAATTGACTCTGCAAGAAAAGATTAATACATCATACCCAAAAGATTAACACTCTAAACATCGAGGGAGATTCAAACAAGCAAACATAAATCATCTCTTCTCCTTGAAAAGACCACTGAGGCCTCAATTATTCTTCGCTTTCATCCCTGTCAGTTATCCCTGTTCAAACCTCCTGAGGTCTTTACTGCTAACTCGTTTTGACTGTTTTCTTCTTGTTGTATTTTGTGCTAACCACAGCCTCTTCTTTGTTGTGGGCAGTTCTTGGTACTGCTCCGATTTTCCACAGAAGGAAACGATTTTCCCTCTGTCCTTTTTGCATTTTGGATTGTTATTTACAAACACACAATGGATTGGAAACTCTTATTTTCGCACAGATACATCTTTACTGTTCTGCATTTGACAATAAATTTTTTCTCCAAATTAGTTATCTATATATTTCACCGCTTCTTAAGTTAACATTCAATCAAATCACCTTTGTCTCATTTGTTTTTGTGCTGTACTATTTTACTAGATCAAATATCTCAAGTTCAACACAACTACTACTTCCACCCTTGAAAGTGGAATAACCATTTTATTACACTATCAATACCTTGTTTCCAGACAGCCTCCTCGGTCCGGACAGCCAGCTCTAGACGAGGCCAATCACCAACAGAACCTATGTGCATGGCAACAAACCACAGTCCCTTTAAACACACATCCCACACACTCCGCCAGCCCTCAACAAGCCGGTGCAGAGTCTCCCATAAGTCAATTATCAAATTCACATGTCTGCACCCTACATGAAAACTATTTGGCCAATGGCGACCAAAACCTACAGAGCTTACCTATAGACAGAGAAACACGTTTCCCCAACTCTTACCATACCCCAAAACGTGACACAACCCCCCAGATTCTACATCTGGACTCTCAATGAGCGGAAAACAAACCATGAACCAGCTCCCGTCCACTCTCAGTTTCCAGCTCATTTATCTCAGACTTTCCTACCAGTCCCGCTGTGTCACCACCACCTGCTATCCCTGACCGGCGAGAGATCCCTCCCAGCCAGCCAGTACCTAAAAATCGAGTGTCAAACAAAAACAAAGAAAATTTCAAACAAACAAAAATTGCGAGTGACTCCATGCAACACACCCATCCAACAGAATTAAACTATCATCTAGAGGCATAATTACCCCCGTAAAAACTAAGAAAGAAAAATTTAAAATCCAAAAAGAAATAAAATAAAGAAATGAAATAATATATATATATATTTTTTTTTAAGTCTCCTTGACCACCCTTGGATCAAGTAAGTATATTCACTACTATAAATAGTCCTTTGTTATTAACTGTCTAATATTATAAATGTTCCATTGTTCCTGTTTAAAACCATAATTTTTGTTAGTACGATTAGCCCATGCAATTTCCAGTTACTTCACCCCTCTACAGCCCCAACTTACCCTTGTTAGTCTTCCAAACCGTTTTAGTAACTTGCACACCTAATCAAACCTTTTACCCTATCTATGTATCTCCGTTTCTATTTTTATTCGAATCAGTCGCATTTTCCATTTTCATTTATTAAGGTCCCACAATGTACAGATACCGATATGCCTACTTTGTTTACATGTTTATTGCACTATGTCGCTCTATTGGTTGGACTCTTATATTATATTATATTATTACTTGTATTATGCACATCGTTGCGGGTGAGACCCCCTGCATTTCACTGTATACCTGTATGCCGTGACAAATAAAACTCTTGTATCTTGTATCTTGTATCTCAATAGTTTAGAGTCCTCGTCAAAAGGCAATCAATTATAATATTGAGTATAGGGTTGAGTTGGAGTGATGCTGGACTTGGGTCTCAGATGAAGGTGTGAAAGTGCACACATACTTAACAATTGTCCTAAGAATAGATGTGTGTGCCAGAATTGGAGATAATGATAATGGATGTATGCAAGATGAGCCAATATAATGCTATTTGAGCAAGAGTAATGAGCAGTGATTTAGGTTAGTCACCACAGCTGATTGCATTATCACTCATATCTGACCTAGTAATGTGTGCGTTTGGGCGTTGACCACAAGAGGGATTTCCCCAACAATAAGCAGTGATTCAGACCTTTATTTAGTGTTTTCAATATATGAAATATATAATATATAAATACAATTTCACATTGTGAAAGGGTCCTTATAGCATGTATTTATGCAATAGCCATTGTGTTTCATCACACCCCACTGAGCAATTGTTTTGTCTATTTGACAACTAAAATACGTCTATATGGTACATACTGTAGCTGTCTAAGATAAAATCAGGATTTTTTTTTTTATAAAAGTACGTTTTAGTTTGAAAGGTTTAGTAGAAAGAGTTAATGTATGAGGGCTATAAATGTTACATTTAATCAACAGCTAAGCTACACTATACTGTAGATGTCTAGTAAACTTTAACTTTTAAACCAAAATTTTCCAGAATAGACGTTGTTTACATGCCCATCTCAATTTCAAAACGTGAGATGTCTACTGAGATGGTCATCTAAAGAGGAGCATATCAATATCCCTGGGTTCAATATTCTCAGTGTTAAATGTTCCCAGGGTTCAATATTCTCCAATTTAATACACACATACACTGTTACGATTAGAACTTTTAGATGGCATGGTGGTGTGTAGAACCCAATTGCAGCATAGACACAAGGAGAGGATAGACAGGAGGCGGAATGCGTTGGTTCAGAGTCGGCGCCAGAACCAACTTAACGGGGGGCATATTGTAACAGTGAGGGGGCATACATAAATAAAATATAGGCTTCAGAAAACATTTTTTACAATATTTTAATGCCTTCACATTAAGACCATTGAAGAAGATATGGTTTGACCCCGAGGCTTTGGTATCTTGGAGAGAATTAGAAGAAAACATAGTAGCCCCACAGAGATTGAAAGACATAGCATACACTAAACTTTCAATCAAGCATTGTGAGCGAGAATTTGGCCCAATAATAACCCATGCAATCAGGACATGGCGGGAAACTCAAAGGAAATTTCCTAACAATCAAGTATGGCATAATCACACTCCCATATTCAATAACAATGCTCTCTTAATGGGAAAACGACCTATAAGATTCCCTGTATGGGAAGAAAGAGGCATACACTCATTAGGGGATATTTTTAATAACAAGGGCCTCTGTAGTTATGTCGAAATATGCATAAAGTTTAACCTCACCGAGTCCACATGGCTTTTTTACATACAGTTAAAACTTTGTATGAGATCTCACGGTGTTCCATTACACATACCAATTGAACACCACAGATACCACAAATTTTTCTATGACAGAAATACATTGGGAGGTTTTGTATCAGGTTTTTATTCACAATTACTAACGTCCTCGTACGAAACCCTTCAACTAGACAATGTCTGGAGGAGGGATATACCAGACCTGGAAAATGACTTTGATTGGCAAGGAGCCTGGGCAAATGTCCGACTTACATCAAGAAACCCGGATCATCAACAAATCAATCTGAACTATATTCACAGGACATACTTGACTCCTATAAGGCTGTGCAAAATGGGGCTTATACAAAACTCCAAATGCTCCCAATGTACAAATGGGGACGAAGGAACATTTATGCACATGTACTGGGACTGCCCACCAGTTAAGGCATTCTGGGAAGATGTGTCCCAACAATTATCAATACTCGTATTTTGGAATATACCTGTACACCCCGCGGTATTGCTATTGAATGATGTTTTTGAGTTTGCAGTGAACCCACAACTAAAAAGATTGGTTTTATCGGGTATCACAGTAGCTAAAAAACTGATTGCATCACGTTGGTTTCAACCGGAAAAAATGTGCCGGAAAGTGTGGTTTCTTACATATCTTGATGTGATATATCAAGAAATATCAACAGCAAGAATTCTAGGGCTCAATGAATCCAAAATGATAATGTGGTTAGAAGTGGTGGAGAGAATAAAAGCTAGCCTATAATGGTGATGTCTGGTTAGGAGTGAGGGATAATAGAGGTACTATCCAAGAGGGGGTCCGGGAGGGGGGGATTTGAGCTGGAGCATATGTGTGTAGGGTTTTAGAAAATAGGTATTCGGGGTATATTATATACTAACATTTATATAATTGTAACTTCGCTGGATATACACGGTATACGGTTAAAATGTTATTATTGACTATTTTTGTTTTATCCTGTTTCTGTACTTGCATATATTTTAACCACCTTTACTGAAAGTTTCATTATACATTGTGTGTTGAGTACTGACTTTTAATAAGTTTTGTTTTGCAATAATAAAAAAAAAAAAAAAAAAGGCTTCAGAAAACGAATTTCCCGCAAACCAATGCACATTTCAAAACATGAGTGCGCATAAGAGATAAGACAGTCCCTCTCTCTCTCTTTCTCTCTCTCACGTCACAAACACACTCGCGTCTCACACACAAATTAAGCAGTATGAAATAGCCCGAGGCTGGGCTTAAATTCATTAACAAGTGAAAGTATTATTAATAATAACAAGGGGCAAGGCGGCTTAAATTAAATAGTATGAGTCCTATGACTTACCCATTAGAAGAGTTGGAGGCGGCGAGTCGTGGCACTGAATCTCCTCAGGACGGTGTCCCACTTTCGCGTGAGGTCTTTTGCAACTTCAAACTCTGCCTCAATTATAGGCGATCCATTATATTATCCATTATTATTATTATGACATATTATGATTATAGACCACGTTAGCTTCTGCTGTAACAGATGCACTGCAGCGGCAGCACCGGGCGCTTCTTGGCAGACTTCGTCTTCATGGCGCCTTACCGAAAGCTCTTCAACGTTAGATGTTGGAGGACCGTCACCAGGGAGGAGGCTGTGAAGAAGCCTGCAAGTTGCAACCATTTTCGTATATCCATTTTATGTCCGTCTCCAAGTGTTATATTTTACCCACTGACTATTGTACTTTTCACGCTCACTCAAGTCACGCAGTCACGCTCTGACTACCCTACCCATCAACTCAACATGACCAATAACGCAATAACAAATTCAAACACACACACCAATCAGCGTGCGCTCAAACATACACTTCTTTTAAAACTTTTTTTGTTTAATTTAGTTTAATAATAGGCTAAATAGCCTATTTATAAAGGAAAACATCTGACTTTTACTATAATAAAAAATTTTTAATGTTTAATTATTTAATTTCTTTATAACAATTGCCCATGACGTTTGGAGGGGCACAGTGCGCCATCTGGGGGGGCATGGCCCGCGAATGCCCCCCCATGGCGTCGACACTGCGTTGGTTGCTCCTTCACAATAACGTGCACTTAATTGTGACACACAGAGCATAATACGAAAAGAAACACTTTGAAAAAGGGAAAAGAAAAGAGAGACAGTAGTCTCACAAACAAGATAAGCACAACACTAAAGAGTACTCATGACAGTGAAACAGGAAACAGAAGTAATGACCGAGCAAGGAATGCTGGGCAGACAACACTTAAATACACAGACTAATTAGAGACATGAGGGTGATTGGTAAATTAGACACAGCTGGGTGGAACAACTAAACAGAAAACATAACAGGGTTAATATACTGAAACATGACAAGACCATACAGACACAAGGGAGACAAAACTAGATTAGACAATGGGGCACAGCACAGACAACAGATGAACAAACAACAGATTGGTGATGACATACAGGAAATTAATAAATACAAGACAACAAAGATGTACACACTGAACTAGGCCACCTGGTGGTTGAAAGACATAGTTCAGGAGTGGGAATTGTCCATGGACAGATGGGAGTTGTGAAGCAGGACCGGGTGGAACGTTACAATACACATTAGCATGAGCATGTGTGTATTTTCTTTAATAGAAAAAAATGTATATATATATTATTGGGCTATGTTATTATTGTTATCGTATTTTTTCTGATACAGAGATACAGCCAACTGGAAAAGAAAAACACTGTTTCAGCTGAGTAACAATGTTCATCAAAGTGTTGAAACTTGAGTGCTGTAGTGTTGAGTGCATAGCAGTAGAGCCATGTTAGTATATTAGGAAGAGTGCATGATAGTAGGACAGTAAGAAGGTTAGTAAAAAAAAAACTTTAGTCAACGGCGAAAGATTGGTCAGGTTTCGGCTGTCCTAACTGTGGTGGGAAGTTCGTTCCACCATTGTGGAGCAAGGACCGAGAATAGGCGGCTTCTCTTTGATGAACCTCCCGGAGCTCGGATAGGAGTGGGTCTGAGACGGCCAAAAGATAATAATAATTCATTTAATTTATATAGCGCTTCTCAATAACCCGAAGTCGCTGACAATAGTCGGGAGCAAGAGTACAAACAAAGAAACAACAAAGAAACAAAACAAAAGGAACATAAGACCATGGGGGGAACAGGAAAGACAGCATGATAGCACAAAAAAGACTGGAGACAGACATCAATCAGGTTGGAGGGGGGGGGGGGATTTATGGGTGGGGGGGGTTGAAGGCAAGGGAGAACAGGTGGGTTTTGAGGCGAGCTTTGAAGGTGGAGAGTGTAGGGGAGTCTCTGATGGACTGGGGGAGGGAGTTCTAGAGTCGGGGTGCAGTACGAGAGAAGGCCCGATCTCCAAAGTTTTTAAGCTTGGATGTCGGGACAGTGAGGGAAGCAGTGGAGGAGGACCAGAGGGAACGAGTGGGGTGGTAGGGAAGAAGGAGATCAGTCAGGTAGGGGGGGGCCAGGCTGTGGAGGGCTTTGAGGTGAGGAGTAGTGTTTTAAAGTTTATGCAGTGTTTGATCGGGAGCCAGTGGAGGGAGTGGAGGACAGGAGTGATGTGTTCGCAGGACCGGGTGTTAGTGAGGAGGCGGGCGGCTGAATTTTGGACCATTTGCAGTTTATGGAGGGAGGGGGAGGTGATACCAGTGAGGAGGGAGTTGCAGTAGTCCAGGCGGGAGGAGATGAAGGCGTGAATGAGGGATTCAGCAGTAGGGGGGGAGAGGCAGTGACGGATTTTTGCGATGTTGCGGAGGTGAAAGTATTTTCTGGTACTTTGAGGTATACTTTGGGGTACTCCGGGGTATTTTGGGGTATTTTCTGGTACTTTGGGGGTATACTTTGGGGTAAACTTTGGGTATTTTGGGGTACTTTGGGGTATTTTGGGGTATTTTGGGGTATTTTTGGGGTATTTTCTGGTAATTTGGGGGTCTTTTTTGGGGTATTTTGGGGTACTTTGGGGTATTTTGGGGTATTTTAGGGTACTTTGGGGTATTTTGGGGTATTATGGGGTATTTTAGGGTACTTTGGGGTATTTTGGGGTATACTTTGGGGTATTTTGGGGTACTTTGGGGTATTTTGGGGTATACTTTGGGGTATTTTGGGGTACTTTGGGAGTTGTCGTGAATTATCAAAATGAAACATGGAACAACTAAACTGTACAAAATAATATTAGACGAAAATGCTGATTTGGCAGACGGGCCACAGGGGCTCCGAGAGAAATGGTGTCGTGGCAACAGGCCTAAAGATAGTAGGATTTAGATGACATCGCCCCTCACCCAACCATCTGGCAGGAAGCGAGGCTTGTTTATAGTAGGTAATAAGAGACTAAAGAGGAAGGGTATTATCTTTGAAGAAACAGGAACCAACAGGGACACATATCTTCACATCATATACTGAAAATACAGTTGAGGTCAGAGGTCTTGTTGACACTAGCTGAGCAATTTCAGGTTACGACACGGCAGCTGGTCAGAAGACTAAGGCCTCAGAGGTCAGAAAGGTAACACCAGACCATTTGGAATCTCCCCTTACACATCCGATTTGACTGACTTTTAGGACATACATTAACAGGCTCAAGGATATTGGAATTTAAGCAGAATGCCACCAGTTACACATTTAACTATAGAATAGATAGACTAGACAGTTTTAGACCTTGAGGAAATAGGTAAAACTGATGGCTTTGTCAGAGAGATTAGTTAGATGGCCTTAGAAAACATTGCAACACATATGTACTAAAAAGTAAAGCAAGGACCATTATGTTAAAAGTAAACTGTCATACCAAATCACATTAGAAAATAGGTTTGGCAAGCCAGGAAAGTTGATAACAAGTTAACCAAATACAAAGACATAGTTTGTAAATTAATGTTAATACTGAACAAAATACTTAGTGATCAAATAAAGCTAAAACAAGGTTACAGATTACTTTAGAATAGAAATACCACCAGTAGGATGAAACAATCAAATAAAGTTCAATTACATAAGTAACGTGAACAGAACTGAAGAAAAGACTGTTAGTAACTGTTTAGACAATAAAGAATAATCATATTATTCTAAAAGCAATTAAAGCATGGTAAAGTGTTTGTAGATGGAAACAGCTCATGTTCTATTTTCTGTTCACAGAGAGAGGAGCTGGAAGGATCCCCCAAATAAGGTAATGGACACTGTGTAACATTGTGTCGCAAGATGACGTGTCACTCACAGAAGGAGTTCCTGCTAGAAGGAATTTGGCCAATGGGGAAGCCCGATCGCGGGGGTGACGTCACCTGACAGGCAGGGGAAAGGTCTTTTCTATCTCATTAAAAGGGCAGGAGAGGAGACAGAGGAGAGACCTGGAGAGACACAGACACACCCGGAGACAGGAGGAGAGCACTGGAGCGCTGGAGACTGGAGAAACCGGAGACTCGAGAGCCGAGCCGGACACGAACAGAGCGATGGACACAGACGATGATAGACGATCGCCTCGCAGCAGGGGAGCCAGACTCCACCGAGCCTAGACGAGATCAAGCGCTCCCAAACCGCCGAGGATCCGAAACCAGGGTTGCCCTGGCAACCACCAACCACAAAGAGAAGCCGCGTGTTGTCCTGGACAACCCGAGACAGAGAACCACACCGGAGAAAGCGTTGATCGGCCGCAGCTGATCAGATAATGGACAAAACTGCCACATCAAAGAGACGATTAGATATACCATGAAGACCATGTACTTGTTTGATTCATAGAGATGTTTTATTAAGAATGGAATAACCACCTCGTCTGCGTTTTCCTTAATAGAACCGAACACCTGAACTACAAAAAATGCAGAGAGAAGGGTAAAGACTATACGATCACAGAACTTAGATATAAATGAAGAGAGAGATACTTCAATTGGTCCGTGACCCGTGCTGTATTCGACCAAAGCCGGTTGAAGACGACGAAAAGCTACTTCTGGATTCTCGCCCTCATCGATGCCTCTGCGACTGTTAAAATCCTTCACCTCTTCAGCCGAGGACAGCGAGATTATAGGTAAGTAATAATGATGCGTTTATATTGGTGGAGGTCGAGCGGTCTCAAATTGGGGTTTTGCTATGGGTAAATAAGCGGAGTTTTGGGAGCTGATGACGTCACTAGGAACGTCTGAACATTGGGAGCGTTGGATTTAAAATACTGTGTATTTCGGCCAGGCGGAGCCAAACGGGCGAGCAAACTAGGATAAAGGTAATAATATATGTTCTGTAAACTGGCGCTTAATGGGATTAAAAGTATGATGCGGGGTATAACTGTGTTACGTAAACGACGCGATGTGTTATGCCGCTCGAATCAACAGGATAATGGGCCGTATAGGAGAAGTTATGGTGGTGGCTAAACTAGGCTAATGGAGCTAGCAGTACTGAGCTAACGAAGCTAAAATGCTAAGCTACCTGGGCTAACAATGTAGCATGGTTGAACTCTCGGGGAATATCGCGTGTTGCTACTCTTGGTGGCTGGCACGGGACCTTAGGGAGGCGCGGACAATAACTTCCGGTATAGAGGGATTCTGGCGATTGTGGTTTATTACTGAGAAGAGACGTCGAGTTGACGTCATGTGGTGATGTGCTGCGTGATGACGCACTTGTGAGGGAGGGTGAGGGCGCCTCCTGCAGGACGTTGTGAGTACTGTAGTACAATAGAGGTGATGAATGAACGTTCCAGCAGAGGGCGGTGTTGCCTCTTAGATTATTACACCTCTCCTTCGCATGTAAACGGGGAGCCGTAGCGGACATTTTTGTAGTTTTTATAGGTTTTTTGGTTTTAGAGTGGCGACCATCTTGAGAAATTTTGTAGTTCTTTTTATTGGTTTTTCCAGTTTTTGATGACGAATGTATATACTTGTTTAGTTATCGATTTATATTTGTTGTGGGCCCAGTATGATGGCACTAGTGGGGTAGAAACGTGATGGATGTGTGGGTTTGTTTGTAACTTTACATGGGATGGTTTATTCCAATGATAGGCAGCTGATGAGGTGTTTGGCATGGTTGAAACGTGTAGACGGTATGTGTCGGTTTGCGCATGCGCGCCACGTCTGTCAGTACAAGGGGGATGGACTATGGGCTTTTATTAAGGCAGTGGACAGGGAAGGGCTATAGGGGGCGATGTTGGTCAAGACGAGTTGGGGTAAAAACAGCGACGTTGTGTGCTGTGACGAGAGGCTTGCGTACCCCCCCCCCTTCTCCTCTGTCTCTCCCCCCCTCTCTCACTCTCCCTTCATCCCTCTCTCCTTCCCTCCCGGTGTCTCCCCCTTTCCTTGTTTTTTCTCTATCCCTCTCTCCCAGCTTGACTTTGTTGAAGTGACAGGTTCTCAAAAGGAGATTTATTCAAGGTAGATTGCCTTTATGGTAAGGCTTAAAGCATTGGTTATATTAATGTAGTGTTTACTTTCTAAATTGTGATTACATGGGAGGCCCCCCTCTCCTCTTCCTGCTGTATGTCTCCCCCCCTCCTCCCTCCCGCTGTCTTTCCCTCCCTCTCTCCCTCCCTCCCTCCCGGTATCTCCCCCTCCCTTTGTTTCCTCGCTATCCCAAGCTCCCTGCTTGATGCTGTTGGGCTGCCAGGTTAGCATAGGTGTTTTTATTCAGGTTGTAGTGCCCCGGCAGTAAGATTTAAAGTATAGTGTTAGATATTAGGAACTCCATGCAGACTCTTTTAGTCTGATTAAAGTAGGGTTTGATTTAAGTTAAAGTTGGCAGCAGATGCTGAAGATAGTGTTTGAAGTCCTGTGGGTTAACGGGACCAGGCAATATGGTAAAGTCTGCTAATTGATTCTAAAAAGTATTTGATATAGTAAGGTTCAATTGGGAGTCGTCCCCCCCCTTCCTCCGTCTCTCTATCCCTTTCTCTCTTCCCTCCTTCCTCTGTCTCTCCTTGTGTTTCTCCTGGTGTTTCTCCTTCCCTCCCTTCTTTTCTCCACATGTGCCCCCCCCCCCTCAATAGCTTGCCTGAGAATGGGTTATGGGTATGCTGCAGGCCATTGCTGGGTTGGGTGGTGGACCCGTCTGTTGGGGTCCTTGGAAGCAGGGTTAGCTTTGCGGCATGTTGTGTGTTATTGGTTGGATATTTATTTGAACTGCGTTGTTATTGTGTGTGTGGAGTAGGTACCGGATGAGCGCTGGTCTGTCTGGGTACAGGTGATGGTAGGACGAGTTGTAATATTCCTTGGAAAAGGAGCTGGAGGTGTTTCCGTTCGGGTTCGAAACTGAAGGGAAAACGCTTTGGGCTGTGAGAGGGCGGGTCTTTGTGGATTCAAGGATCTGGGAGGATATTGCAGTAGGTATAGTGCTGGTGTCCATGAGTTTAATAACATGAACAACTGGGCTATATGACGGTCAGGGGTTTAGTGATCTAAATTGCTAAAAGTTAATTTTTCCCTTGATGGTAGTTGGAAGCAGAGACAACACTAAAGGATTTTTTTTAGTGTTGTGGGGGGAAGTGTGTAAGAGTGTGCGAAAAAATAAATGAAATTGATGTTGTATGAAAGATGTGAGGCAAAGTGAATATTACATTTATACATAGTCAATACGCTAAGCGGTCATTTAAAGTATAAAATGAGATCGGAATGACTGATTCATCAAAGCAAAAAGGAATTGGAACAGATGAAGGACCAGGTTTACCAAGATTGTTAGAATTGATAGGCTGTGTGGGACTAATGATTGTGTTCCCCAGATAATCAGGTGAAAGGAACACACAAAGGATTTGGAAACCTCCAGTTTTCCTGTTGGAAGAACGGACAAAAACAAGCTAAGCTGTATCGTTATGGTCAAACAAATCACACCAAATCTCTCTAAAAATATTAGTATAGTGTTGCCCGACATTTCCAATGCATAACAGATAGTGGAAATGACAAGGGAAATGCCACTGATGTTAAGTTTGGGTGTTTTTGCTTTCTTTCTGCACAGGTGCTCGGCAGGACAGAGGGGGCTCTGACGATTTCAATAACCAACTGGGGAAACGGCTATATAAGCCTTGGTATAAGTATGAATGATAAGCCAGTTATCATTCCTTGTCTGCACAGTACAAATTTGACAGTGTGAGTGTTTTAACTCAAGTAGGTAGAAATAGTTTTAGAGACAGAGAAACTTGTTTTTTCAAACGGTTATTGCAGGAGTGTTTGAAAGTGGAGAGAATGACGGTTACACAGGAAGTTCACCTTAGTGGAACATTGATAGGAACAACTGAAGCGTTAGATGCAATAACAATAGAATAACAAAAACGAGAGTAAACAATCAGTCTGTTTCAATAACCCGTAGTATAAAAAAAATACTATTCTATATATATAGAAATGGCCCACAGTAGTCAGGCCGATGGTGGGAGAAAGCCGAGAGCCTCTGCAGACATTTCCCAGATAGACTTTACCAGTGATGATAATCTGATTGATTGGAATAGGATGGACTTCTCTCATGTGACCAGTACGATAGAAGGACTTGAAATGATGTCTTTGACTCCAACACAGGGGGTCATTGAGGAGGGACAAACAGAGACAACTGTTTTACTCCAACCAGTGTCCGGCGAGCAAGAGTCGACGGGGCCGATCCACGCTGGACTAACCATTTCAGGTAACTACAAATTGACGAAAGGACAGAGGAAGGCTGCATTGAAACGGCAGTCCCAAGAGGACCACCCTGGCCTTGCGGCTGGAACAGAGACTGGACAGGGGTTGGGGTCGAAGATGGAGTGGCCAATACTGCCACGGAGACGGGGGACCGACAACAGGTATGGACATAAACATGAGGAATTGTCTCAGCCCTCAAGTGCCCCATGCCCAGATCTTCCCCGGCACCAGAGCCAAGATGAGAGGCGGGGCCCAGAGACGGGAAGTCAGACCGCCAGCGCCGAGATGGAGGAAGGGGGGCAGATCTACAAGCAAAGGAGAGCGTTTATAGAAGCGTTCGAACGACATGAGGCGGTTCATCGAGACTTGATGAAGACAGAGCGGGCGTTTGGTCAAGCCGCACACGAGATGCAGAGACTGGAGCAAGAACTGGCTAAAAAGAATGAACTGCTGAGTGGTACGGTTTGTGATGTCATGCTTAGGGCGTCAGAACTAGGCCGCCGTGATCAAGGAGTGCCCTGTGCTCCGTTGCCCGGACAGGGAACTGGGCCGCGACAGGGTAAACAGAACCGCAGGAGGGGTGAGTTTCCAGGCCCCTCCCAACAAGAAAAGGCCCGAGGAGCGGCAGCAGAAAAGGACAGGTATGCCCCTCTCTCCTCCAGGCAACAGGACATACGACCCGGGGGCCGGAGAGGGGTGGACCTGGCGGGAGCTGTGGGATGCCAGCCGAGAGACTGCTGGAGTTGGGGTGAACTGGGACCGCCTGGATGGCCGGCATCGGCTGAGTGCTGGAAATGTGGAGAGATCGGCCATCTCGCTCGATCATGTGGCAAAGGGTGGCGGGCTCGGCAAAAGTCCAACAGACGGCGAGAGTCCAACAGACAGCATGAGTTCATCAGAAAATAGACCTGCTGGACTTGCGGAATGTTGGGTCATTCTCAGAAGGAGTGTAAAGAGGTTGTGTCTGCAAAGGTCATAGGTTGAATAAGAGCGAAGCGGGAATGCACAAACAAAGCTGAAAGTGCTCGAGAAAATAGAGTTATTAAAGGTGAACAATAAAAAATTTGAATATATCATGACACTAGAAGTAACTACTAGTTAGTTTGTAAATAAATTAGCTACTAAAATGTATTGCACCATGATTACTTAAGGCATAACCTAAATAGTTTGTACGTCAAATAATTACTAAGATGAGTGAAGTGAAAGACAGCCTTGGGATTTCTGGGGGGAGCTGCTCCATTGACAATTTACATTAGATTAGATAGATTAGATTAAAAACAAATGCCAGGAAGACGTGCGTGTGCCCACGGCCAGTCTGTCGTTTCTAGTTTAAACTATAAATGTGTTCATATGCCTTCTATAGTTAAACCTGTTAATCCTGGTCATTGTTAAGAAAATAATATCTGGGACAACATCACACAGCAGAAAATACTGAACTGTCCTGGGGCACAGGAATAATATGTGGATTCTTTAAATGGGTGGCATTCCCCTTTGAGCAGTCCAACTAGTAAATCAATTATTTTGTGTCCCCAACTGGAATCCGATTACTGTTTTTACATTAATTGTAACCAATAGTTGCCAACAGTTAGGCCTATCTATTTATTGTAATACTAGTAATACTGTAATCATGTTATGTTTAATATTTAATCTGTTGTTCCCTAATAATATTATGAACATGAACATTATATAAAATACCAGAGAGCAAAGACGTGATCCTGTGATGTCAGCAAGATCTATCTATCTAAGATATATTTTCTGGTGCAGGAATGATAACACGGCTGTAGAATCAAGCGCTTTTAGGAATTACATCTCAAAGACTAGGTCCACAAAATTCCTCTCCCGTTCTGTACCCATAGAACAGCATCATCAGTCGCTCAATGTGGACTCAATGTAACATTAACTCATCCATTCTACATTCATTGCACAATGTCCACTTGCACACGCTCACCTTTAACTCACTTTAAACACTTTTTTTTAAACATTACACATTTTTTATTTGATTTGATTTGAAATCTTAATTCCGAACATGTAAATGAATACAAACAAAATAAATAACTAAATTAATCAAACCATATTTTATCTATTAATTTTATTCCTAAAAAGATTTGCAATACCTCTTTGTACATTTTACATTTGTATTGTGTATTTTGTATATGATGACGTCCCCAGTCATTCTAACTCAATCTCTGACTCTCTTTCCCATTTCCATTCCATTTCAGAGATTCTTCACCTTGGCTCCCAAAGCAGACCGGAACCCGACATACAGTTCCACCCTATTCTCTCCTCCCCTTCACATAAACCCCTCCCTCCTACCATTGATCCACCAGTCCTGCATCCACATCCCCACCGGTTTAGCCCCTAGCACACAGGTCGGCAATAGGCGGCCCGCGGGCTGAAATTGGCCCGCCAGCAATAATATCTGGCCCCTCCGATTATTTTCATTTTTTTTATTTTCATTTTTCTTATTCCGACCAACTAGGCTAGGCTATATGTTAGCTATAATGTCCAAATAGAGAAACTACCACCACCTAAAGAATGCTTATTATACTTTGTTTTATCCATGTTGAGAGTGAATAACAGGTAGGCAGCGAGGTGCAATGTAGCGCTTGCTCAACATGAAAAAAGTTGGTGGACAGCGCCTGGTGCTGAAATAACAAACAAGCAGTGTGGTGTGAAATTAAAACACCAGTTCAGTAAGTCATTCAAACTTTATCTTTACTTATATATGACTGATGGCACCACACATGTGAACAGTAACAATGCAATTAAACTGAAGTCAAATCAGAGCAAAAAAAGCTGAATCTGCTTCAAGAAGATGCGCTACATTAGGTATATAAGGAATTACAACAAGACATTTATTAACTAAATAAAAAATACAATTAGGCTTTTAACCCTCTAAAGCCGGGCGCAACACTAGACATGTTTTGTAAAACATTAAATATCTTTGGATTTGTTTGTGATAAAGACTTGCTTTATTGTATAGGAATCGATTGTCATCTAAAAATTGTGTGCATCTCTCAGAGAATGCGCGGATGTAAAGCATAGAATCTTGAAATATCTAGATTGGATGTTTTCTCTGGACTGCATCTAATCCACTGTATCTATCCATTTATCATATATTTATGTCTGTCACTATAGCCAATGGAAATGCTAGAAATGGTCACGTGGACTGGGAGAACCAATGGAAAATTCCTATTGTTTCTCAATAGTCCAGTGCGCTCCACAGAAAGGGCTGTCAGATAGACGGGCTGGTTGCGCGTAATGTAAGATAGACCGATAAGAGAGAGGTGCTTGTCTCTGGTTTTATAATAAAATGGCAAAAAGACAAAGGTATAATGTTCAGTGCAAATTTGTATGTCGTTTACAGTTTATTATGCCGCCTATATGCAACTAGTTTATTTAGTCCATTCTCTGCCTCTAGCCATTTAGCCATTGTTTTTGTTTCCGGCCCCCCATACAATGGCTTGGAAAAAATTTGGCCCTCGGCCAAACTTAATTGCCTACCCCTGCCTAGCACCTCTGTTTCCTACTGGACAGCCTGGAACGCAACTCTCCTTCCATGCCTCCCTCTGTCTCCCCTTCCCGTCCTTCAACCTTATCATCATCACCTCTTTCATCACCTTTTCTCACAATTCCCTTCATGTTCGTCACACCACCCTCCAGTCAGATCTCAGCGGTATCCATTTTATGTATAAATTAACACGGTTAACTACTTAAGCATCAGGCAAAAATGGGTCTAGTTTTGCTTAACATGCCTGACGATTGCATACTCAAAGTGATTTGCGATTTATTATACTTTATACTTATAGCACATTATCACAGTATGAGACTGGTCTCTTTTGAAAGGAAACATTCTGAACTTTCTTCCACAACAAAGAAGAATCACTCTGAGTGCTAATGAAATAGAGTTACAGAGGTTTGAACACACTGAAGTAAAAGTTTTGCTTACTCACATTTCTGTTTACTTGTTGCCCGATGCCTGTTTTTGAGTTCCAGCTGAGAGGTAGGAGCTGGAAAACATAACGGTTCGGTTCCATAGCCTGAAGTCTTATCTAGTACAGGTCCAAAGTTAATAACAATCCTACGGAAAATGTGTGTTTTACAAAGATTTTTGTAATGTGTGTACTGGCATTAATTCGGCATGATTATCCACAATGGCCGTCTGCTGCCATTGATTCCGAGGCGCTAGTCAAAACAAAGAACTTCCCCGGCTTCTTCTGTGTCTTCCTTGTTGCGACCAGCTCTCACGTAGGACAGCCCTGGCTCCAGAATTGAATTGGCTACAAAGGTGGTCAATAGTTTTTGGCATCAGAGGTGACTGGTCCATTCAGGACCCGGTCAAACCGGACGTGGTCACTTGTCCGAATGGCTTGTCAAATGATGCTCGTCTGATGTTTCTTTTTGTAACTCGAGACTGGAAGCAGGCAATAGGTCGAGTAAGGTGACGTTCGAAAGGTGGCAAATTCAACTTTCCAACAATGTATTAGTTGATCGGCAAAAACGCAGTCCGGAGCCGACAGACGAGGGATAAGTGCTACGACGTGCTCCCCCGCCGAGGCCACTCCACAGAGTGCACTATGCTTCATTGTTGTTGGGCATCCTTAATTTGTGAGCCAGGTGTTATAAAAGTGTACTGTAAACTTGATAAAGACAGAGAACACTTATACAGGACTTGTGAAAAAAGGCCTGTTTGTGAAAGGTCTTAATTTTATTTAGTTAATAAATAATCAAGCATCATTCCTTTGCATTGTTGAATCGTATCTCAATGCATCGCATTGTATTGAATCAAATAGTGTTGAATCACTGCATCACGATTGGGGGGGCGGTGAATCATATTGCATTGGTAGTTTCTGCATATGTATCTTTACATTGTAGGTCGGCTCTCCAGGTCCAGCAATCAGTGGAGAAGCTCCAAAGTTTTGTTGTGAATTTATCAAAATCAAACATGTGAAAATAGCAACTAAACTGTACAAAATAATATTAGACGAAAATGCTGATTTGACAGAAGGGCCACAGGAAACCCCATGTTGGTGTCCTCTGTGGCACCAGGCGTAAAGAGGTTGAGACACAGTGACTCCCCCGACCAGGTGGCAGACCATTAAGGTCATAAACTAACCCCTCAAGACTATATTGAGATGGGCAGGAAGGCGTGATATGTACCTTAGCTAAAGAAGAACAAAAGCTTACTTTAAATGACCCATTTCCCCCACGGGCCCTATTTGGTAAGAGATAAAAGAGGAAGAGATAATATCTTTGAAGAACAGGAACCAACTGAAAATACAGTTGAGGTCAGAGGTCTTATTGACACTAGCCGAGCAATTTCAGGTTACGACACGGCATCTGGTCAGAAGACTAAAGCCTCATAGGCAGAAAGGTAACACCAGACCATTTGGAATCTCCCCTTACACATCCGATTTGACTGACTTTTAGGACATACATTAATAGGCTAAAGGATATTGGAATTTAAGCAGAATGCCACCAGTTACACATTAACTATAGAATAGATAGACTAGACGGTTTTAGACCTTGAGGAAATAGATAAAACTGATGGCTTTGTCAGAGAGATTAGTTAGATGGCCTTAGAAAACAGTGCAATCAATATGTACTAAAAGTGAGCTGTCATACAAAATCACCTTAGATAAATAGGTTTGGCAGGCATGAAAAGTTGACAATAAGTGAACCAAATACAAAGACATCGTTTGTAAATGAATGTTAATACTGAACAAAATACTTAGTGATCAAATAGAGCTACAAACTAGATTACAGATTACTTTAGAATAGAAATACCACCAGTAGGATGAAACTCCCAAATAAGGCAATTTCATGAGTTACAATATGGACATAACTCTTAAAACTATAAGGATAACAGTAAAACAATAAGAATGAATTTAATTGGTAAATATCAGAGGTTAAGGGTTAGACCATTTGCAAATGTGGTGTTTCATGGAGACTAGAAAATTGTCCTACACTGTGAAAATCAAATTACATGTGGTGAAATTACTTCTAAAACTGTTTTCAGCCAAGACGACCATTAGCATTGTCAAGAAAAGTGTCCATGTGTTTGGGTTCAAATAATGAATCCAATAGGCTAATTTGTATAAACTTAGTTCTCTTAAAGAAATACAAAGGGGGCAAGCCTTTCTTGACCTCAGAAAAGACCAGCTGGTTTCAAATTGATTTGATAGGCTGACGAGCCGAGCCGGAGACACACAGAGCCACTGACACCAGATGACAGAGGAGAGGCTCATAGCAGGGATCCGCCGAGACGAAATCAAGCGCTCCCTGCCTGAGCGCTGAGACTCACCGAAACCAAGGTTGCCTTGGCGACCACCAACCACAAAGAGAAGCCGCGTGTTGTCATGGACAACCCGAGACAGAGAACCACACCGGAGAAAGCGTTGATCGGCCGCAGCTGATCAGATAATGGACAAAACTGCCACATCAAAGAGACGATTAGATGAAATGAAGACCTTGTACTTGTTTGATTCATAGATGTTTTATTAAGAATGGAATAAACACCTCAGTTTGTTTATTCAGATCACCTCGTCTGTGTTTTCCTTAATAGAATCGAACACCAGAAATATAAACAATGCAGAGAGAAGGGTAAAGACTATACAATCACAGAACTTAGATATAAATGAAGAAAGATACTTCAGTTTGTCATAAACAGACACATGGCTCACTGATTTATGTCTTTGAGATCTATTTACATTCACGAATCTAGAATGAATTGTCCAAGATCATAGGAATAACCTAAATTATGCAGATTGTATTTGACAATACATTCTTCCTTTAACTCAATCTGCGCCATCCACGTATATATACGTGTTTGCTCACCATGCGTTGAACGTCAATCACGTATATATATATACGTTATTAGATCGTTTGATCTTTTTCCTTTGATCCCCGTGCTACAGAATCGCCCAGAACGATCTGAATCATTTTGGCACAGCCACATACGCTTGAACTGCAATGCCGATCGAATATCACCAGATGGCAGAAGAAACGATGAGCTGAGTAAATCTGATTGAGTCGAGTTGTAAAAAACAAACATAGATGTATTCATTGTGAAAATGAATATGCTGCCCAAATCTTCGATATCACACAACAATGTGAGATCCAAAAACAACCCCTTGAGTTATGCTTTTGTATGCTTGTCGATTTTCTAAATCAATCTAACTTTAACTGATGACAAAGAACTTTTACATAAAATGTAACTAGACTAATTTACTCTGAGAAGTTTTCCCTGGTTACAAAAAACACTTCCAGTATTAAACATACTGTAACGTTAGATATTATCACGATAACGCCAGTTGGTTGAGTTAATTTATTATGTGCAACCACCGCAGAGCACTAACGTTAGCAAAGTTAACGTTATAACTGAGCTAAGCAGTGTTACTGTAACTTAAATACATGTTTCACCATGTTAGGCTACAGTAGGCAGCTGTACTGTATGCTAACGTTAGTCATTGTGAGATGAATAGAGATTGTCGACTTAAAAAAACCTACCGTGCTGTTTTTATTGGGCACAGAGTTGGTATTATTACTCCACTTCTGGCGAATATCTTGGTCCTCTGCACGGCCAGGGAACTAGGGTCTCTCTCTCTCTCTCTCTCTCTCTCTCTCTCTCTCTCTCTCTCTCTCTCTCTCTCTCTCTCTCTCTCTCGTGACAATGTTGGCGTCGTATCGCTGTTATTGCCCAAAGGACATTTACTAAAATGAAGCATTACAGTACATGTCTATATATTTAGCCAAAAGATGTTGCTAGAACTCTGCCATTTAATTTTTATAAATTAATTATATTAAATACAAAAATGGGAATCAAACCCTGATCGCCCGGTTCAGAGACATGGATTATACCACTACACCACGGCCTCACACATAAAATCCAATGAGATTCTGTCATCTTATATTTGACTAATAACTGTTAAAATAGTTGGTAAACAAACGTGATGCTGAAAATATACACTTTGACTGCTGATTTGACGCGTTTACTTTTAATTATTAGCTGTTTAATTCAGCAACATTAATTCATACAGTCTGTGTCCTATGAATTAAGTCATCAGCTGTAATCGAGCTGAATGTAACTCAAGCTTTGTCGAGCGCAGAGCTCCTCCAATGAATGAACAAACAGAGCCGGCGCGTTGGGCCGTTGTCACCAGCTGTATTCGAGCGCCCCTACTGGTCATCATTACCGTTAATACGGTGCCCAAACGGCAGTCGACAGACAATTCATGGCTGCATCTGTAGTGTCCAGTAAACATGTGTAATTACATATAAACTTGTAATCGATCGTAATGATTCCGATGGGATCATTAGAATTATTCTTTTTGGATTACCTTCTGGCTACGGTAAGGACCCCCTATATCTATTTTACCGAAAGGGGAATATGTTTATGTAACTATCACAGTGGCTTACTGTACCGGTCATAAACGAGGGTTTTTCTAACGATCGGATTTTCGGGGTACCCCCCCCTTGATGATTTTGTGAAGGTACATATGTACATGTTATATACCTTTGAGTATTTGGGGGTTCAGGGAATCAACCAGAACGATTCGGCTTATTGCACATAAAGCGTCCTATCTCGCGATCTATGGAAAATAGACTGGATTCTTTCAGAAATGGGCGATGTTCAGCGTGTAATAAACTACAAACTACAGTGTGTAGAAACTAGCCCCTTTTTACATGCTGTACTGCAAATAGTTTCTGTCAAATGAGCCATACTGTACCATTTTCCCCATAGCTATAATATAGAATATACAAATATCTCCGCAAAGATCATGAATTATCGTGAAAACAGTCACGAAAAGCCGGCCTACTAACCGCAGGATGCGTGGCCAGCATGGCAGAGAAAGAGTTAATGAGCAAGTGGGAATTATGCCTAAAAAAATATACAAGCATATCTCTCCATCAACATCTTTTCATGAATGTGCAATATTCTCCACAGCTCTGTCTGGATGTAATGCATGCAGAGCATTGAGCTGCTGTAGCTATGACAAGAGGTCACAGTGTGATGTAATGTAAGGGCGGCCAGCGTGGCAGAGAAAGAGTTAATGAGCAAGTGGGAATGATGCCTAAAAAAATATACATGCATATCTCCCCATCAACATCTTTTCATGAATGTGCAATATTCTCCACAGCTCTGTCTGGATGTAATGCATGCAGAGCATTGAGCTGCTGTAGCTATGACAAGAGGTCACAGTGTGATGTAATGTAAGCGCATGCAAGCTCTCATAGGCAGACTGATGGCCGGGAGCCAGCACACCACTTAAGGCAAGGCCTTATTGGCAGACAACGTTTAGGCACAAGCATACTGTACACGGTCCAAGGCTGAACAATTTCACTTGGCTCACACCTATAGCGGCATTGACCCATTGTTGGCCCAACGTAAAGGCAATGAGCAAAAGGCCAGCCACTAATAGGCGATCACAAGCTAGCTATCATGACGCTACTGGGCTCCCAGTGACTGTCAAATGAGCCATGAGCTCCATTCTGTTACGTCTTTCTAAACCCAGTGGTCAACTGGTTTCTAGCAACTCAATATACAATCGTATATATATATATATATATATATATATATATATATATATATTAGAGGTGGGCATAGATAACATTTTTTACTCTAGATTAATCTATCTGCAATCCTGGAGTTAATCTAGATTAATCTAGATTAAAATGGCTAATTTGTAGTCTGCCGAAGGCATTCAAAATATGTGTGTTCTACCTAGGGACCACGGGTATTGCACTACCAACCCTGCAGGCAGGGCCGCCTCAGGGGGTGTGCGAGCAGTGCATCGCACAGGGCCTTGCGGGAAGGCCCCCCTTCCCGCGAGGCCCTTTTTCATCACAGACCTAAAATCTAGTTTTGCTTATATGCTTATATATTTCACATTAGACACGTTTGTAGAATGTGTCTGACTTGTTCCTGGCTCTGCGGCTCTGCAGATACACTATTGGCTCTGCAGATACACTATTGGAGGCAGCTCTGAGGCTCTGCAGCAGAATTGGTTTCAATGAGGGGAGGGGTTACAGGTAAGGTAGAGTCTGACTATTTCGCGCGTGCAGCATTGGAGGTTATGCCAGCCAAGATGAAGAGGACATCGTTCGGCAGATGGACTGAAGATGAAAGTTGTTGCATGTTAGACAGTTCAGTCAGGCTAGCCATCCCGGCTAAAGACAGGGACAGCTAGTTAGCTTTAGCTACGTTATAATATTGAGTGCTAACGTGTGGTTCAGTCGGGATATAGCCATGATGATGTCGGCTAGTAGCTAGCTTAGCTAAAGGATAACTAGCGTTAGCTAACCTAGAGACAGCGCGTGCAGCATTGTTATGCCAAGATGAAGAGGACGGTCGTTTGGCAGATGAACTTCGTTAACTCCACGCGGTTGTCTCCATCCTCTTGGACGTTTGGTGAGTTTTTAATGCACTCTATTCTATTCCCGCCGTGGATATCTCTCTCTCTCTCTCTCTCTCTCTCGGGAGCCAAATGGGCCGACTAGCTGTTGTAGTACTAGTAGCTAAAGGTGTGTGGCCTGGTGTCAGCACCTGGTGCGAGGGAGGTGAGCTTGGTGTTTCATTATGAGAATATCTCCATGCTCAAGTCGGCTATAGTCCGCGAGGGACTTGTTGCCGGCACCGCTATGGTAAACACCACTCTGTAGTGGGCCTGTATTGCTTTTCTCACATTGTACAGTTTTTCAGTGGTAGCCGCATAGCTTGCTTCTGCGTTAGCTAGTGGTTAGCGATAGCCGGGTTGAGCTAACTGTTAGCCAGTTAGCTGTTTAGCTACGACGTTAGCTGCTCGTTTCCGCTCGCCTGGGAACGTTAGCTTGATGCTATCAGTTAGCCTAGAGTTAGCTGTTAGCTTGTGCTACGACCATTGACATTAGCCGTGAGAATAGCGGGCCCTGGCACTCTCTGACTACGACATCATCTTTGACAGAAGATGTAGTCGGGCCTGCACCATGACAAGGCTCCGGCCATAGCTTCTTTTTGTCCCGCCAGCGAGAGGCCTTTCGTCAACGTGGAGACCTGTGTTGCGGCCTTTCGCCCTGCATTCCTTGGTGCAGGTAAGATGTCATGACATTACTCCACTCTTCCTTCCTTCCCCTCCCGAATGTTTTGTTAATAACGATGTTTTTTTCCAGACAAAACATATGTTACTTCACAACATTTGGAGATACGACATGTGCTGTGTGTGAATTGTCTTGGT
Organism: Notolepis coatsorum; assembly: GCF_963971535.1. Classification (NCBI taxonomy): domain Eukaryota; kingdom Metazoa; phylum Chordata; class Actinopteri; order Aulopiformes; family Paralepididae; genus Notolepis; species Notolepis coatsorum. The sequence continues at coordinate 48,202,016 of NC_140184.1, read as the reverse complement.
CGTTTGTGTAGCTTGGGTAGCGTTGGCCAAAGCTGTGTGTGGCCTGGTGTCAGTACCTGGCTAGCCTATTTAGCTGATGTCGGCCATTGGCTCCTTGCTGCTTTGTTTTCTCTGGTATAGACCCTCTTCTCTTTGGATTTAAGTGTTGATCTTTGTCCTTTTGGATCTATGTATATTCATGTTGCCTTTGTGAAGTTATCTTTTCCTTCTGTTTTGTTCTTCCATTAAAAGTTGAATATCCTTTAGGGGCTCATCTTTGCTTATCTCTCTCATACATGCTCTCTCTCTAACACACACACACACGACACACAGACATGCTCTCTCTCTCTAACACACAAACACACATGCTCTCTCTCTCTCTCTCTCTCTCTTTCTAACACACACAGTCTGCCTATGGCAGCCTTTCTCGATGGCTAGGCTGTGCTCGCTGAGTCTGTACCTAGTCAAGGATCTTCAGTCACAGTGCTCAGGTATTCTGCCACTGTGTACTCTCTGTTTAGGGCCAAATAGCATTTCAATTTCTTTCCAATGTGTCTCTCTCTCTCTCTCTCTCTCTCTCTCTCTCTCTCTCTCTCTCTCTCTCTCTCTGTACACTGTATATTGACTGTAGAACGGGAGCTCTCTCTCGCTCTCTCTCTTGCTATATGTTGACTGTATCATGCCCAGCCTCGGGCAGCGCTATTATTTAAGAATATGTTGACTGTATAAAAAAAATAAAAATAAAAATGTTTTACCTTTTTTAAATCTCGCACAGAGCCTCGCATTTCTCCCAGGCGGCCCTGCCTGCAGGTCCTATACAACAAGAGGTGCAAATCCAGAGCCTGCAGGATAGTGAAAGACCCTCACCACCCCAACAACAGCCTGTTCATGCTGCTGCGGTCAGGCAAACGCCTGCGAACAACAGTAACGAGGACAGAGAGACTTCGGCTCAGCTTCTTCGCCCAGGCCATCAGAGCCTTGAACACTGAACTCTCCACGCACAAGCACACATGAGCACACACACAACACACACACTGTACACGCCCACACACTAGCAGCCACTTTAACATGAGCACACACACACTCATGCTGCACACGCTCACACTTATGGACACTTTACAGAAGGAAAGGTCACTTTAAGAATAGTATAGTATAACTTGAGATTGTATAATATAGCATTGTATAGCAGTGTACATAAAGACCCAGTGCCTCATCCGTAGCTAACAGTGTACTTCACTACCACATGTCCTACCATGCTCTGTAAATAACTCATGTACAGATACCGATATGCCCTACTTTGTTTACTTGTTTATTGCACAATGTCGCTCTATTGGTTGGATTCTTATTATACATTATTACTATTGTATTATGCACATCGTTGCGGGCAAGACCCCCGCATTTCACTGTATACCTGTATGCCGTGACAAATAAAACTCTTGTATCTTGTTGTAGGGATGGGTATCGTTAGGATGTTATCGATACTACTACTCTTATCGATACTGCTTAACGGTTTGGTATTTATCGACATTGCTTTATTATTTATAACGTTATAAATAAATATTATTTCTTCAGCAACAGCAGCAGCAATGTTCTTTTATATAACTTTATAAATAAATTATGAATAAATATAATAAATAAATATTATTTCTTCAGCAACAGCAGCAACAATGTTTTAAATGTGTCTGAATTATAGACTTTTTATAATAAACAACAAATGTAAGATAAAAATAACTACATACACTGAATGATTAGTTGTTACCTAAAGCCCTTGGACTCCACTGTAGAGAAGGGGTGCAGGCCTTTGACAACAAACTGGGTCACAGCCCTGTGAGTCGTTCCCCCTACCTCTGTCATCCTTCCTAGCTGCTAGGGTGAAGGGACTTGGCTGGGACCGGTGGTGGTAGAGAGAAGACGCGTGGGCTAGGACATGGTGGCTGGCTGCAGCCTCAGCCTGACGAATGGCGATCTATAAAAAGTTGTCATCTTTCAAATATATTTGTAGCTAAACAATTAGCTAAGCAATTATATTTTATTTATTAGCCTATTCGTAATAATTCGTTATTAGCCTAGCTAACTCCGTATTATCTTGGCTTACCTGCAGTGGACGTGGATGGAGATGGAATACTGCGAGCAAAGCAGTCGAAAACGGCGCATTTCTGCAGACTAATGTTATGTTTTGACAACAGATGTTTTGACAAATTGCTTGTATTGCCACCCATACTTGCAAATGTTTTATTGCACTTATGGCAACGTGCGTTGTTGGCATCGACTTTCGTAAAGTGTACCCAGACTTTGGTTTTGTTCTTTCCGCCATGATGAGCGCAGAGCTCGGTCTGTGTGGCTTCAACACGGAGCCACAGACAGGCCCCTCCCTTAAGTACCCGTATGTGTATGTGTGAGTGTGGCTCGCTGAGTCGCTGCGGCTCACTTCTCGTGCAGACAAAGAGAGGAGAGGAGACCCAACTTTGAAAATAGATTAACGGCGTCAATTGTATTATCGCGCGATACTAGTCCGGCGTTAACTTAGCCCGGTAACGGCGTTAGCGGCTCAGCTCTAATATATATATATATATATATATATATATATATATATGCCAAGCAAATCTTTTTTTTAATACTTTGATCATAACAGTACCTTTTGTTGGGAGTAGTGGACCATTCTACATTATCATATGATCACACCCTGGGACCAGCACCCTAAACTCCCAATGGAACAAGGCAACCAGTAACGCCGGCAGTCACTTGTGGGTGCATTTTTTTATACACCTTTAGGGCAAAATTCCCCAACGGCCCTCTATTTGATTCTTTTGAGCGACCACATGACCTATTTGTAAACGGGCACACATCCACACTCTCAATCAAGGGGATAACTAATGCAAAACAAGAAATAACAAATAATGCAGGTTGGTTGGTGATGGTGGGGTTGGTGCTGGTGGGGTTGGTGATGGTGGGGTTGGTGCTGGTGGGGTTGGTGATGGTGGGGTTGGTGATGGTGGGGTTGGTGCTGCTGCTGTCCTTGTTGAGCTAGATATGTCAGTTTTGCACATGGTAGTCTTGTCACAGTGTCATAGGGGCAGTGGAGCAATAACCATGTTTAGCACTAATTCTCTCTTTTTATTAACTCATACCACAGGGTATACAATTATGTAGGACAAAGGTATATAGAGAGAACCCCTTTTTTGTATAGTTCTTGTGAGACGCTTGGTGAACAATTTATAAGCTATGAGTAGGATATGTGCCACCTTCATCCTCTAACCCATCCCACTGCCGAACTTGCTCCACTGCTCTCATGAGGTTTTTTAAAAGTCAAGTCTTATTGAATGTTAAAACATGCTGAATTGAAGCTCTTGGTGGTTAGGAAATGCAGTCAATGAAAAAGGGTGTCTAGTCAGGACATGGGAGGCAGGAATGTCCTTTGAGGAGTTTATTTTTATGAATTATGGTAGATACATAGATGCACAGGCACTAGTTACTATTATGCTATTTGTGGGGGTGTGGTTTTGTGGTCATGGACGCACACAAACTGAGGAAGTCAACTGAAGCCCAATAGAAGCTGACTGACACCACTGACATGTCCGGGCATGTTCTCTACAAAAGGGGGCATTGCCTAGTAATGAGTTACATCCCACTGTCCTTATATCTACCCATTCCTTGGGCCTTTTGCACACATGCAATGTCTCCTCACAATAATTTCTGAAAGGTTGGTATAACTACAATATGTATAGACCTTTCTATCATCCAGATGTTCGAATAGTATACTCAGAATACTCAGGAATGACCACCTTAGACAAGACCTGCTTGTGTCCTTTTACCGCTGCTCCGTGGGAAGCATCCTCACCTACTGCATCAATGTATGGTTCTCTAGCTGCATAGCCGCAGAGAGGAAGGCGCTCCAGAAGGTCGTCAACTCGGCCCAAAAAATCATTGGATGCCCTCTGCCCTCACTGGAAGAACTCTATAACTCCTGCTGTCTTAAAAAAGCAGTGAAAATACTAAAGGTCCCACACCACCCTGGCAACAAACACCTCATACAACTGCGCTCGGGCAGGCCATATGACCAACTTGTTAATGAGGGGATGAGTGACAGCCGTGTTGAGTGAAGAGCTGGCAGCGTGTGAATCAGGGGATGAGAAACAGCCGTGTTGATTGATGAGCTTGGCAGCGTGTGAATCCGGGGAACGGATGCTGCCCATATATGGGTGTGAGAGGATAATGGGTGAGTGAGGCTTCCGTCGTGAATGTGGGGGAGGATGAGGAGGAGTGAAGAAGGCTCTCGCCGTGACTATGACACCCGGACTAACAGACTGAAGTTTAGTTTTTATCCCAGGGCCATATGTGCACTAAACTCAGCAAACATTTAAAACAACAATCTCCCCTGCACCCCCCCCCCCCCCACGCACACGCACACACACAACACTAAGGGATAGTGCAATTATCTTTTATACCCCCCCTGTTTATGTTTATGTTATGTCTATTATGCCATACTTTTTATATTTAATACTGTGTTTAGGACTGTGTTTTTATGATCTAGGACTGTGTGACGGCTAGCACCTAGGGCTGCATTTAAAATTCCGTTGTAACAATGACAATAAAGATCATTCTATTCTAGTATGCACTGTAAGCCCAGATAAGTAGAATGTACTGTACTTAAAACATTTGATGTACAGTAAATGACCAAGTATGGTTTTGTCAATATTCCAATGTACAGTTTTGCTTGTACAGTTGTACAGTGTCCCCCACCCACCCACCCACTCCTCCTACCCAATCCCCCACCCCACCCACCCAACCACCTCCAATGTACAGTCCCCCCCACCTCCACCCCACCTACCCAACCTCCTCCAATGTACAGTTTCTACGTCAAATGTATATACACTCTTTTCTGGACTCTTTTTGTATCACAAACAGTACTGTATTTGCAAATCTGGTATGTCATAAATGTATAGATGTAGCAGTACTGTCTATCTGTATGTCGTGTATGTCATATATGTTATGATGAATTGAAAATGGGGGACCCTGATGTAAAGTCTTTCTCTGGTCTGCATCCCCTTAACAATTGTATGTATTGAGCTGTACTGTACTGTACCCATTCTGCAATACCCACACACGCACGCTGTACACGCTCGCACACTAGCAGCCACTTTAACATGAGCAAGCACACACTCATGCTGCACACGCCCACACTTATGGCCACTCAGGAAGGGTCACTTTAAAAATAGTATAGTAACAGTAACAGTGTATATGCACTACCAAAGGACCTAGCATGTCCTCCATGCTCTGTAAATAACTTATGTACAAATACCGATATGCCCTACTATGTTACCTGTTTATTGCACAATGTTGTTTTATTGGATTCTATTATATGTTGTTACTACTGTATTGCACATCGTTGCGGGCAAGACCACCCGCATTTCATTGTATACTTGTATGCCGTGACAAATAAAACTCTTGACTTGACTTGACTTGACTTGAATATGTTAATAAAGTTTTCAATCAATCAATCAATCAATCAATCAATCAATCAATCAATCAAGGAAATCTATCTTACTGTGCCTAGTCTTCATGTAGATTAGCAGTGGGCTATTTAAATGCTTAACCCAATAGCGCGGTTACTGTAGCTACTGTAGGTCCCCAGCAAACTGGTCACACACCTGAAGCTCTGGATGTGTACCCGAGACGACCACACAAAAATATCAATCAAAAAAAAGAAAAGAACAAGCCCAAATGGACTACGTTGCTATGCCTACCACAACTCTTTTAACAATGGTCCCCAAATCACATAGGGAAAATTGTCTTGTACTTTTACAAAACGTATTCACTCAATGTTACGATTACACTTAGATGGCATGATGACTGGAACCCAGATGCAGATGTAAACACAGAGAGCTTGGAGAGAGCAGGCAGGAGACGGCGTAGTGATAATCAAACTTTACTTAAATGACAGGAAACACAGGATACAGGGAAGCTTCACAAATGACAACACGGAAACAAGGGTAACAGGAAGTAATGACCCAGCAATGGATGCTGGGCCGACAACACTTAAATACAAACACTAATTAGAGACTAGAGGGTGATTGTTGAATGGACACAGCTGTGGTAACAAAACAACACAAGACTGAAACACAGGGGAATAAACTAGAAACAATTGTACAATACTGAGACACACAAGACTAGAACACATTTACAAAACACAGACCGTAGGAACACAACACTAAAACAGTGGAAACAATACAAACAACAAAGACAACAAATGTACAAAACACAGATTTAAAGAAAGATCACTTTTAATGTGAAATAGAGTAACATAGGTCTGAACTTGAGTTGTAGAAAAATACGTTTTTTTGTACTAGTTAGTAGTCCAGAAGTAGTATTTCCCTAGAAATTCTTATGGCTTAAAAAACTCCTGAGATCCATAGCCTGAAGCCTTATGTAGTACATGTCAAAATTTCATAAAGATCCGTTCAGAAATTTGTGATTAGGAGTAATTTTGGTAAACTGTGTACAAAAGAAATTCAAAGTATGTTAAAAGATGAATTAGGATTGAACGTTTGCCAAATAATAAACTATTCTGGTTAATTAATTATGGATTCAATAAGACATTGAACTGGGTTGGAATGTAAGTGATTGTTAAAATATACGTATATAAATATATTTGTCCTATGGTAAATGGTTACACCTTGCATAAACCAGCAGCTACCATCACACGCCAGGCTCTGACGTGGAACCCCCAGGGGAAGCGGAAGATAGGAAGGCCCAAAAACAGCTGGAGGCGGGACACTGAGGCAGAGCTGAAGAGACATGGTACCAGCTGGGGAGAGGCGGAGAAGACAGCCCAAAGCCGTGCTGGATGGAGAAGAGTCGTCCATGGCCTATGCTCCGCTTGGAGTTAATGGGCCTAAGAAGAAGAAATGGTTACACACCTATCAACCATTTTAAGGTTGAAGGACAAATTCAAGTTAGGATTACACAAATTCTAAAATGAAAGACTTATACCCTATTATTAATATGTTATTAATTTTCTTATTAATCTATTTCTTTTTATCTACTTTTTCTCCTCCTTTTTTCTGTGATTTTTCTCCCCATCCCAATTTACCTCTCGTGCCAATTCTCCCTCCCCTGTCCTGATCGTTGCTCGATGCCCCCCCACTGGCCGGTTGTAGGGAGGATAGAAGCCTTGCATCACATGTCCCCTCCGATACACGTGGAGGCAGCCTGTCACATCTTTTCACCTGCCAGTGCGGACTCTCATTTGGCGAGGAGTAACGTGTAGGAGGCTCACACTGCCCCCGCCATTTTCCTGACTTTGCTGTGCAGGCGCCCCAACCTACCTGTAGGAGTCGCTGTTCACAACGACCAGACTACCACCCTTCGACTTCCCACCCGCTAACTCTGCCAATTGAGTTAGTATGACGGCCGGTCCAAGCCGGAGGCAACGTCGACAGCCGGATTCGAACCCGGTGTCTCTTGCGTTGGTGACGAGCATAAATAGTTAATGCCATTGAATAAGAACATAAATAGTTAATGCTATTATGTAAGAACATAGGTAGTTCATATTATTGGATACCAAGTCCTTTAAATTACAGCATTGCCCTTTAATTGCGTCATGACGTGAGATAACGTGAGATGATGTGAGTGAGATAGATGTCGCTACAGCCACGTTTTGCTTTACGGCCCGCGAGTCTTGCTACTGCGCAGATGCAGACACACATCCACAGAGACCGACACGCAGCTGAACGTTGCTGCTGCCGAAATAGATAATAGCATGATAAAACCAGTTATCAAACCGTTATAAAAGATTCCCCCAGTTGCAAAACCGAAGAAGCGTTGCAGTAAAGTAACTGTAGCCTGCGGTTTTGGTGAGTTATATGGAAGCAAATGAGTGCCAGAAGTATTTGAATTTAATCAGACACCGCATTTATAGCATTGAAAATAATAACTTTGAAAACATGTATCTGAATTTGAAAACATGTATCTGAATTCTTTCAGACACCGCATTTTTGTATCTGAATTTTTTCAGACACCGCATTTATAGTTTCAGACACCGAATTTATAGCATTGCAAATAAATACTTTGAAAATCATGTATCTGAATTTCTTTGCTCCGAATTTACCTATGCGAAATAAAAATGCAGTGTTAATAAAACAATTCGAATGCATAATAAAATTCAATTCAACGCCAAAAAAAAAATTCTATGCATAATTGCGGTGTATATAATTCGATGTCAAATATTCGATGCATAATTGCGGTGTATGGAATTCGATGTAAAAAACCAACATCCGGGTTACCCAGACAGGATGCGTGAATATTAAAGGCAACCAACTTGTGTTCGGCTTTTCTCTGATTGGCCGCGCCCCCCCGCCCCCACGCGCAGGCAAGCGCACGTCCCAAATGAAATCCAAGGAGCAAGCGAGCGGCAAGCGAGCGGCAGGCTGCTGTTCCAACCAACTTGTGTTCAGCTGCGGTAGCAGTGGACATACAGTACACCTCCTATCTATGTTGGGATTATGTTTGGTCATGACAAAACAATAAAAATCGCTGACAGAGCTCTCATATTTGCGAATGCATAAACTATATCTTAAATTATGGCGGATATAGTTTATGCATTCGCAAAATATGAGAGCGCGCCGCTGTCATTGAAGGGCTTCCTACAACAGAGCACCGCATAAGCAATCGAGCTGGATGTAATCGAACGAGATGCATCCAGCTGCAGAACCACAGCACCAGCAGGTACAGTGACCGATTGATTGATTGTTTGATTGATTGATTGATTGATTGATTGAAAACTTTATTAACAGATTGCAGAATGGGTACAGTGACCGTGACAGGCCCGGATTGATTGATTGATTGATTGATTGATTGAAAACGTTATTAACAGATTGCAGAATGGGTACAGTGACGTCACAGGCCCGGATTGATTGATTGATTGATTGATTGAAAACTTTATTAACAGATTGCAGAATGGGTACAGTGACGTCACAGGCCCGGATTGATTGATTGATTGATTGATTGAAAACTTTATTAACAGATTGCAGAATGGGTACAGTGACGTCACAGGCCCGGATTGATTGATTGATTGATTGAAAACTTTATTAACAGATTGCAGAATGGGTATAGAGGTGTGATAGGTGTGATAGGTGTGATAGGTGAGAGGTGTGAGAGGTGTGATAGGTGTGATAGGTGGGATCAGTGTGAGAGGTGTGATAGGTGTGATAGGTGGGATAGGTGGGATAGGTGTGATAGGTGTGAGAGGTGTGATAGGTGTGAGAGGTGGGATCGGTGTGAGAGGTGTGATAGGTGTGAGAGGTGTGATAGATGTGAGAGGTGGGATCGGTGTGATAGGTGTGATAGGTGTGAGAGGTGTGATAGGTGTGAGAGGTGTGATAGGTGTGATAGGTGTGAGAGGTGTGATAGGTGTGAGAGGTGTGAGAGGTGGGATCGGTGTGAGAGGTGTGAGAGGTGTGATAGGTGTGATAGGTGTGAGAGGTGTGATAGGTGTGATAGGTGTGATAGGTGTGAGAGGTGAGAGGTGGGATCGGTGTGATAGGTGTGATAGGTGTGAGAGGTGGGATCGGTGTGATAGGTGTGATAGGTGTGATAGGTGTGAGAGGTGTGATAGGTGTGATAGGTGTGAGAGGTGTGATCGGTGTGATAGGTGTGATAGGTGTGAGAGGTGTGAGAGGTGGGATCGGTGTGAGAGGTGTGATAGGTGTGATAGGTGTGAAAGGTGGGATCGGTGTGAGAGGTGTGATAGGTGTGATAGGTGTGAGAGGTGTGATAGGTGTGAGAGGTGTGATAGGTGTGAGAGGTGTGATAGGTGTGATAGGTGTGAGAGGTGTGATAGGTGTGAGAGGTGTGAGAGGTGTGATAGGTGTGAGAGGTGTGATAGGTGTGAGAGGTGTGATAGGTGTGATAGCTGGTCTGACATAAACTCCCTTATGACTGTTTCACAGTCCTTGCTCTCCTTCTCTGCTATCCCTGTAAAAACCAGATTGTCTTGCATAGACCTACACTGTACATCCAGAAGAGATTCCTTCAACTTCCTGTTGTCTATCTCAATTATGTCTACTTTTTTTCCCATGTATTCCACCTTTCCTTTCAGCTCAGCATTATCCTTGACCAGCTCATCAATTTGTCTCTGACTGAACTCCAAGCTTTCTTTGAGGCTCTTAATTTCCTGCATCATCAAGTCCAACATATCCAGTTTATCAAGTCTCTTATTGATGGCCTGTAATGTTAGATTCATGTCAACCTCTCTTATTGTCAGCGCTTCCTCCAATGAAGCTTCCTCTGCATCTTCAATGTCAGAACGTGATCTTTTACTCAGTTTGGGCTTAATACAGTCTGTAATCTTCTGTGACTGTCTGAATGTTAAGTTTCACAGGATTCGGTTACGACATGTTGATATTGTCGTAATGTTTGTCTATAAAATGCTCCAGCTGAAACAGCTGTTCAGAAGGATCCAGTGTGCTATCCCTGTGCGGTATTTCAGTACAAGAAATGCCCCTCTACACAGTTAAACAGATAAACTGGCCTGATGGTGTAGCCTGGGCCTGGCCTGATGGTGAAGCCTGGGCCTGGCCTGATGGTGGTAGCTGGGCTGGTGATGCCTGGGCCTGGCCTGATGGCGAAGCCTGGACCTGGCCTGATGGTGATAGCTGGGCTGGTGATGCCTGGGCCTGGCCTGATGGTGAAGCCTGGGGCTGGCCTGGTGGCTGGTAGCTGGTAGGCTGGGGCTGGCCTGGTGGTGATCTCTGGTAGCAGCTAGGCTACTACTAGCCTGGTGGCCTGGTGCAGCCCGGTTGGCCTGAGCTGCTGCAGGGCCTGGCATGGTGGTAGCTGGCTGCTGCTGGAGCCTGGGCCTGGCCGCGTCCATACTTTCCGCAACGGAGCTCGGTTTCCGGGTTCCTCTGATTGGCCGCGACCCCCACGTGACCCGCGCTAGCACGCCCCCTTATCCACCGCTGCCGCTACAGCTCGCCTGTGTGATGACGCTCGCCTGTGTGTTGACGCGCGCGCGGCAGAAGCGGCATGGACTTGACTTTATGCTGCACTTAGCGCTGACTGAGAAAGTAAACATTGCAGTTCTACTTTATAAAATGCTAATTGTAAAGTCCACTCCACATTATAGTTGATGCGTGATGCTGCTGAGGCGGTCGTTTCTTGACTGGCGTTGCATAAGATTTACATTTAGTCAGCTAGCTGATAACTGCATAAGCAGCATATAAGATGACTGCATTTCTTGACGCAGAGTGGCGGCGCGACAATAGCGTTTCTTGACTCAGGCGTCTATGCCAAATACAGCTGATAACTGCATAAGCAGCATATTAAGATGACTGCGTTTCTTGACTCAGAGTGGCGGCGCGACAATAGCGTTTCTTGACTCAGTCGTCTATGCCAAATACAGCTGATAACTGCATAAGGAGCATATTAATATTAAGATGACTGCGTTTCTTGACTCAGGCGTCTATGCCAAATACAGCTGATAACTGCATAAGCAGCATATTAAGATGACGCGACAATATTATTAAACAAGAGAGCTCTGTCATTGAAGTGGGTGGTGTTACCAACAGCGTGTTTCTTCACTCAGGCGTCTATGCCAAATACAGCTGATAACTGCATAAGCAGCATATTAAGATTAAGATGACTGCGTTTCTTGACTCAGGTGTCTATGCCAAATACAGCTGATAACTGCATAAGCAGCATATTAAGATGACGCGACAATATTATTAAACAAGAGAGCTCTGTCATTGAAGTGGGTGGTGTTACCAACAGCGCGTTTCTTGACTCAGGAAGCGAGCGTCAAACACAGCGGCGAGCGGCAGCGGTGGATAAGGGGGCGTGCTAGCGCGGGTCACGTGGGGGTCGCGGCCAATCAGAGGAACCGAGCTCCGTTGCGGAAAGTATAGACGCGGCCTGGCCTGGCCTGGTGTTAGCTGGCTGCTCCTAGCAGGCTTGTTTGTTTATCCAAACAGGTAATCCAAGCAGATTTCCAGACTAAATCCAGTCAGTATATCACTGAAGGCAACATCAAGCAAGCTTTAGCAAGAAAACCCATAAAAAGCTATAAAACACATTTAAAATACATTTAAAATCTCATAAACGTTACACAGCTGTGAAGCACTTTGAGCTGCAATTCTTGTATGAAATGTGCTATACACATATTTATTATTATTATTGGGCTGGATATTGTGCTGGGTTGCTAAAAGCAGGTCCATGTATGAGAAACAAGATGAGCTACCCAGTGATGAACAACCTTTCTGAGAAAAATACCATTATTATTAATTAATTGGGGGGTTGTGATGTCACACTGTAGATGGGGCTTCACAAATCTTTGAAGTCACCCGCACATTCTTATTTTATTTTATTGCACTTGTGTTTATTCTATTCTCAATTAAATGTTTCTTATGTTTGACCCCAGAGAGCAGCAGTTGGCTAAGCCACCAAATACTGGGGATCTAAATTACCAAACAAACCACACAGTACATGTCATCGGTCATATGGCGCCCTAGTGCCAGTTTCATAATAAATATGGATCGCCATGAAATAAGGAATTATTATACATTATATGCAAGTAGGCTATGTCTAAGCTATTTTACAATATTATACATGAACTGCTTGTTTCTTTTCATCTGTTTATTACTTGTTTTTTATTATTATTTATTTTCAATTTATGTTCGAAATAAATAAACTCATTCATTCAAGATAGAATAGAATAATTGTCATTGCACAGTATACAACAAAATTTCAGGGGAGCTCCCACAGACCGTAGTACAATATATACATACATGAACAACACATATAACACTGTACATAACAGAATATTTTAAATAAAGTGCATGATGAGTGGTAACAGTGATTATCAAGTCCAGGGCCCTCATTCATCAACGTGACGTAGAAAATGTTCTATTTCCATACTTAAGCACAGATTTTAGAATGTGTGCACGCACAAAAAAAACGGGATTCATCACACGTGCGTACACAGGTCCTACGCACACCTGTCATGATAAATATGACTTTGATCCTACGCCGAGGCTCGTGCACACTTTCACGTATTTGCATACCAGAACCGCCCCGATTAACCATATACGGCAATGGACCACCCCCATGAAATGTGGAAAAGTGGACTAAGCCGAGGGTGTTGTACACTGTCGGATATTATATCTATTAACTTCCTAAAAGACCATTGCTGCCTGGACACCGCAAACACTAATAAAGACCATTAACCACTGTTTTGCCGTTGCCCGTTAGTGTCATTAATGCATGCTGGAATAAGAATGCTTTTCTTAATTTATTTTTAATATTAATAATTATTATAATACAATAAAAGACAGCTCCGTCTTTTAATACACATATATTGTACAGTAACGTCAAATAAATACTACAGTCCCCGCTGAAATAAAGGTTCTGCACGCACATACCAGCAGTGATCGTTAACGCGGCCATTGTAGTAGTGGGTGATTTCAATAGCGCCAATCTGAGAAAGGTTTTGCCCGACTTCTATCAGCATGTGACTTGTAACACCAGAGGCGGTAACATTTTAGATCACTGTTACTCGCAATTCAAGGGTGGCTACAAGGCTCATTCTGCTAGTGGCTTTGGTAAGTCTGATCACGCGGCCATTTTCCTTTCACCAAAGTACAAACAGAGAATCAAGAGCACTCCTGTAGTCTCGCGAGAGGTGCAGAAATGGGATGTGACGTCAGAGGAGACGCTCCAGGCTGCGTATGAGTGCACAGACTGGAGCGTGTTCCGCGACACAGATAACATTAATGTCTACACGGAGACAGTGCTGGACTATGTTCGTACTTTGGTGGAAGAAACAATCCCCACTACCACAATTAGAGTTTACCCAAATCAAAAACCCTGGGTAGACAAATCCGTCCGTGAAGCTCTGAAAGCGCGCACCAAAGCATACAACGACGGCCTGGTGGCAGGCAACATGAATGACCACAAGGTGGCGCGATACAACGTAAGGAGGACAGTGACAGAGGCCAAACGGCGCTACAGAGATAAAATTGAACTCCAGTTTGAACAGGCTGACTCCAGAGCTATGTGGCAGGGGCTCAAAACGATGACAGACTACAAAGGCACCTCCCTCAAACTGAACAGTGACATCTCCTTAGCAAATGACCTCAATACCTTCTATGCGAGGTTTGATGCTGGTAATAACAACACCAGCCCACAAGCCACGGCAATGGGGGGGGGGGGGTCTGCTGCTGATGGAGACTCAGTGTTCAGGGTAACAGAGCATGAGGTGAGGCGGACCTTTAAAAAAGTGAATATCAGGAAGGCAGCAGGACCGGACGGCATCCCCGGCCGCGTCCTAAAAGTCTGTGCCAACCAACTGGCCCCGGTATTCACTGACATATTTAACCTGTCCTTAGAACAGGCTGTCATCCCCACCTGCCTGAAGAAGTCCACTATTATCCCTGTACCCAAAAAATCCAAGCCTGCTTGCCTCAACGACTACCGCCCTGTAGCTCTCACCTCCATAGCCATGAAGTGCTTTGAGAAGCTAGTAAAGGGCTACATCTGCTCCTCCCTCCCCATCAACATGGACCCCCTGCAATTTGCATACCGCCCCAACAGGTCCACGGAGGACGCCATAGCCCATGTGCTGCACACAGCAGCATCACATCTGGACAAGAGGAAGGGGAACTATGTGAGAATGCTATTCATCGACTACAGCTCGGCATTCAATACCATAGTCCCCTCCAAACTCATAGCCAAGCTCAGGGACCTGGGCTTGAACTATGACCTCTGCCAGTGGGTCTTGGACTTCCTGACGGGCAGACCCCAGGTGGTGAGAGCAGGCAACTGCACCTCCTCATCCATCACCCTCAACATAGGGGCCCCCCAGGGCTGTGTTCTGAGTCCCCTCCTCTACTCCCTGTACACACACGACTGTGTGGCTCAGCGGAGTAGCAACACAATCATCAAATTTGCCGACGACACAGTGGTGGTGGGCCTGATCTCTGCCAACGACGAGAGGGCCTACCTGGAAGAGGTCAAGGTCCTGGCGGGATGGTGCCAGGAAAACAGCCTCTCCCTGAACGTCAGCAAAACAAAGGAGATGATTGTGGACTTCAGGAGGTTGGGGGTCAAGGACTACAGCCCCCTCAGCATCGACGGGGCACCGGTTGAGAGAGTCAACAGCTTTAAGTACCTCGGAGCCTACATATCCGAGGACTTGACATGGACCAGACACATTGACAGTGTTGTGAAGAAGGCACGACAACGCCTCTACTTCCTCAGGCGCCTAAGGAAGTTCCAAGTCAGTCAGAAGATCCTTAAGAACTTCTACTCATGTACAATAGAGAGCATCCTGACTGGCAACATCACCTCCTGGTTTGGGAATAGCACTGCACAAGACCGAAGCAGACTACAAAGAGTGACACGTTCAGCCGAACGCACAATCGGAGGGGGGCTCCCCACCCTCCAGAACATTTACAACAAGCGGTGCAGGGGGAAGGCTAAGAGAATTATTAAGGACTCGAGCCACCCGAACAACTGCCTCTTTGAACTGCTGCGGTCAGGCAAGCGATACCGGAGTCTCAAGGCGAGCACAGAAAGACTCAGAAGAAGCTTCTATCCCCAGGCCATCAGGCTGCTAAACGAACAATGAACACTACACAACAACAACCATCAAACGCACATAGCACACACATCCACACGCACACACTCACTTTAAACAAACACACTGTAGCACCCACTCCCCACACTTTATAGCACACACTCACTTTAAACAAACACACTGTAGCACCCACTCCCCACACTTTATATTTATTGATGAAGGATTGCACTACAACTCGTACACCTTACTGTAAATTGTACCTAAATTGTACCTCATCCCATTTCTGCATTTCTGCTTTGCACTATATAATATTGTACATTAGTACACTGCATAGTATTGTATATTATATGGTAACTCAGTTACGTCTATTCTGCATCGAACATTGTACATATGTCTATACTGAACACTGTGACCTCATTTTCTACTTCTAATTTACATGCTATACTATGTTATTTGATACTATCTTGTCTAGCACAGTCTCTGGAGCGTAACAGTAAGAAGCATTTTGTATGAAAGTATTCTGTACTTCTGTATGACAACTATTAAAGAAACTTGAAACTTGAAACTTGAAACTTGATCTACAGCATAAAAGATAGCCACTTTATAATACTATTCTGAGTAGATAATTCATCTGTATCGCAACAGAGTCACGGATCTGGTCGGGGCAGGTAGCATTATGTCGGGAAAATCTTTATGAAATAAACAAAAGTGAATTAAAGAATTTAAAACGAAGTTTAGCATATTAAATCGTTTTATAAGCTTATAGCTTTTTTTCGTGCTGATTTGAGAAGGGTCCAGCTGCAGAGTCGGAGAGCAACTCTCAGGGCCAAGATAGCACTTATACTATTTTGAGAGAGACAGCAGAGAGACAGACAGACAGACAGACAGACAGACAGACAGACAGACAGACACTGTTCCACAGTGTGTGTGTGTGTGTGTGTGTGTGTGTGTGTGTGCGTGCGTGCGTGTGTGTGTGTGTGATTACTAGTCTAATAGTAGAGACTCAGCCCCCCCCCCCCCCCCTCTGGACCACCTCCTAGTAGAGACTTCTCTAGGAAGAAGACGAAGATGAGGATTAAGGCGAGACACTGCAGGTGAATAGGCAAATATACTTTTTATGTTGATTTTTAGATTTTGTTATATTTTGCTTCCTAAACATGTCTTCTATGAAACTAGTGACAATAAAACGTCAATAACACACATTTAGTTGTTTATTTTACTTCATTTTGCCTTATTGCATCCATAAATGTCCACATATTTAATGGGGAAGTGCCTCATTTGCATATATAAACATACATTTCCTAAAACTTGTCTCTACTAGGAGGTGGTCCAGAGGGGGGGGGGGTCTCTACTGGGAGGTGGTCCAGAGGGGGGGGGGGGTCTCTACTAGGAGACTAGTGGTCACACACACACACTGTGGAACAGTGTCTATCTGTCTGTCTGTCTGTCTCTCTGCTGTCTGTCTCTCCGGCTCTGCAGCTGGACCTTCTCAAATAAGCACGGAAAAGCTTTTAAGCTTATAGCTCCAATTTGGGTCCCAAATTGCGGTACAAATGAAGGAGGTGTCTCGGGTAGTGGACTCTAGTTAATATTATGTTCTCTCTGCAATTAGACTGCCCTTCATTCATTCATTCATCCCTATCTGATGCTATCTCTGAAAACAGTTCCTGCGAGCGCAGTCAGTGCACCCGATAACGCTATATATATAAACCTGCATTCATTCGGAGAGAAAGACCTATTCCACATGCTATTTAAGGTTTGACAATAATTACACTAATATCGCTATTTCACAATGAACTATAATGAATTACGGGGGTCATACAGAACACGCCAGTCAAGCTTATTTCCGCGTTGAAACTAATGCATGCAACTGATCTATGCCGTCCGTCTGCAGTCCCCATATTCTACCACAGGGCGTCAGCTAAGCATGGTCCGACCTGTGCTTAAATATACGCACAAAGTCAAGCACAAGTTCAAATAGATAAATCCCACACTTTGCTTAGAAATGATCGTACGCACGGCTTAAGCACATATCTGTGCGTACGTCAAGTTGATGAATGAGGGCCCAGGTAAGTGCATGGTGCACGTGAGGGGACAGTCAATGAGCGTTTAACAGTCTGACTGCTTGGGGGAAAAAGCTGTTCTTAAATCTTGAACTTTTGGCATGTATGGACCGGTATCTCCTCCCTGGGGGAAGGAGCTGAAAGAGGTGATGTGCTGGGTGAGACTGGTCCTTGATGATACACTTGGAGTGGTGGAGGCAGCGGGAGGTGAAGATGGAGGTGATGTTTGGTAGAGGAGTCCCGACGATCCTGCCTGCCGCCTTCACCACCCTCTGTAGAGCCTCTTGCTCTGCCTTTGTGCAGCTAGAGAACCACACAGACACACCGTAGGTCAGCACACTCTCTATAGTTACTGTCTGTACAATACTGCTGTAGGCCTATAATACTTATGTAAATAAGTAAGGCAATTGAAATATATCTGCAGTACAGCTCAATACACACAATTGTTAAGGGGATGCAGACCAGAGAAAGACTTCCGTCTTGTTTACATCAGGGTCCCCCATTTTCAATTCATCATAAATGTACAGTTCCCTCCCCCTTGTATATATTTACTGTATGTCACAAATGTAACAGTACTGCATGGTCTGCATCCCCTTAACAATTGTGTGTATTGAACTGTACTGCATTCTGCAATCTGTTAATACAGTTTTCAATCAATCAATCAATCAATCAATCCGGGCCTGTGACGGTCACTGTATCACACCTATCACACCTCTCACACCTCTCACACCTATCACACATATCACACCTATCACACCTATCACACCTATCACACCTCGCACACCTATCACACCTATCACACCTCTCACACCGATCCCACCTATCACACCTCTCACACCTATCACACCTCTCACACCTATCACACCTCTCACACCTATCACACCTCTCACACCGATCCCACCTCTCACACATATCACACCTCTCACACCTATCACACCTATCACACCTATCACACCTCTCACACCTCTCACACCGATCCCACCTCTCACACCGATCCCACCTCTCACACCTATCACACATCTCACACCTCTCACACCTATCACACCTCTCACACATATCACACATATCACACCTATCACACCTATCCCACCTATCCCACCTATCACACCGATCACACCTCTCACACCTCTCACACCTATCACACCTATCACACCTCTCACACCTCTCACACCTATCACACCTATCACACCGCTCACACCTATCACACCTATCACACCTATCACACCTCTATACCCATTCTGCAATCTGTTAATAAAGTTTTCAATCAATCAATCAATCAATCCAGGCCTGTCACGGTCACTGTACCCATTCTGCAATCTGTTAATAAAGTTTTCAATCAATCAATCAATCAATCAATCAATCCGGGCCTGTCACGGTCACTGTACGCATTCTGCAATCTGTTAATAAAGTTTTCAATCAATCAATCAATAAATCAAACAATCAATCAATCGGTCACTGTACCCACTCTACAATATGTTAATAAAGTTTTCAATCAATCAATCAATAAATCAAACAATCAATCAATCGGTCACTGTACCCACTCTACAATATGTTAATAAAGTTTTCAATCAATCAATCAGGGCCTGTGGCGGTCACGTGTACAAATTCTGCAATCTGTTAATAAAGTTTTCAATCAATCAATCCCGCAGTGCAACGTGACCCAAATCAGCCAATGCCCGCAGTGCAACACTCCAATTCAGCCATTGGGTGGGACGGTCACGTGACCCAAATCAGCCAATGGAAGCGTGCAGGACCTCAGCCTGTGGGACCTCAGCCTGTGGGACCCCAGCCTGCTGGTGCTGTGGTTCTGCAGCTGGATGCATCTCATTCGATTACATCCAGCTCGATTGCTGATCGAGCTGTCTGGGTAACCCGGATGTTGGTTTTTTACATTGAATTCCATACACCGCAATTATGCATCGAATTTTTGACATCGAATTATATACATCGCCTGGAATGATAGTTTACGTAACTACAAAAAGGCACTCTCACTTGCCAAAACCTCTTATTTTTCCAGGCTCATAAATGAAAACAAAAACAACTCAAAGTTTCTGTTTGACACAGTTGCAAAACGTACGCAGAAACAACCAAGTGCCCTAAACCATGCGTTCTCGGCTAACGAATTCATGACATTTTTTACCAAGAAAATTGACCTCATTAGAGATGAAATTGTTGCTTTACTCAACAATCAGAGTCCCTCCCAACCTTTGACGGGCATTCCCCCTGACTTTGATTCCAGTCATACGCTATGCTGCCTTGAAAACGTCTCACTTAGTGCCGTCTCTAAACTGGGTGGCGGGGCTAAACCTTCAACCTGTCTGTTTGACCCTCTCCCAGCAACTCTCATCAAAAAACTCTTCCCAACTCTAGGCCCTGCCCTACTCAATATCTTCAACACCTCTTTGTCTACTGGCGTGGTGCCCCTGGCAATTAAATCAGCCGTCATTAAACCACTACTTAAAAAACCGAACCTCGACCCTCTAATCTTGAAAAATTACAGACATATCTCCAATCTTCCATTCCTATCAAAAGTGTTAGAACGGATCGTCGCAACGCAACTTACTGACCATTCATCAAACAATAATCTTAATGAATCATTTCAATCTGGCTTTAGAGCCTTACACTCCACCGAAACGGCGGTTACCAAAGTCACAAATGACTTACTGCTCTCTCTTGACTCAAACCTCACTTCTGTGCTCTTATTTCTTGATCTCAGTGCAGCCTTTGACACTATCGATCACTCGATTCTTCTAGGTCGGCTTGAGAATCATGTTGGCATTCGGGGTCTCGCACTAGCCTGGTTTAAATCCTATTTAACTGATAGAACACACTGTGTGGTCTATAATGATTTAACATCTGAGACCCTCCCAGTGCAATGTGGTGTCCCACAAGGCTCTGTCCTGGGCCCTTTGCTATTTTCGATTTACATGCTACCCCTCGGCGATATCATACGCAAATTTGGCATAAACTTTAATTTTTACGCTGATGACACCCAATTATATATACCTATTAAGCCAAATGATTCCTCCCAACTACAAAACCTTGAGGCCTGTTTGCTTGCCGTCAAAAAATGGATGTCGCAAAACTTTCTACTCCTTAATGCAGATAAAACTGAGATGTTAATTGTTGGCCCCCCAAACCACAGAGGCCTGTTTCAGGACATCTCCCTCAACTTTGATACCTGTCATGTATCCCAGAGCTCCACCATAAAAAACCTCGGAGTCATTTTTGATTCCTCCCTCTCATTTAATGCACATATAAAAAATGTCACCAAAATTGCATTCTTCCATCTTCGTAATATCGCAAAAATTCGCCCCATTTTAACTCTGGCTGATGCTGAAACCCTGATTCATGCTTTTGTCTCATCACGTCTGGATTACTGTAATGCACTTTTTTCAGGCCTACCTAATTCAAGCATCAAAAATCTTCAACTCGTGCAAAATGCGGCTGCACGGATACTAACTAGAACTAGAAAATTTGATCACATCACACCAGTTTTGTCCGCCCTACACTGGCTTCCTATCCAAGCCCGATCTGACTTTAAAGTGCTACTCCTCACCTACAAAATGTTAAATGGGCTTGCACCGCTCTATCTATCCGATCTCATCTCCCGATACTCGCCCGCTCGTGCCCTGCGCTCAGGCATGCGGGAACTATAAAACGGCAGGGGGTGCTGGGGGGTCGCCAGATGAAAAAAAAAAAAAAAAAAAAAAAAAATTTGTGGTCAGGCCACTGAACTTAGAAGCAGGCCAGGCCAGTGTTTCTATTTGCACCAGCGCAATAGTTAGATAACCTAGGTGGGGAACAACCAGGAGATCACTGCAACTCACACAAGTTGGAGAACTATCTCTCTCTCTCTCTCTCTTGCTCTCACACACACACAAAGGGAGCCGCATGTGATTGGTGGAGGCGGGATCCTTACGAAAACTGCTAATCATTGACACATGCTAGCCTGTAATAATCCCCCCCAGAAAAATTTACTTTGCATTTGATATATTGCAAATATATGCCATCACACACACTGGCATTTAAAGGGTTAGAATTATAAAATGAATATGTGGTGTTATGATCAGGGCTGAAGTTGAATAAAATATTGTATTTATCAATTACAAAAAACTGAAAATCCATAAAAATCTGTGTTGTTGCTAATCATACATATGCTAGCCTGTTTTTTAACAATAAGTTGTGATGCCATCACAAACACTGGCATTTAAAGGGTACAAATAAAAAAATGCCTGCACCAGAATGCAGGAAATTAAGTATTTGTAACAAAAAAATTCCTGGTGGGGGACCCCCAGACCCCCTGCTTAAAAAGTGGCCTGACTGGGGCTATATTTCCTGGCCTGAATGATTTCCCCAGTCCGGCCCTGGTTAAAAGCCTCCAATGCTTATTAGTGTGTGTGCGTTTGAACGTTTGCATGTTTCAACCATACATTTCCATTTAAAATAATTTCTTTTTACCTCCTATAATAGTGGGGGTCGCGGCTCTCTGACACCGTTTTTTTTGGGTCGCGGCCTGAAAAGTTTGGGAACCCCTGGTCTAGCCTGTACCCCCCAGACATGTTGCTGGCCCCGTCTAAACAGTATCCTATCAGCCTCTCCATGGGCAGGTCGAGGCGTAAAAGTATTTTATACACAAAAACAGCGTCTCGGCTGTTGTGTCTGGGCCGGGCATTGTAAAAACCCCAAAAGAAGTTCTGAGCTTCCAAGTTGTCATCGGCTAACTGTATATTACACGAGAATTGTTCTTTTCCAGTGAGTGACATCAGTGGTTCCGTCAGCGCTCAAGCCAAAGATTGGGCTTTTGGATGCTTTGCCTCTAATTTGTCGCTGAATATCATGGGCAAGCAGCTGTAAGATTTCGTTTTGGATGTTGTTGGACATCCAGTTGTCTCTCTTTTGGAGCCAATTCTTCAACTCGGGATCAGACTCGGTGCGCACTCTTTCCATCATGAGCTGCCATAACACCCCATCCCTATTTGCATCACCCCTCAGTGGAAGCCCCTGGCGCCCGAGGGGGGGTATAGGGGAACAGACTCAGTTAACTCTTCAATACCTGATGCTGAGGCTGAACCTGTCGTCTCTGTCTCTCTCTGACGTTTATCAGATTTAGTGGGACTGTCACTGGGACCGGCGGGACGTTTAGAAAATAAATCTGATATTTTTCTTTTCTGTGAGTAAGACATTCTGTGCTAGCAAAGTCTGACTACTAGCTCAAATCGACTGACTGCGCAAGCACTGTATCACAGTAGCTCAGTGGTTCGTGGCGCGTGGGAAGGGCGGGAGACGGGAGGTGAATACAATTAGTTGTTTCACCTGTCATTCAATCAGTCTGTGACAGTCTGTCATCACTCGAAAATCTACTCGGTTTTACACGTATGTTTGTGTACATACAGTAGTGTAATGAATGAATGAAAACTTTATTTAACAGATTGGAGAATGGCTACAATACAGTACGGCTCAATACACACAATATTAAAATGGTGACGTGCTTTGAGCAGGATAAACTTATAATATACAGTGTTACAGTTATACAGTTACAGTATATACAAATATATAAATACTGTCATTAAAAAAAAATAAATAAAAAAAAATTATTTTTTTTGCAATAATTGAGAGGGGGTGCTGCAGCACCCCCCGCACCCCCCCCTTCCCGCGTCCCTGCCTGCGCTCACAAAATGCGGGGCTTCTATCGATCCCTAGGGTTAAAAAGAAATCCGCAGGCCACAGAGCCTTTGTCTACCGCGCTCCCTACCTGTGGAACAAATTACCTGCCGTCATCAGGTGCGCCTGCTCTGTCGAAGCTTTTAAATCCCTGCTTAAGACTCATCTTTTCTCTCTCTCCTTCAACCTACCCTGATCTCACCTGGTCGGGGACTGACCTTTAGATTAATCTGTCTAGTTTAGTTAGGGTACAGGGTACTACATGGTACTACTGGGTAGTTTACTACAGGGTAGTTTAGTTAGGGTACAGGGTGCTGCATGGTACTACGGGGTACTGCATGGTACTACATGGCACTACGGGGTACTACATGGCTCTACATGGTACTGCGTGGCACTACATGGCACTACATGGCACTGCGGGGTACTACATGGTACTACAGGGCACTACGGGGTACTACATGGCACTACAGGGTACTACAGGGCACTACATGGTATTACATGGCACTACGGGGTACTACATGGCACTACAGGGTACTACATGTCTGCTCTTTTGCAGCACCACAAACATGGGAACTCTTCCCCCCTCCCCCCCCCCCCTTCCCCCCTTCCATCCCCCCTTCCCTCCCCCCCCCTCCCTCCCCCATCTCTCTGAGTGCCCGTCTCCTGGCGCTGACTAAGGTGATGGATGCCTCGGGGTCTTGGCCAAGATTGTAGTGACTGCTCTACATGCACCTCCGAGGCCTTGGATCAGTTATTTACTGCCGTCTGTCCGTGGTCCTGTCAACTGATTAACAGCATTAACAGACTGTTAACAGATTAACAGTCAACGCGGTTTCATTGCTGGGTTAAGTACTTCTATTCTATTCACATAATATGCTTACTTCATATATCTACTCCATTCACATATATTCTTACCACTTGTATCTATTGCTATGTCCGCCCACTACAATCACATGAGCTGTCTAACGCCTGTCCCGTCTCCCTGTCCCCCTATGACTTGCTGTCCTGGAGTGCTGACCGGAGTGTCGGACATCCCGTGATGAAGGCCGGGAGGTTGCGACCCCCTCTGCGTGCCCCCCTGTCTCCGGAGGTCTCGTAGTGGTGACCGGAGTGCCGGACGTCCCGCGATGATGTCGGGGAGTTCGTGACCCTCTCTGCGCCGCCCCCTATCTCCCTGTCTCCGGCTGTCCCTGAGCAATGACCGGAGTGTTGAATGTCCCGTGACTAAGACGGGGAGGACGTGACCCTCTTTGCGCCGCCCCTGTGCCTCAAATAGATCCGCTATCAGCTCTATCTTTAATCTTTCAAAATGTTCAGTTGCTATCGCTATTTGCTTTATCTTTAATCTTTCAAAATGTCCAGTTGTTATTGCATGCACTCATCTGTGTTTCACTACACACATGAGTGCATGCTTACCAACTGTCCGTCTGCAACACTACTATCACCAACATCTAAGAAGGGAGATCCCCCCTTGAATGGCCCTTCTAAGGTTTCTCTCCTCCACACTGCCTGTGGAGCTTTTTTCCCTATTGTTAGGTTTTAGTGAGTTTTTCCTTACCTTCGCGTGGGGTATGTCTGGGAGTGCTTGCATTCTTTAATTTTTTATTTTAATCTTTTGCATTCATCTAAAAAATTTTGGACCTTATGGTGTTCTTGTTCTGTTCTTGACTTATTGTTATGTTTTCTTCTTGACTTGTTTAAAGAAGACCTGTACGGCCCATGGGGACATTAACGTGTGTTGTCGGGCCTTATAAATAAATTGTATTTGATTTGATTTGAATTATGCATCGAATTTTTTTTGGCGTCGAATTGAATTTTATTATGCATTCGAATTGTTTTATTAACACTGCATTTTTATTTCGCATAGGTAAATTCGGAGCAAAGAAATTCATATACATGATTTTCAAAGTATTTATTTGCAATGCTATAAATTCGGTGTCTGAAACTATAAATGCGGTGCCTGAAAAAATGCAGATACAAAAATGCGGTGTCTGAAAAAATTCAGATACATGTTTTCAAATTCAGATACATGTTTTCAAAGTTATTATTTTCAATGCTATAAATGCGGTGTCTGATTAAATTCAAATACTTCTGGCACTCATTTGCTTCCATAGAGTTAAATCAATATTGTGTGCTATTCAATTGTCGAGTGTACAAAAATGGTTAGCTTCATGCTACAAGCTAATAACGATACCATAGCTTCATTATGAGTCATACACGAACTACCCCAAGCTCAATTTGGTTAAATGAAAACTAGGAAGGAACCATTTCAGAAGTACTTATAATTGTATTGATATGCTGTACGTTAAGAACAAGGTATATATACATTTTGAATGTTTTTGAGAGTTTTATATGAATGGGGAATGTTCCACATGCTAGCGCACTTTAGCCTAACTTAGCATGGGACAGACAGACATTCCCACGTGCCGTGATAAGATAGCCTACTTTAGGTTAGCATAGCTAAAAGTAGCCTGATTGATTATTCATTCTGAAAGCAATGAAAGGATGATGAAGAGATAAAAGATGGTAAATAGCTTTTATTTTCTGAATGCCTGCTTGCAAGCAGGCCAGGTTTTTAGGTTACCCCAGCACCCCGTTCCACGTTCCACCCTGGAAGCAGTTCCAGACCACCTCCATCACCACGTGTGCCCACGAGGGGACTAGGCGGTGTGCCGGATGATACAAGATGGCGAGCCAACCCACTGAACCCCTGACATAGCTCAAGGCTAATGCCAGCCTGATTCGAATACCCCTGTTGCCCAACTCTTGTTACCTCAACAGTCCGGTAGGCTTGAACTGACTGAACTTGAATCATAAGAACTTCCACGGATTGAACTGACCTGAACACAAGGACATTCCAAGGGCTTCGACCCCGTTCACCTTTTGTTACTTTGATATTGTATTTTGTATTTGATTTAATTTGATATATGGGAATTGATATTCTCCTATAGGAAGGGAGACTTAAAGGGTAATTACACCCAGTAAGATACTTGAACCACTGATAAGCTACTTGAACCACTGATAAGATACTTGAACTATTGATATTCTCCTACAAGAAGGGAGATTTAAAGGGTAAATACGCCCAGTAAGATACCTGATCTACTGATGTTCTCTTGTAAAGAGGACGAGTTAAAGGGTCAATGTACCCAATAAGATACTTGAATCCCATTGATGACATTGATTATAGTTGAATCACTGATGGTTCTCCTGTAAAGAAAGAAGGTTTAAAGGGTAATTTCATCTAATAAGGTATTTGCATTCCCATAACCTAGAATATTCCATTTGGTACTTTTGTTGTGTTACACCTTCAAAGGAAAAGTTTAAAGGAGCATTTCACCTAGTAAGGTATTTGCGTTCCCTGCACATTTAAAGGTTTAAATTGATATGTTTAAACATTTACCCATTGAAATGATAAACTGAAATAGAGTTTACTGGTGATAAAAGGATACATCCAATATCCAATCTTGAATCTGGCTTTTAGCTAGAGATAACCTCAGAGACGTCTGAACTAGGGATGTCCCGATCGCCTTTTTTTGCCCCGATCCGATCCCGATCATGTGATTTTAAATATCTACCGATTCCGATCGTTCCCAAGTTCAAGTTCAAGTTCTTTAATAGTTGTCATACAGAAGTACAGAATACTTTCATACAAAATGCTTCTTTCTGTTACGCTCCCGATCCGATCTTTCACATTAGTAATCAATTTTGACGCATTTGTGTCAGAAACTGGCGGAGCAAGAAGCCCCTCTGTTGCCTATAGTCCGGGGCGCGAGCGCGGCGGCTCTTGTTATTTACATTCATATGTGCTTCATATGAGAAATATTAAAAGTTTCAATATATGTTTGCACATTAGTATACATTCAGTGTTCGACTTACGTAATGATTAGCTCCATTCTGGTCTGAAACGCCGACGATAATCCTCAGTCACACAGCAAATAATTGCCGTTATCTGAAAAGTTAGTCTGAAAACTCCGCCTCCTGCTGCTTCATGAGTTTTTCCTCCACGCGAAATGTCCTCCTTGCAAACATTGCAATTGCTGTTGGACTGGCTTGACTTTCTATTTTAAAATGCTTAGTTACAAACCTCTAGCAGCTGCTCAAGTCAGTGGATAACGTTTCGGGGAGCAACGTGTTGTTGTGATGTGAGCGTCTAAAATTAAAGGGAAAGTGTTTGTTGCAACGGTGTAAATTAAAGGGGATGTGTTTGTTGTGGACAATTATTCTGCTCTGTGTGACAATAAATACATTAATGATATATTATATGTAATTTAAAACCAAAAATAAGGCCTCCGTATGAGTTTAAGACGTGAACATGGTCATGTTTGTTGAAAATAAAAAATAAAAAAAAAAATCTTTTTTTGACTGCCGATTTTTATTAAAAAAGATTCCCGATCCCGATCCTCTGAAAAGCACGTGATCGGCGCCAATCCCGATCACGTGATCGGATCGGGACATCCCTAGTCTGAACCAAACCTAATGTGTTGATCCAATCAATATAGGACTTGATATCGAACTAACCCTCCTTAAAGGAGAGGTTACTGAAAGAACCTAAAAGGGATACTTCAAACTACTTTGTACTTTATGTCTATATGTCTGTATGTCTAGCTAGCGCGCATTTAATTAATAAACCGGTTATTGTTATAATTCTGTCTCTGGTCCACTATTCTTAAATTGTGCATATTACTCCTCCCCTCATTTCGTACCTAGAACTGTGCCCGTGGCGAACAGCTGTTACAAGTAGGTGACACAAGTGCTACACATACATGTCTGCAGACCTAGCTTATCATTCATTCAATCATTCTGATCCAACAACGACACAGCTTAACATTGCATACATTCATATTAGCACATTTAGAGTGAACATCACAAAAGCATCACAAACCATCACAAAACAAGATCCCAGGTAAATAAGATAGAGGAGAGAGTGAGACATGAGATAAGGCAAAATGTTTTTTAGAAAGAGAGTAGGAGAGAGAGAAAGAGAGAGAGAGAGAGGGGGAGAGAAAGAGGGACAGAGAGAGAGACAGAGATATCGGTGTATGTGTGTGTGATTGTTGACAGATTATACACAATCTGCAGTAATATTTTTCTCTGACCCATACTTCAAAACAGCTAGACCCAAAACAAACACAACGCACATGACAAGCCATACACAATTAGCATCACACAGCCGTTCTTTCAACAACACCAGCTGCCAAGCAAAACTCAGACTACCCTGTGATTTCCTGAAACTTGTCACAAACGGTTTTCATGATATACAACAATACCATTAATTTGAACTGTGTAACAGTTTGCCGAAACTTGTCACACAGGGTTGTATATTCACAAAGTATTACTGGATTAACAAAATATGTCATCCACAAAAAAAAGTACACAGCAGGCTTGGTTCACTTCTCAGTCTCACAAGCATACAGACAACAAGAACACTGATCACCAAGATTAACCAAATTCTGACCTTTCAGAAATACAAGACAATACAATAGGTATCTTTGAAGAAGAGGTCAGGAGATGTCCATGGGAAATAAAATACTGAATCCAGAGCCAAACAAAAGTAGCAGTATAAAGTCTGCTTACCTTTTATTTATTTGGGGATCCTTTCTTTTGCTCTGGGTTTCAGCAATCTCTCTCACGGCAGCTCCGGTGACCTCTTGACCTCTCCTGGCTGCTGGCTCGCCATGTGGGTGATTTTTTTGGATACACCTCAGCTGGTCCATTTACTCAGGGTTAAAACATATATGAGATAATATCCAGAAAAGAGCAGAATAAGTGCAGAATAATAGAGAGAAAGGCAGAATAAGAGAGAGAGAGCAGAGAAAGCAGCAGCATGGGCTGATCCCCTAGCCCTCGTATTCACTTGCTGGCCAATCCTAAACACGGCATCTGTGTATTTTCATTTCCCCACAAAAGCTAGGTCCAAACGCCTAGCCGACGTGTCTCCCTCACCCCATCTAGCTACATTTACACGTCGGCCAGGCCATGTTTAGACGGAAACGCTATTTTGTTCAATCATACGGCAACAGCGTTTTTGCGGGGAGAATCCGCAAAAAAGTTAAACCACCTTCCTGGGTGGAAATCCTAGAAACTATACACTTTTGCGCTATCATCTGAACAGTCAAACCGCATAAAACTATGATGAAAGGGTTCTCAAGGCTCTCGTCGCGTACTGCTTATGTCACCGGCATGCGCCAGTAGCCTAGAAGCGTAAACAAAGCGAACAAGCATGTCTCTGCTTTGGTCCAATCACATTCCCCCACCCACAGTCTGCGAATCAGAGACAGAGTAGGGCGGGTCTTCACAGCACGCTTGGTTGTCTCAACGACCTGAGGCAGTGTAGCGCATAGATATCTATAGAGCGGGGCTCCGTTGTCTTGAGTCGACTACACTTTTACAGCCTCGTCTGCACGAAGAATTCCCTCCCAAAACACTAAACGCTAAATTAAAAGTGAGACCGCAAGACGACTTCTGCGGTTCCTGTTGAGACTCTCGCCATCTAAACATGGCCTTAGAGATAACTAAAAATGCACATTGTGCATGATTGTACCTAATAACATTTAAGAATAACTTTTTTTTTTTATCCACTTTTCTCCCATTTTCTATTTTTCTCCCATCCCAATTTCGTATCATCCAATTCAACCCTCCCCTGTCTCGAACACTGTTTCTTGCCTCCCACAAGCCGACTGCAATGTGGACTAAGTCATACATAGCACAAGTCCCCTCCGATACTCGAGGTAACAGCAGTCGCATGTTTCCACCTGCGCGGCACGATCTTTCAGCGTCAGGGGTCTGCGCTTTGGAGGGGCACCGCCCCCATCGCTTCCTGATTCTACTGCGCAGGTGCACCAACCGACCTGTAGGAGTCACTGTCCACAACGCCCGATCCCCACCCATCAGTTTCCCACCCTCTAATACTGCCAATGTGTATTAGTACGGACGACCAGCTAAACTGAAAGCAATGTGGAGCGCTGGGCTCGAACAGGCGAACCCAGCGTCTCCAGTATTCGTGGTGAGGGCCTTGCCCACTGCACCACGTAGCCGCCCTTTAAGAATAACTTTTAACTTAGATCAATGTCCCCAATTTAATAAAGTAAATACAAAGTAAATTAACTGTTCTCAAGTCTGAAAATATTTTCCACACACTCACATGCAATATATATACAGTATATTATATTCAAACTAAAAACTACTCTGTTTTGAATTTGATGCACATTTGCAATGCATGGGTCCTCCTTTTGTGTTAAATGGATGCATAAAGGAAGCATTTCTTGACTCTCATGTTGATAAGAGTATTAAAACTTGAAAGATATCCGTTTAAGGTAGATTTAGAACAGATACAAAATATGCGATTAATCGCGAGTTGACTATGGACAATCGTGCGATTAATCAGATTAAATATTTTAATCGATTGACAGCCTTAGTTTCTTAGATTGGTAGCAACTAAGATAAACAAGACCATTGAGAAGGATTGACAATAACATGACAATAACATGACACATATGGGTGTCGGTGTAGTTCTACACTTTCATAGTCCATTTACAGCAGTAAAAGAACAAAAGAATAATCCTCGATTTTAATCATTGGTAGCCAGAAGCACAGCTGTCTCCTTTGATGCCTGGATTTACTTTTCACTATTCAACAATGTGTGGAATACAACAGAATAGAATAGAAACCAAGCATAGAATAAAGTCTTTATCTTGATCATGGCCATAAAAGCATTCAAGCAGCTCAACAGTGCTGCTGGACGCCTTCCTCGCCGGTTCAAGAGCTCATCTCTCTGCACTCGAGGAGTGAGTGATTTCCTCCGTCCTCTGTCACCAAAATAACAGACTGTGTCACACCTCGCCCCCGGTTGTGGCACAGTAAATTGGTATAGAGTGAGTTTAAAAGCGGTCCCTCTGGGGTCCTGTTGTGGGCAGCCAAAAGTGAAGAGTGGAGAGAGACAGGGGTAGACAAAGCAAAGGGAAACCACACACAGCCTGCAGCCATCCCTGACACCTCACTATAGTCTCCATGCTAGCCCTAACCCTTGCCAGCTCACCTTTAACCCTTTCACTGCCACACGACAGAAGGTTAACCCTTTACTAAGGGTTAACCGGCTGTTGTGTGGCATTGAAAGGGTTAACCCTCTGTGTATTGTCGCAGAGAAAGGGTTAACCGTTTTGGTAGTGCGGCAGTGAAAGGGTTAACACTTTAATTTAGTATTTACATTTAGGCATTTTTTCTAGAGCTTATTTTAAAGATTACAATGCACTGCTAGCTGGTTTACCGGCTACCGCCACCAAGCCACTTCAACTCATACAAAACGCAGCGGCCCGCCATGATCTACCTACCAAAGTCAGCTCACGTTACCCCACTTGTCAGAGAGCTGCACTGGCTTCCCATTGCCGTACGAATCCACTTCAAGGTCCTTGATCTGGCATACTGTGCAGCAAGGGGAACGGCTCCCTCCTACCTCTGGTCAATGGTCTCTAACTACACACCCTCAAGCTCTGCATCGTCTGGCTGCCTCAGACCTACTCCCATCCGAGCCCCTGGGGGGTCATCAAAACGAAGCAGGCTATACTCAGTCCTCCCACCACAGTCAGGACAGCTGAAACCCAGCCAATTTTCCGCCATCGACTAAAAACACACACACACACATACATTGTAAGTTTTTTTTTTTTTTATTTATTATGTGCCCTACTACTATGCTACTATTCTTATACTACTACCTATCTTGCTAATAATGTCTATACTATTATGCACTCAGACAGTAACACTGTACATTCTGAGTTCAATACTATTTGACAATGCCACTGACCCTTAGTTGCCAGAGATGTACCCCTACTGGTGACTTGTTGTTCACAATATGTACGTCGCTTTGGATAAAAGCGTCAGCTAAATGACTAAATTGTAAATTGTAACGACCCTATTGCTTTTAGAGGTTTATTCCAAATTGTGTGTGATTCAGAATGGAGGATCTCCCTTCCAAATCCCTCTCTCTCTCTCTCTCGTCCCCTGCAGTCTATTTCTGTTTAGTTTTTGGACATGTTTGAACAAAAATATATGAACGTGGACTGACATGGAGAGGATGTAATAACTGGTCCTTTGTGCTTTGAGGGAGTGGGTAAGTGAACAACCAGCCTCAGCTGCAAACCACTGCTGCTGGGCCCATCCCGTATCAACGGGATGGATGTTGAGCATGTTTCCAGCTTCAAATTCCTGGGTGTCCACATCTCCAATGACCTGTCTTGGGCCCTCAACACCTTGACTCTGGTCAAGAAAGCTCAACAGCATCTCTTCTTCCTGAGTAGACTGAGGAAAGCCCATATTTCTCCTCAGAATCTGGTGAACTTCTACCGATGCAGCCATAGGAAGTATACTCACCAACTGCATCACAGTCTGGTATGACAACTGCTCTGCCTCGGGACTGGAAAGCACTGCAGAGGGTGGTGAAAACTGGTACACCACTCCCTGCAATTGAGACTGTTCAACACAAACACTGTCTGAGGAAGGCATGCGGTATCGTCAATGACACCTCTCACCCCAACCCCTCCTTCCCTCTGGGAGGCGCTACAGGAATCTCAGTTCCAGGAGCAGCTGGCTCAGGAACAGCTTCTTCCCTACAGCTGTCATCTCGCTGAACTCTGCATCACAGTGACACCCGCTGGACCCCCCCCCCCTCTTTCTTCTCTCTCTCTTTTCACCCCCCACCACTCTACCTACTCAAGAAGGTTGAACTCTGAACTCTGTTGCCTCTACTCAATCCATCCAACTGTCTTACACTGTATGCTCAATCTATAGTCTATCCATAAAACACTGTATAATATTAATAATAATGTATAATACCACTGTACAAACTTCGATGCCCCGGAGAAGTTTCGAACCCGGGTCTCCCACGACGCCGGCAACAACACAGACCACTATACCAAGAGGTGAACTTTGCAACGTGTCTATCTGTCTTTTGAGGATGAGAGTGAGTTTAACCCACCATAGCATCGCTACTCACCCCAGCCCTTCGTGACTGCGCTTCGCGGTACCATCCGTTACACTCACCCTCCTTAAACTCACTCCACTCCACCCAAGGCATCCGGGTCACGGCACCATTGTAACGGTTGTGACATCGTCACCTTAAACTTCGATGCCCCGAGGGAGTTTCGAACCCGGGTCTCCCATGCCGCGGGCAACAGCAGACTGTTATACCAAGAAGAAGATGTGTCTATCTGTCTTTTGAGGATGAGAGTGAGTTTAACCCATAGCACCGCTACTCACCCCAGCCACTTCACAACATCTGAAGTCCATCGTGACTGCGCTTCACGGTACTATCCGTTATATATATATATCCGTATCTACTCATATTGGTTAAACCACTGGCTGGACTGGTTTATTACCATAGTGTATTCATAATTGTACTACCCTATATAATAATACTGTACATGCATTCGATTACCATATATACACCACATAGTCACGTTATACTGTATACTGCAATTCACTTTACTGCTCCTTTGGACTCTGGTTAGATGGCAGCTTAAATTCTTAATTAAGACATTAATTAATTTCTTTAAAAAACTAAAACAGTTTGATAACACCTTATAATAACACTCAGTTATAAGACCTTTATAAGGTATTTGTAGATAATAAACTAATCATGAACAAATCATTTATATACATTCGTAAATTATTATTAAATCATTTATAACTATATTTGTATAACATTTACAAATTAGTTCTACATTATTTATAACTCATTATCAACATTGTTTGTACTTAATTTGTTCATCATTAAATAATGTTGTTTAATGTGTAGTAATACATTTGTAGATGCTTTGAAAAATGGATATGAAAAAACGACTACTGTACCTCCATTTATTTGTTCATGTTCAACAAATGATTTGTTAAGACATTCATAAAACATCTTTTGGACTTTTATGAATACACACAAATTTTATTAACATATAAAATACATGTGCATGACATATAGTGTAACGTGGTGGGGGGGCACTAGGACCCAGGAGTACCCTGGCCAGGTATTGACAGAGTATGTAGAGGAAGTATCACGCGAGTGAGACTTGACTTCGACGTGTATTGCCGTCTGTTGAATGGAAGCACGATACATTAGCAGAGCCAAGTTATTCGTGCTGCCCCACGCTTTTAACGTATGAGCAGACTAAACATCTTTTTTGTTGGTAAATCTATTCCATCATTTCCAACCTACAACTCTTATATGTTGTGTAGACGTACTTGATGTGGTGGGCGCTAACGTTACATTTGAATTATGTGTTTGTTCCTAATGTGTGCTCAGTATATTGCGGTATGTGATGATGACACGACACACAAGGCTAATAATTATTTATAAATAATTATTACCCTTGTGTGTCATGTCATCATCACATACCGCAATATACTGAGCACACATTAGGAACAAACACAAATAAACAAACTATTAGACATTGATGAATAGGTTTCACTTTAGATTAGGGCACACAATAGCATCTGCAAATGATTTATAGATGTTTTATGAATGTCTTAACAAATCATTTGTTGAACATGAACAAATACATGGAGGTACAGTATAGTCGTTTTTTCATATCCATTTTTCAAATAATCTACAAATGTGTCATTAAACAACATTATTTAACAAATCAAGTACAAACAATGTTGATAATGAGTTATAAATAATGTAGAACTAATTTGTAAATGTTATACAAATATAGTTATAAATGATTTAATAATCATTTACGAATGTATATAAATGATTTGTTCATGATTAGTTCAGTATCTACAAATACCTTATAAAGGTCTTATAACTGAGTGTTATTATAAAGTGTTACCAACAATTTTAGATGGTAACCCATTAAGTTTGAGCAGAAATACTTAATTTTCCTTTATGTGAGCATAATCTTTAAACTCTTTCAGAGAGTTCTTACTTGGATTTGTGTAATTCCTCTACAGCTGAGAGACACGCTATAGATGTATCTACGATATGAGGCTCGTTGTGTATAATAGGGGGGTTGAATACCCTCCAGCACTCCACACACCACACCTCAAATTGGCTTGGAGAGCACAACGAGAACATGCAGGTCAGTGCCGCTGGGACTCCATGTAAATGGGATAGTTTAGTATGATGATAGTATAGAGAGGAGGGAGAAGCAGGAGAGATGGGCTGATTCATGGGAGCTCTATGAGCACTGTTATGACCCCACTGGCCATCTCTCTCCCTCACCTGCCTCTCTGAGCTCCATTACCCATTGCCTCTCACAGGAAATATGAGATGAGCTGAACCAAACCCACAGAGAGACCGCTACTCTGCCGAGGGCCGGGGAGGGGCACTTTACCAGCACTCACTCACATTACTGGACCACGAGCAACACAATACAAATGCAATGAATGGTGTGCAAGAGTGTGTTTTTGAATAATGTGTGTGTGTGTTTTCCCCTGAGATGTGGTGATTAAGCCGATCACCTGATTAACAAAAAAAGAGTGGTGGGATATATAGTGAGACCCCTTTGTAGTTCCACCAAGAGCTTGTATCTCTCTCTTTAGGGCAGTGGTTCCCAAAGTCGGGGTCGCGAGATGATTTCCAAAAAAAATGATTATTTTTTTCTTTTCTTTTTGTCAGGCCACTGCACTTAGAAGCAGGCCAGGACAGTGTTTCTAGTTGTATTCTAAAATTATATTCTATTGTATTCTAAAATGTGACTATATGGTTTTATATTAACTTAATAAATAAACAAAAACGAAAAATCTACTTATTTCAACGAACATTTCAAACTAAATAACAGATTATGGACATAAAACTCTGAAAACAACCGAAGCAACAATAGTATTTTAATGAGGCTATTATTATTATCATTATTATTTTGCAACAAGTTAGCCTTCTCATAAATAGCACATATAAATGAATAACTCACTTGAACTAACTTAATAGGATTGAAGTGATATTTGGCTTAAAAAATAAATTCAAAAAGCCTGACGATGTGCACTGGGCCACGGCTCTCTGACGCCTTATTTTCTGGGTCCTGGCCTGAAAAGTTTGGGAACCCCTGCTTTAGGGGATCCCACTATACAATGTCTCCTCAATCTTCCCGCTGTAGCCTCAACACACACACACACACACACACACACACACACACACACACACACACACACACACACACACACACACACAGTCACACACACACACACACACACACACACACACACACACACACACACACACACACACACATTATGGCATCATTGAGATGAGGGAACATGGTCCACTTCTCTCCCATCATTAGAGGTCGTAAAATGATGTGAAACTAGTGGTCCTATAACACATTTACACTTCACATTTATACTGTAGCATCAGCATTCTATGACGTCTAGCAGGTCTATGAAGAGCAACACTTGGTTCCTCCCAAAGGGAGTGGCAGGCACTGTGCTGCTGCCATCCTTCTCTGGTTTCTTTATTTAGTTATTCAGTCATTGGAAAGGAGCACACTGCCCCCGAGTGGCAAAGCTGAGAACGTAAAACATTATACTGCTACAGGAAATTATGCCTGAAGCTGTGAAGGGTGGTGGACTGGGGGATAATGGGCCAAGGCGGGTGCTATGCACTAGTTTGAAGAGAGCAGCTGGAAGGCCTGGTACCAATACACTGGATTTGGTCCCTGAGGTCATGAGGAATGTATACATCCAACTCTATGTATTATGTTATGGTCAAGTTGGTAAATGGGCTAAAAAGTGCAAGTTCAACATTTTGTTGACTGTTTTACCCACAAAGATTCTGCAAGGCACATACAACAGAAAGTTAATGTTCCATTGACTTTTTTTCTGTGAAGAACATGACTGAGAGAGGCTGTTCAAGAGGTAAAGTGCCAGACATCACAGCCCCCCGCCCCCCCAAAAAAGCTTTTGGTGTTTGGTGTCCCCTTCATGCCACCTTTTGCCCCTTATTTGGTTGCCAACCCTACAGTCCCTCTCCAGCTTGCAGTTTGATTTTAGTTGTCTCAAGGTTGGCTTAATATATGCTGCTGTGTGCAGTAGAACGTTAGGTTATGACTATAACCAAGTTCTGTTAGTATAGCGACGCTCGGCGTCACTCTCTGCACTGTCCTCGCACACGTGCACACGCACTGAATAAAGACCACAATGTACCTTTAATCCCAATATTTGTCTGACCACACCCCTATCAGCTTACCCATATAAGCAGGGGTGGGGCCACCCACTCGCCTCCTTCCCAAGCTTTCACCACAAGGCGAGATCAAGGGCTGCAGCGGCGTCGGACGCCGAGCATCGCTATACTAACAGAACTTGGTTATAGTCATAACCTAACGTTCTGTATCGTATTAGCTCTCGCTCGGCGTAACTCTCTGCACAAGGGAGGCCGAGCGAGAGCCATCGGCCGACAAATACACCCCGCTGAAAGCCCCCCACAACCATCAGAACAGGGAGGGCCGAGCCCCCCCGACCCACCCTAATGGAGGGCACCCCCCCTATTGGGGGCTTCACGGGAGGGCGACGGACCCGACCGTGCGAAGAGGCACTCAAGCAACTCAACGCACAGGGTGAGCAGACCGTGGCTTGACCCCACGACTACACACACGCACAACCCGCATGCCACCCGGGAACGAACAGAGGAAACAACCTCGTTACTGCCCCCAGAATCACGGGGTCAAGGGCAAACCCAACCCCGTGGCAAGGCCGTAGCAGCGGAGCGCGAAGGAAGACCCAGACCCACCAAAGGGACTGGACCCCCTGGAACGGGGGCTCGGAGAAGTCCATGATGCCAGCATCAAGATCCCACCAGGTGGGCACTTAGTGACCCCGCCCCCCACATCGCCAGCGTATTCGGACAAAGGCCCCTCAGCCGAGCGGGCCCTGTCCCCCCAATAGTACACCGCCTGGCACACTGACCCTGCAGAACAGGCAGTCAGCATGGCCGTAAGCACACAAAAAAGGTTAACCAACGGAAGCAGGCAGCGCACCGGGGAAAAACCAGGCAACAGGCTGTTAACCCTAGCCTGGAGACTGCGGACGAGACAGGCGCCAGAGGGGACAGCTGAACACAGCCGCCCCGGCGGAAGGGGCGTATGCTGGCGTTGTTGCATGACCAAGCCTCCATTTAAAAAAAAACCCACCCAGAGGGGTTGAGGCAGAGAAGGCTGACACGATTGGCAGACGTCATGAACGTGCAGGGGCACCCTCAACCGGTGAACCCGGGAGTTGACACTGCTCCAACACACCAGGGAATCAACCACCTTGGTGTTACCCAATGCGGCGGTTGTTCCTATAACCCCTCAAGAAAAAACTCCAAAACACACCTGCGAGTATACACCGGCTATACCGCAGTACAAGTGTTTCAGTTTTCAAAAAGGGTTAACCCAGGCCTACGGGTCGACGAAACATTACTTCGGACCGGGCCTGGCGATACGGGAAGCACAGGGTCACCAGAGGAGGTCAAAGACCACCCCAACAGGCCCCTCTTCGCCATGCGTGAGAGAAGAGCGAAAAAGAATGGAGAACCAGCCCCAAGCACACCGTACTAGGTATTCCCAGGCGGTCTCCCAACCAAGTACTAACCAGGACCAACCTGTGTAGCGGCCGAGATCCGACGAGATCGAGCGTGTACAGGTTGGCATGGCCGTAAGCCATTACGACAGTGCTGAGTAAAAAATTTACCCAACCAGGGTCTCCATAGCGCTTAACCCTGTGACACCCGGACCGACCTGGCATTTTTCCCCCTGAAAAAAGCCCAAGTCCCTCAGGGTACCAGAACAGCAGATCTGCATCTCCGGCGGACAACGGGTTCAACTGATCCGGACCAGCGTGACCAGAACCAGTCCCGTGCCCTAACCACGCCGACATGCCTACTCCAGGAGAAAGGGCAGATATGCGTGTTGATCTTAACATGAAAAGAAGGCGCCACCCAGACGTTCGGGCGAACCGCGCCCGGTGGCCCACCCCCAGGGCGTGAGACCCCTCTACATATGTTCAGATCCATTCCGTCATCATCCCCCAGACATGAACGAGAATCCGTCAATAACCAACCCAGGTCGTGGGATGTGGTCGTCGGAAGAGGAAAAACCTCCATCCCAGTTGCTTTATAAAAACACCGTTTTAACCTCAAGCAACCAAGGCGTGCCAGTCAGTCGCCTGTTTACAGCGAGCTAGCACTATACGTGCGTCGGGACACACCCACATCAATGAACAGGCTATTTAGACCTGTCATTGAATCCCCAAGGCGCCCAGGGGAACGACAAGAGGGGTGTGACACTTC
The DNA here is from genome assembly GCF_963971535.1 of Notolepis coatsorum. Taxonomy (NCBI): domain Eukaryota; kingdom Metazoa; phylum Chordata; class Actinopteri; order Aulopiformes; family Paralepididae; genus Notolepis; species Notolepis coatsorum. The sequence goes on along the minus strand of NC_140184.1, from coordinate 48,162,499 downwards.
CTAACTCCAACTCTTTTTTAATAGAAAAGAAGGAAGCACCAACTGTATGTATCCCAGTCTACACAGCCGGGGGTAAACATTTTTCACATTTTTACATCCCACCACCCTCCCATAGGAAGGAGACGGGAATCCCCAGAGAGACTTCCCACGCGAGCTGTACAGATTGAAAAGAATATATTGCACCTTGAGCCATGTAAAAAATTGGTTTTAGGGCTCTCCGGGGAAGAGGCACTGAACCCATACACACTCAATAATCGAATTGAATCGAATACATACACAATAGAATAGGACACCTTCTAGAGGGTCCACTCACCTTGACAATCTGAGGAGGAGGCTCTGTACTCTTAAGGAGGCTCCCTCACATGGAAGGAGGAGTCCGAACTCACAGAAGGCCCGAATAGGCGCTTGGTGAGGAGGAGCCCTGACCACCCCCCGAAAACAGATCCATCACATGGACCTGAACAGCACACGGAAGTCCTACCAACAGAGACGTGCACGGTGACGTACTCTATGGCGGGGGGATTTCTGCGGTGCACACGCCCAATATTCCAGGCCGTGGGACCAGGAAACTCCCCCCCCCCCCCCCTCACCCCGTAACGTGCCGAACCGCAACGTGACAGGAACCTTGAAGGACAGGGGGTGTACCCCTGACCAACAGAAAAAAGGAGGAGAGGAAAGGTTACCAGTTCACCCCTTTACGACCCCACACCCATGATACGATGTAATGACAAAAAGAGAGTATGACACAGTCATAGTCAGCTCTATGAAGCGTTTGACAGCTTCACACAGCGCATGAGCTAACCTGCTATCTGATTTTTACTAAGGAAAAAACACAGAATAGAGAGGGCTCTCTAAGAGCCCCGGTCCAAACTTACACATGTGCTTCTGTGGCCAGTCCAACCCAGTTGTAGGTCACATGACACACACAACCCATCATCACCTATAAAAAATGGCAAAAACACTCTACAGAGGAACGCCGTTTTTCATAATGAGAAAATACATAATTCTCGATTAGTATCGGCCACAGGCCTTGCTAAGCACACATGAAAGCGACCAAACAATCTTTTCTTTTAGGAAAATAAAGTTTCTCCAGCAGTCTTAGCACAACCTCAGCAATCAAGCTAAGGGTTACATCGCATCCCTACTACAAAAAGACACAATGTAGTGCAACAACATGTCTGATAGGAGGATGAAGAAGTCCCCAGGGAACCGGGGGGAAACACAATCCTCCTACTTTACCCTTAATACGGCCAGTTAAAACAGGAAAACCTGTTAATATGTGAACACACTGTTCATTGTCATTACAGGCTGAGAAAAGAATATTCTTTACTCATTTGTCACTAAGCATAGCTTTATAGGTTAGTTAACCCCCTTAGTTGTGAGTACACGGTACATATAAACACACATGATGTTTCTCAACACAACAAACCAGATCACTTTCACATCTGAAACAACAACCCGATTTGCACGGAGAAGCTAAATACCCAGTGACAAGACAATTCACACACAACTCGCGTCGTATCCTAAATGTAGTGCAGTAACACTCGTTTTGGAAAACATCGTTATTTACAAAACATTTAGAAGGGAAAGCCAGAAGAAGTGTACAAGGTCTGGTCAGACCAGGCCTACCCGGAGCGTAGATCAACGAAGTGCAGTCTCAAGACACCGTAGAAAACACAGCCGTCCTGTGTTGTTCGATCTGGGCAGCGTCGCCGCTCCAACCCGTCGCTATGGTCCCCTTTGTTGACGCAGGCTTTGCCGTCCTGGCCCAGGGCAGGTTCGACGAACATCCTCTGTCAAAGATGACGTCGTAGTCAAGAGTGTTTAAAACATGTTATAATCAAAGCACGTTCAACAGAGTAGCATTAAGCTAACGGCCGCTCCAACCGTCGGTCGCTACTGCCCCTGCCCGCGAGACGCCGAGCGAACGGCGCATGCGACCAGAGGGGAGCTTGCGGCGGCGCGCGAGGAGCCGGAGCTAACTGCTATCGGAGCCTTGGCCGATAGCAGCAAGCTAACGTTTCCTAGTGATCACAGCAGGCTAGCGCCGCAGCTAACAGCTGACTGGCTAACAGTAGGCCCAACCTATGTAGGCCACGCAGTGATCACAGCAGGCTAACGCCGCAGCTAACAGCTGACTGGCTAACCGTAAGCTAAGCAGCTATCACCTGAACTTGTACACAATGATATAACACTCACCCAGACAGGCCGCCGTTCTGAAACCCTCCTCACTTTTAAGAGAAAAGAGAAACAAGATGTCAACACAGTTTTACAACGGTGATTTTACCAACACCCGACGGAGCCAGCACAATACCCAAACGGCCTGTGTAGCTGACTTGAACACAGATCTTCCGCTATCGAACATCTATGCCCATATCTCCTCGTGAGGGAATACTCTCATTTGGATATGAAAGATGGGGCCTTAACACGGTGACAGAGAGATATCCACTCGTCCAGAAAACACAGGGATCACCAGTGTTAATGGTCGTGGCCCACTAGTTAAAACTATAATGGGCTTCAGACCAAGGTCTTCCGTCGCCTAAGAGGCTGAACAAAGGACCCTAGCCTGGGGCCGGTTTTCATAAACATTGTCAATTAGCCCCCATAGCACTAACAGACAAGTGGAGCCTGCCAGCAAAACATAACTCACCAAACCTGGAACCCACCGCTTCTCACAACAGCGGCGCGTCCTACAGCCCAGCTGTGCCTTTACCGCAACCAGCACACAGCAAGGACTGCAGTTGGAAAAGCATGTAGCGGCGCGAACTCCCAATACGAAAACCGGTGGAGGATTTTTAGAATGATCATCATCTTCCAGACACTCCAGTACGAAGACAATATCGCCGTATTTTCTCGAAAATAGTGAGAGAGAAAATAAAGATATGATGTCAACGTATCCTTGCTTTCCAACTCTTCTCCTACCATCACATCACTTCAAGTGTGGGGATCTACCGAGGCACTTCCTTGTGGTGAAAGCGAGAAGGAGGCGAGTGGGTGGCCCCACCCCTGCTTATATGGGTAAGCTGATAGGGGTGTGGTCAGACAAATATTGGGATTAAAGGTACATTGTGGTCTTTATTCAGTGCGTGTGCACGTGTGCGAGGACAGTGCAGAGAGTGACGCCGAGCGAGAGCTAATACGATACAGAACAGTACCAGCCTTGGTTTAAGTTAAGGATAACATTATTCAAGCAGGGATCACTGAGGAGGAACCATTATCTCCCAATCAAGTATCACCACTGTTAAAACAATGTGATTTAGAGATGCACTTTAATGAGCTCCAATTGATTTGCTGACCAAATGATGGAAAAGTGCTGTAAGTTCCACCTCACATATTGTATAAAAGCAATACCACCACACCTACAGTACAGGCATAACATGTACCTATTACCTGACAAATTGTCTGCCTGGGTTTAATAACCAATTGTGTTTCCTGGAGGTAATAAGGCATGTAATAAAGTATTTAATGTAACCAGTGGTTGCATGTATAACATAATTTAATGATGCAACAGCTACACCAAATATAATTGTGATAATTAAAATCGTGCACATGAGGGGTCGCTCTTCTTCACATGGCTAGGGAAGTGGGATCAAGCCCATTATACTGTGAGATATAACGTAAAGGTCAAAATGTGTCACGGATATGACTAGCCGTAACTGTAGCACGTAAGGTTTCTGCAAGCTCTCTGGAGTCTTAAATGTTTTTTGTGAAGCTAAATGCCGGGAAAATAGTTCATATAATTTTATTGACAGATACAATTCTATGAAGCTAAATGGTTTTTTTGTGAAGCTAAATGCCAGGAAAATAGTTAATATAATTTTATTGACAGATATGATAGAATAATGGAAAAACAGAGGAGGCTGCACAGCTGACCTGAGGTAAGAGTTCAGTAGGGGCTGCACAGCTGACCTGAGGTAAGAGTTCAGTAGGGGCTGCACAGCTGACCTGAGGTAAGAGTTCAGTAGGGGCTGCACAGCTGACCTGAGGTAAGAGTTCAGTAGGGGCTGCACAGCTGACCTGAGGTAAGAGTTCAGTAGGGGCTGCACAGCTGACCTGAGGTAAGAGTTCAGTAGGGGCTGCACAGCTGACCTGAGGTAAGAGTTCAGTAGGGGCTGCACAGCTGACCTGAGGTAAGAGTTCAGTAGGGGCTGCACAGCTGACCTGAGATACAAAGAGTCCCACTAATGCGTTGCTTATTTTCATCTCTTTGATGTTTATTTACAAAAGAGCAGTGCACAGACATCTTGGGAGTTGCTTTGAGTTTTGACATTTTCACATAATACACAGTGGAAATACTGTACGTCTACAAACCATAACCTAGCCCCGCCCCTTCTCATCCCTCGGCACAATCTGCCCTAGCCATGGCTATAGCTCTAGGCATCCGTTTTATTTACATACTGATTCAATTGCATTTCTAGAAATGTAAAGTTGATAGTCCAAAGTTGCCCGTGACCCCAATCAGAAGTGCTCCTACTATTGGCTCAGGGCAGACCCCAGGTGGTAAGAGCCGGCAACTGCACCTCCTCATCCATCACGCTCAACATAGGGGCCCCCCAGGGCTGTGTTCTGAGCCCCCTCCTCTACTCCCTGTACACACATGACTGCGTAGCACAGCGGAACAACAACACCATCATCAAATTTGCTGATGACACAGTAGTGGTGGGCCTGATCTCTGCCAACGACGAAAGGGCCTACCTGGAAGAGGTAGAGAACCTGTCACAGTGGTGTCAGGAGAACTGCCTCTCCCTGAACGTCAGCAAAACAAAAGAGATGATTGTGGACTTCAGGAGGTCGGGGGTCAAGGACTACAGCCCCCTCAGCATCGACGGGGCACCAGTTGAGAGAGTGAACAGTTTCAAGTACCTCGGAGCCCACATATCCGAGGACTTGACATGGACCACACACATTGACAGTGTTGTGAAGAAGGCACGACAACGCCTCTACTTCCTCAGGCGCCTAAGGAAGTTCCAAGTCAGTCAGAAGATCCTTAGGAACTTCTACTCATGTACAATAGAGAGCATCCTGACCGGCAACATCACCTCCTGGTTTGGGAATAGCACTGCACAAGACCGTAGCAGACTACAAAGAGTGACACGTTCAGCCGAACGCACAATTAGAGGGGGGCTTCCCACCCTCCAGAACATTTACAACAAGCGGTGCAAGGGGAAGGCTAAGAGAATTATTAAGGACTCGAGCCACCCGAACAACTGCCTCTTTGAACTGCTACCGTCAGGCAAGCGATACCGGAGTCTTATGGCGAGCACAGAAAGACTCAGAAGGAGCTTCTATCCCCAGGCCATCAGGCTGCTAAACGAACAATAATCGCTAAACGAACAATAATCACTATGCAACAACCATCAAATGCACACAGCACACACACCCACACGCACACACACACTCACTCAAACAAACAACACACTGCAGCACCCACTCTCCACACTTTAGATCACACAAACACACTTACACTTTATATTTATTGATAAAGGATTTGCACTACAACTCGTACACCTACTGTGAATTGTACCTAAACTGCACCTCGTCCATTTATGCCTTGCACTATATAGTATTGTATATTAGTACACTGCACAGTATTGTATATTGTATGGTAACTACGTCTACGAACATTGTACATATGTCTAAACTGAACACTGTGACCTCTTTATTTTCTTCTAATTTTTACTATGTTTTTATTTCATACTATCTTGTCATGCACAGTCTCTGGAGCGCAACAGTAAGAAGCATTTTGTACAAAAGTATTCTGTACTTCTGTATGACAACTATTAAAGAAACTTGAAACGTGTTGATATTGCGTCCTTGACGTGAATGAGGTCTTGTTCAGCATACAATGAAAAAAATTTGTCAAAATGACTGCAAGTCCTGCTGGTGGTAAATGACCACAGAACCTGTGCTTGGACATTCTGAAAGAGAAGCACAGTTGATAGCTGACAAGAAGTAGGCCTATAGAAGTAGACGTACAAAAATGCACAATAATGTGACATCAAGGCAGCTCACCACAAAGCACCAGTATGGACAGAGAAAGCCAGAGGCAGAGTACATATTTATACAAATCTAAAAAGCAATATATGTGTAGAAGTATTTGCTTCATTTGACAAATGAGGTTTGACAATATATGACATGTATCTGAGTCAGATATGCTGGCACAATCCTCTACAGTTTTATGCAAAGACGGGGCACCTGAGTAGAGAAGAGACGATAATTCTACATGGTTGTCTGCACTGGGAGGTATGACCTGCCAGGAGATGTGACAAGGATGCCGCCTTTAGCCCATTGCTTTTCTGCTTAGTACTTCTATCACTGGGGTTATCTTAAGCTACCACCTCATCCTACCCCACCACAACTATCTACCCACTCACCACTAGAATCTATGCTTCCAGGCTATGTAAAACTCACTGCAAAGCACAATATTTCAGGCTGAGGTAAAACAAGACAATCAGTTGATCGTGTCCTCTTCTGCAAATGTGGCTTGTGAAAAAAAATGCTGTTACTGTATGTTCTCTCCACATAATAAAAATGTGCAGCATCAATAAACTGATTTGGATCAAATCAACAAGTTACCAACATGAGGTATTTAATAAAACATTTACAAAAAGAGGATGCAATAAATGCAGTAATCAATGTAATGTACACACACATGTTTTTATATTTTCTATCTATATTTTTTAGCAATGAGGAATTTGCACTGAAACAATTGATTGCTGCTCTAGTAGAAAATACAAGTGTAGTTATTTAAATGCCATCAGTTTAAAATGATTAAATTGGCTCATTTTAAGGGGAGCATACATCTCTTATGCTGGAGGCAGGTTTTATGTTAATACTAATTTTAGATCTCCAATGTTGGCTTCTCTCACACCACAAGAATCCACTGCAGTAAAACATAAAACACACATAAAGCCCATGTGGGATTAAACAAGGGATTGCTTCAGAAGGTAAGATAACATGGAAAACACCTTGAAGCTTAAAGACAATATTATGTTATTGAAAACAGCAGAACTACAGCACCATTAAGAACCGTTTCACAGCTGTAAACCAGGCTAACAAAGAAATTGATTGGTTGCTGCAGTCCAGTACGTAGTATCCTGTATGCAGTGAATTCCTTTTGTGAGTGAATAGCATCCAGTACCGTAGTGGTGGAGAGCTTTTTATTTATTTATTTAACAAAGTGCTAATCAATTTCCCTGTTGAACATGTAATTTAGGATGAGGCCTGTCAGAGCAGCGGGAACCTGGTTTTAACACTGGGCTTTGGGCAGGGCTTCAGTACTCCTCATGTTACACAGTCAAGGGTCGGTCGTGACAACATTCACATGCTGTAATATCTGTAAGTAGGCTAGAGCATGGCTGACCCTGGCTGAGTGAGCTCTGTTTAAACTATCATACTGGAATGCTTTTGAGAATATGCTGCATCATTCTGGACAACTTAAAGGTGCTATAGATAACATGTAGAGTAATCATTAAAAAAAGAGGAAAAACAAATACATCCAGAGATTTTAGAAAGGTACAGAATAAAAGTATTGCTTTCCCCTAAAAAAACTATTTATTAATGAATTTATCATAAAAAAATAAATTAATGTTGTATACGTGTTGCAGGCACGGACCCCCCCCCCCCCACTTCCCATCTCCCCACGTGGAATGCACCTGATTGGATAAATTACATGTTGGTGCTCTAGTGCAACATCTAGTGGCTGAATGTTATCTATAGCACATTTAAAGGGTTAAAGGGACAGTTCACCCAAAATAAAGATACAAACATATTTTCCCCCTTACCCGGAATGCTATACAGTAAATCCATCCAAATCATTTAGGTGTGAATTGCCTAGTTTTGGAGATATCTGCTGTAGAGATATCCTCCATAGATATGTCTGCTGTCACTACAATACAATGGAGCTGAATGGCACTCCATTTGCGGCACTCAAAGCACCAAAATAATTTATTTGGAAAATCTCAAGCATTGTCTCTTTCCAGAAAACCCTTTTTTATAATCCAGACCTTGTTGTGAGCAATTAGGAATTATATTCTACTGAACTACACCCTCCATAATAATGAATGTAGTTGTTGTTCTTACAAACTGCTCACAACAAGGTCTGTGGATTATCTTGAGTAACTGGCTCATGATTTCCAGAACGTTTTTTAAATGTTTCTTTTGGTGATTTGAGCGCCACAAGCCGAGTGCCATTCAGCTCCATTATATTGGAGCAGACATCTCCAAAACTAGGCAAATCACACTACATTATCTAGATGTAAAGATAGCACTCCGGGTAATTTTGGGTGAATTGGCCCTTTAATTACAGTGTATTTAGAGTTCATATTGAGCCCTTTGTTTAAAGTAGTCCACTTCAAAAACAAAACAGGCTTTCAACATTGATAAGATACAGCATCCTCATCTAGAACAGTAACTTGATAACACATTCACTTCTGTCCCGATACAATGGTTGCTGTTGCAGTCCACAAGATATTCATCTTGCGTTGCAATGTTGACTATATATGTCAATACTATGAAAAGAAGTCTCTGTGAGGTTACAACCATGCACTTTGCTCAGAAAATCCAGAATGAAACTGCCTCTAAAGAATAAAGTAACTGTGAGGGTAAGATAAAGGTGTTTTCTTTCAGGTAAGGAAGAACAATTAAAATGTCTGCTTGTTGTGACAGAGATGTAGCTAGGGAAGAGTTAGACACTTTTGCATGGACAGAGATGGAAATATGGCTAGTATGGAGGTGGTCTCTAAATTGTTTCCATCCCCGTTTATACTGCTGGACTGCTATACTGTAGTTAAGGACAGGGCTGTCGCAGTATCACATTCAGAGATACAAGATCAATGGAGGACATAGATGAGTGAGAGTGAGTGTGTGCATGTGCGGAGGGGGTATTTCAAGAAAGATGATCACTACAAAAAACGACTACTGCTTCATAAAATAGCAATCGTTAATATGTGACTGATTTCCATGCTCAAATTCATGTTTAGCTTTACAGATCCAAATCCAAAACATCAAGTTGTACCCAAATATGTGTGATAAATGTAGCTATCTGATTACTGGCAACTGTAATGTAGCGTCTTGAAATAGCCGCCTCTACTAAAAATGTATCCTTGTCTCCACCCCCACTTTGTTGGTCAGCGGATCAAACAGGAAAACAAGTTTGAGCAAGATGACCAGACAATCAGATGATACACTGAGGACAAATCGCAAAAGCATCAGCGTAAGTGAGCTCATTTCCTGTTTGGCCTGACACACAAGAGCTCACTTCCTGTTTGGCCTGACACGAGAGCATACTACAGACAATGTCGGACAATTACTTCTGCAAATTTCCAAGGCTATGAAAACACACGTATCTAAGAAAGCCTTTTCTTTTCTTTAAAAAGTCGCACAACACTAATAAAACCACACAACCGCCCTGTAAAGAAATGAGGTAGTGTTGTTGATCGTGAGCCAAACCAGAAGAGTGTTCCGTAGACAGGAGAGGGTTCCGTAGAGAGGAGAGGGTTCCGTACCCAGGAGGGTGTTCCGTAGATAGGAGAGGGTTCCGTAGAGAGGAGAGGGTTCCGTACACAGGGGTGTTCCGTAGAGAGGAGAGGGTTCCGTACACAGGAGGGTGTTCCATAGACAGGAGAGGGTTCCGTAGAGATGAGAGGGTTCCATACACAGGAGGGTGTTCCGTAGACAGGAGGATTCCGTACACAGGAGGGTGTTCCGTAGAGAGGAGGGTGTCCCGTAGACAGGAGAGGGTCCCGTAGAGAGGAGAGGGTTCCGTACACAGGAGGGTGTTCCGTAGACAGGAGAGGGTTCCGTAGAGGGGAGAGGGTTCCGTACACAGGAGGGTGTTCCGTAGACAGGAGAGGGTTCCGTAGAGAGGAGGGTGTTCCGTAGACAGGAGAGGGTTCCGTAGAGATAAGAGGGTTCCGTACACAGGAGGGTGTTCCGTAGACAGGAGAGGGTTCCATAGAGAGGAGGGTGTCCCGTAGACAGGAGGGTTCCGTAGAGAGGAGAGGGTTCCGTACACAGGAGGGTGTTCCGTAGACAGGAGAGGGTTCCGTACACAGGAGGGTGTTCCGTAGACAGGAGAGGGTTCTGTAGATAGGAGAGCGTTCCGTAGACAAGAGTTTCCTTCCAAAAGTAGGTGCCCACCATTTGAATTTCACCATTTCTCCCCCATATTACTAAAGGCAGTGAATGCAGCTGCATGCGTAAAACTGGACAAATCTGATTTACTAAGCAGGTCGGAGCTTTGCGCTTGTAAAATGTTGATGAAACTGGGGCAACAGACATTTTATGGTTTTAATCAAAAGTATTATTAGGCATGTCAACGGTAAGGTTCAAACAATAATTATTTAAACTAGTGCAGTCACAGTGTCCGTTCGGAACGGGCCGATTGCTTGGCCCCTGGTATTGCTGCTTTCTCCACTAGATGTCACCAATGTTGGTTATTTGTAACCAACTACTATTATACGAACTACTAATAAATATGTCTGTAGATTTCAAGAGCTCACACTCTCCTTGGGTTCTCAGCAATACACCCACCCACAAGTGTGAAGTCGATCGGATGGACGGTTGTCGAGAAAATCGAAGGACCGACAGACAGAGACTCCTTCCATTTTAGTTATATTATACAAGTCACACAATGACCTCTATGTGATTTGCTAAAGCTGAAATTCCACTGATTTCAACTCTGATTACCACTGGTATTTAAAGGTAACATCTGTAATGCCATCAAACAGTGACCTCTAGGGGCAAATCAGCCCTACTGGGCATTTTCTGTTTTGGTCTGATGTGTGGATTGGAGTTTAGTGGGGATAGGGGATGGGTTGCTATTGCTGGTCACACCTCAGACTCTGCCCAGAGAAGTCTGGAAGAATTCCCACTATAATAAGTTACTATATAGCTATGTATATTGTATCATATTATAAATATATATTATAGTATTAGCTATAGTATCTTGGCAGAGTCTGACGTGTGGCCAGCAACCTATCCCCACTCAACTCCACCCAACACATCAGACAAAAATGAAAAGATTTAAATAAGGGCTGGGCGATATGGCCAAAAATTATATCGCGATAACGATATCGATAACAAACAAAAAAAATCGGGGAAAAAAATCGAATATATAAAAAATTAAATATATATATTTTTTAAACAACAGATGTATGTTTATTTTGCAGCAATTCTTTGTCGTTGCCGCCATCTTTAGTGTTACATCCCCTCACACTCCAGTTCTCAGGCTGCAGCTGGTTTGAAAGCGAAAGTAAACCGGCTTCTCTGCTGGCTGTGGCTCCAGGGGAGTTGAACAGTTCTGGCTCTGCTAGTTTCTTTTCTATCTTTTGGCGCTTTTTTGGTGGACAAACCACCGCACATGTGCACCGTGACTCATGACTGGAGACTAGCTCTGCTAGCACACATAGCCTACTGTGTACAGACGGTTTTAAACTGTATTTGAAATTAGAAAGCAAACGAAATAAAAGAGAAAAATAAATCTCAATTTGGTCAGTATTGTCATTTGGACAAGCAAAGCCATTACTTTAAGTTGCAGGCAAGAAAGACAAGTCTGTCCACTGTCTCTGGTTTTAAAACTGCCCTGTTGCAGGTCACAAAAAAAACAAAAAAAAGATTTCGCTATTTTTTTTCTTCTCGATACCGATTATTAAAATATATCGCGATAATTATCATTATATCGCCCAGCCCTAGTGCATTATCAAGTAGGGCTTGTTTGCCCCTAGAAGTCGCTGTTTGACAGCATTACAGATCCATTACAGAAAACATGTCTTAATGTCTCATGTTCTGTTGTATTCCACAACATTACATTACAGTTGATAGGGAAGTGGCAGCCTTTAACGATTAGAGGGCAGGGATTGTGATCTGAAAGTCATCGGTTCGAACCCCCGGACCAGCAGGAAATCTGGGTGAGGGAAGTCAATGATTAACACGCTTTTCCCTCGACAACTACTGCTGAAGTGCCCTTTAGCAAAGTCCTTGGATCTGCCCAGTGGCAAGACTGTGGGTGTACTGGTCAGTTCCCAGGTGTGTGTATATTTGTTTGTGTGCCGCCCCCCTGCAACTACTCCCCCAGGCCGTAGCTGTGAATAAGAATGGCTTCTTAGGCTAAATAAGGGTTATTCTTGTATAAATGCGTCATATCTGTACATCGATCACAGTGCAGCCTGTTCAGTACAAAAGCTCAGTACGTAACCCCTCCTGGAGACAAGAGCTTTAACAGCTACAGCACTTCCTTTGGGCGCCTATCGCAAAGAGTAGGGGGTTCCCCGGCGTTCCTGGCCAAATTCCCAATCAGGTCTCTGACATCAAGGCCACCTAATCATCCCTTCCCCATAATTGGCTGATATCAATCCCTCTCTCCTGAGCCGTTCAGCCATTGTGTAGTGTGATGTGTGCCTGGTGCCAGTGTATGGTAGCCATTTAGCCTGCGTAGCCCAAGGTTGGGTGCTACACAGTGGTGGCAAAGGAGGCAATTTATCCCCTACACTGTGGGGAGCACTTTGAGTCTGAGAAAAGCGCTATATAAAATGTAATGGATTATTATTATGTCGGACCAAATGACTTCCACTGTGAAAGTGAAATTAATTATGAAAAATGGCTGAAGTTACTGTCTGTCTGTCTGACAAAATGAGTAACATTTTAAAGGAGCTATAGATGAAATTGTTATGTAGAGTCATCTTTTATTTTTATTATTATAAATAATACACCCACAGAGCTTTTACAAAAGTATGGAACAGAAGTATTGCTTTGCCAAAATAATTATTAATTAATGAATTTATCATTTAGAAAATGTTTGCGGGTCCAAAATGTTGTTCATATTGTTGCAGGCATGTATCCCCTCCCTACTTCCCATTTTCCCATGTGCAATGCACCTGATTGGATAAATGACATGCTGGCGCTCTAGTGCGAGGTCTAGTGGCTGAATGTTATCTGCACCTTTAAACGAGTCACCTCTATTTTTTTTATTGAAAATTATTCCAACATGGAACAGTGTTTTGGAATGAAACCCGTCGGTAGGAATACCTCAAGTCCGCCTAAACAAAGCAACTGATACCAAACGTACGTACCGTAGCCCACCAGACATGTATCCTTCATATGTTTTGAAATGTACGCGTTGTAGGTCACCAGACATGTATCCTTCATATGTTTTGAAATGTACGTGTTGTAGGCCACCAGGCGTGTATCCTTCATATATATATATATATATATAAAAAGATTTAAAAAAATGAGTTGTAGGCCACCAGGCGTGTATCCTTCATATTAGGTTTTAAAATTCTACTTCACGTTTTGTGGTTGTTTTGTTTTTGTTGTCATTTCCCTTAACACATTCGGGGCCATTGGGCTGAGTCTAATTAATGTCAAGAGGACTGGGGAATGTAAACAAACGTGGGGCTGTTTGTACAGCTAAATCTATACTTTATAGTATTGCTATCTGTCCATTCTCATTGTCAATTGAGTCCATAAACCGTCCCTTCAAAATGGCTGAAAGAAAAAAAAATCATCAATAGGTTCTTATTTTATAGCGCAGTGAATATAAACGTTATACGGGATATGGGACTAGTATATTTTCTGGAAGGCTAGATATAGGGCTAATAGCTGCTAACGTTATATCCAATGGCATTTCCGTTTTACAGATGCTACAGAAATAACTCAAACTGCATATGATCGGGACGATCCCAAAGCATGCATGCATGAAAGGGGGGGGGGGGGCGGGGGACGTTGTTTATTATTATTGATTACCAATAACCGTGTTCGTCTAACTAGCCACATAGGCCGATCACCTGGATGGCTATCAAAACAATTCCCGATCGGGCTGTAATTTACGTGAAAAAGATCTTACCGTGGTCCGGGCTGATCCCCCCGAGCATTTCCCCCTTATCGATCGCCATCTGGTAGATCGATAATTATGTCAATTGGCTGATGATAAATCCCCTTATTGCATGGTGAAATCTGCGATCCGAAACGTTGTTTATTATTATTGATTACCAATAACCGTGTTCGTCTAACTAGCCACATAGGCCGATCACCTGGATGGCTATCAAAACATTTCCCGATCGGGCTGTAATTTACGTGAAAAAGATCTTACCGTGGTCCGGGCTGATCCCCCCGAGCATTTCCCCCTTATCGATCGCCATCTGGTAGATCGATAATTATGTCAATTGGCTGATGATAAATCCCCTTATTGCATGGTGAAATCTGCGATCCGAAACGTAATCCAAGCTACATGCTGCACATCCAGAATCCTGCTACTGAAATCTCCATTGAAAGTAAAAAAGAAAGACTGCCACAGGGCACACTGCATTAGCGCGATAGCGCCCCTAAGAGGATCTGGCCGGTATTGCACCTTCTCGAATTCATAGAGTAGGGTAAATCTGCAGTGCCGCTCGGCGACATTGAATAGGTTATTAAAATGGAATAAAAGCAATAACAACTTCCCACGGATATATCCGTGCCTCTGTCCACAACCGGTGGAATCGAAACACGGAGATCTCCGTGGCCCGTCCCGAATGTGTTAATGTTGACATTTGTTTTGTATTGAATATAATATTTCTATATAAATATACTGAGGTTAGAAATACACCTAAAATAATTAGGCACCTGAGACTTCCAAGCTCCAGTCAGGGGATGTGTGTGTGTGTGTGTGCGTGTGTGCGTGTGCGTGTGCGTGTGTGTGTGTGTGTGTGTGTGTGTGTGTGTGTGTGTGTGTGTGTGGACCCTGAGACAGCAGGAGGCTGAAGAGAGACAGGAGGTCTGTGCTCTCAGAGTAGATAGATAGATAGATAGATACTGTAGATAGATAGATAGATAGATAGATAGATAGATAGATAGATAGATAGATAGATAGATAGATAGATAGATAGATAGATAGATAGATAGATAGATAGATAGATAGATAGATAGATAGATAGATAGATAGATAGATAGATAGATAGATAGATAGATAGATAGATAGATAGATAGATAGATAGATAGATATAGTTTAAGGCTTATTCCCTGGTGCCAAAGGTAAAAGTGGCCTCTGCACAGCAAAGCCGAGAGAAAGAGAGTGAGAAAGAGAGAAAGATCAAGAGAGAGAAAGAGAGTGAGAAAGAGAGAGAAATAGGGAGCAAGAGAGAGATAGAGTGAGAAAGAGTGATAGAGAGAGAGAGAGAGAGAGAGAGAGAGAGAGAGAGAGAGAGAGAGAGAGAGAGAGAGTGAGAGAGAAAAAGAGAGTGAGAGAGAGAGAAAGAGAGAGAGGGGGAAAGAGTGTGAAAGAGAGAAAGAGAAATATAAAAATAGTGAGAAAGAGAGAGAGAGAAAGAAAGAGAAGGAGAGAGAGAAAGAGTGAGAGAGAGAAAAAAAGAGAGAGAGAGAGATGTGCACCACTGCTCCAACCCACTCTTCTCATGTCACTGTGAGCATCGTATCCACTCTTCTCCCTCGGGAACGTTAAATTTTCAAGACGATGTCTCTGTTCCTGAGTGGAATTGAGCCGTGTTTGACAACAGTTCCATCCAATCTGCTTCCATTTTAAATTAAGTCTGTCCCTGTGGGCGAGGATCAAAACAAAACAAAACAAAACAAAAGCCCAGAGGAACATACTGCTGCTACTGTATGCATGAGCATTGTAGTTCCATACTCTCTAGCACTAAAAAAAATATATATATAGATATTTATACTTTATATACACACATTATGAAACAATGGATTGAAAGTAGCTATAAAAAACAGAGTGAGGAAGAAAATAAAATCCAATGATGAGGTGCAAAAAAAATTGAAATAATAATGTCCTGGGTAAAGAGAAGAAATGAAGTGTGTGTATGTCTGTGTTTGCGTATGGAAAGAGGGGGTAGTGTCCTCCTGCAGTGGCTATGGGCACAGGTAGCTGTGCGCTGCTGAGGTAGAGTGGACAAGGCCGGAGCTGACAAAGGGCGCCGGGGACTGAGGGGCCTTCCCTTGGCCTGAGGGGCAGTGTCTGGAGGCCCCGTTCTCCAGGGGCTCTGGCCGCAGGGCCCTGGGGGAGTGGAAACCATTGGTCAGACCCACTTCCTGGTGCGGCTTTACGTCTGCAGTCAGCTGGGTGGCCACGCCCTCTGGCTGCCCGTTGTGATTGGCCACCGCGGACCTCATCAGGGAGGATACGCTGGGGCCGTGGTGGGCTAATTCTAATGTTTCTAGAGGCTCCTCCTCCTGGCTGATGGGGGAGCACTGCTCCTCTGTAAGTGAGGGTCCCCGTGTGCCGCGATGATCCTCCTCTCTGTTGCTCTGTGCCTCCTCTTTCTCCCTCCCTGCTTCCAACAGCTCCGAGTGAACCATCACCTCCGCCTCCACCTGGTTACTGCACAGTGACGGACACAGGCCATCCTCAGTGTCCTGTAACACAACAAAGACATGTGTCATATCAAGCTGGATAACATAATTAGACATTTAGTTTCATGTTGAACTTGAGTTTTACATTATGGAACATCAGTCATACATATTCATGCCCACAAATTATGATCAAATCATTTAGATTTTTTTTTGTATAATTTACGTTATCTGAGTGACTATACAACCCTGCCTCGTGGAGTACCCTTCAGTTAAGAACAACGTTTTTCGATTAGCTTTGATGGTTATCAGCCTCCATCTGCTCTTTCGTGATGTATCTACGTTGTGTATTGTTTTGTCATCCGAAAAAGAAGGAGTCGTCGTCCTATCAGCATGATGTTTATTTGCATAAACAAAAGTTCTCGTACAGAATGAACGAATTGAAAGTCTTTAAAAGGTTAAGAAACTAAGAAAATATCCATCTGTCTGTCTCGCTATCCTCGGCCATACACTCCATTTCCCTTCCCAACCCTGGTCTGCACTCCAGCAGGGGGACTGTCCTGTCGCTTTACCACAGTGTGCTCTGTCTCGCTGTTCAGACTCAACTGACCTCCCACCGGAAGAACCAACAGCTTAAAGCCTCTCTCTCTCTCACTGTCTCTCTCACTGTCTCTCTCACTGTCTCTCTCTCTCTCTCTCTCTCTCTCTCTCTCTCTCTCTCTCTCTCTCTCTCTCTCTCTCTCTCTCTCTGTTGTGACTTTTTTGATTATTGCATTATTTGATTAGCCTAAAGTATCATATTTGAATAGCCTAAAATATAATTTGATTGTAGCCTAAAGTGTATAATTGAATTGACATAAATCTGCTTTAGAATAGCCTAATGGATAT
Organism: Notolepis coatsorum; assembly: GCF_963971535.1. Classification (NCBI taxonomy): domain Eukaryota; kingdom Metazoa; phylum Chordata; class Actinopteri; order Aulopiformes; family Paralepididae; genus Notolepis; species Notolepis coatsorum. The sequence goes on along the minus strand of NC_140184.1, from coordinate 48,145,321 downwards.
TTACGTTAATTTGTTTGTTATATTGTTTAAAATTACATTGCATTATAGGCTATTTCTGTAACGTCAACTTTGCCCCCAGTGGTAAGTCAGCTGAGCGCAGGACATTACACAGGCCCATGCTCCAAGGCAACGTTAATTGAAGACGTGTGCCACCTGTAAAATGGTGTGTTTAATCCTTTGTTGAATAGAATTTGTTTGAACATGCCTGTCTTGCTTCTGCTCTCCCTAGAAAATCATTGTAAAGGGAAAACAAATTAAAACGTGGATTATTGAGAACTACATTGCTGTATCCTGGTTCTGAACTGAATAACATAAACTGAACTTTGAAGAATCATGTTGGTTAATGGAAAAGAGACTTTGAACAGTTAATTGTGTGAACACACTCTCTCTCTCTCTCTCTCTCTCTCTCTCTCTCTCTCTCTCTCTCTCTCTCTCTCTTGTGATGTACACAGTATCCTCACAGTATCCTGCATAAGCTGCTGCATCTTAATAAGCTATAGATTTATATGGAATTTGTTCATCTATTCTTAGTCTATTCCATTACATATGCACTCTGGTTGGATGTTGTATTGTGCTGTATAATGACAATACATTTCAATATAATCTAATCTAATTTTGATAAATTGCTAATTTCTTTTGTGCTACCTATTGAATATTTCCCCCATAAGGGTCAGCACAAAGCATACGCAATGGATATCATCTCCTTATAAGGAGCTGGCAGGGCGTTTCTGTATGCAAATGATGTAATTTGTTAGTACAAACTTTTTACCAAGATAGTTACAGATAGGGATGTCCCGATCACATTTGCTCCTGATCCGATCCCGATCATGTGATTTTGAGTATCTACCGATACCGATCTTTCCCGATCCGATTATTTATTATTATTTTTTATTTTTATTTTTTTTATTCAACAAACATGACCATGTTCACGTCTTAAACTCATACTGATGCCTTAATTTTGGTTTTAAATTGCATATCATCATTCATTTATTTATTGTCACAGAGCAGAAGAATTTTGCCGAAACAATCCAGCTGCAGAACGGCAGACCAGCCACACTCTCATTTCCTTTGATTTAATTATACATCAAATGATTTGTCAAGGATTGCAATGCCTCGCTTGAATGAAGTTAACTTTTCACCTGGATAACGTCAACATTCAGGGTGAATGTAATGTGAGAAATTGGGATTCAAAAAAATATATAACATTTTTTAATTTGGGTCTGACAGTTTTGTTTTTTGTTTTGGCAAAATTCTTCTGCTCTGTGTGACAATAAATAAATGAATGATGATATGCAATTTAAAACCAAAAGCTAAGGCCTCAGTATGAGTTTAAGACGTGAACATGGTCATGTTTGTTGAATAAAAAAAAAGTAAAACAAATAAAAATAAAAATAAATTGCAGATTAAAAAAAATAAAAAAATTGCCGATCCCGATCTTCGGAAAATCACGTGATCGGCCCCGATCTTGATCACGTGATCGGATCGGGACATCCCTAGTTACAGAGGTACTTACGAACAAGTTGGAGAATGAGGACCAATCTCGTCATAAAGTTCACAAATGGAATCCAATTCTACTAGGCACAGATGTTTCCGCTCCCTGGTGTGCGCGCTGCAAAATATCTGCAACGTGCTAAATATCTGTTACTGTTACTCTGTCCTGATGACACTAGCCTACCAGCATAATCCTCACAAGATATGATGAAACTATATTCTATTAGGGGTGGAACGGTACATATTCGAACCGTACACCGTTCGGCACGACCTCCCCGGTTCGGGCATGTGTGTATTGTTTGGTTCACGGGATGAGCAAAAAAAAATATCTTCATTTGGCACGGAGCCGGGAGAGGTGACGCGCTGGCTGCTCAGCTGGCAAGAACAGCAGGTGCTAGTGTGGAAATTGCAAGCGCAATATATTATAAATCAATCTTCATTACGACTTTAAAAACATAGCCATTAACATTACATAGGCCTTTGTACAACGCACTTTAACTATGGTAGCCCGCCAGCCCTAATACAGCTGAATGAAATGTTACCGTAGCTACTAGCTAGCAGAAGAAAATGGGAGTCTGAGAGGCGGGGTGTTGAAAGACAATGATAGGCGTTTATTCAACATCCAAGAAGGCTAACATACAACTGTGTTTACTAACTCCAACCGGGACTATTGCCGCTTTTCCACTGCATGTTATCAACACGATTCAACTCTGGTAAAGAGTCGAGAAGGTCCGTGACGCTAAAATGTCTGTGCGGTCCCCCAACCCATAGATAGTTCCAACTCACAGAATTACGTTAATCCACCACAGTTGCACTCAATATTTAAATAATGTTAGTCTAAATAAATGTAGACAGATAATGTACGTATTTTAAAAATAGAATGAACAGAGCAGTGTTGTTTTGAAACAGTACAGTGTGTGTGTTAGTTTATTTATTTATTTTAAATAACAGTGACACTTTTCCTTTTGATAAGAAATCCAGCCATATTCCTTTCATTGTATTTCAAATACTGCATTTTAATTTCAATCGGAAAACTAATCTTTCCATTAACATTTTAATCGCCGATGACGTGTTTAGACGTCATTCCTAGCCATGCTCATTCTGCCGAAGACGCCGTAACTCGTCTTTGATATCAATAATTCAAAAATCTGTGATCGAAATCATATTTCTCCTCCGGAGCCATGAGATGTACTGGTGAGCTCCACTCAACTGTCTAACGGTTCGAGAGCGCCATCTGGTGGCCGATCGGCCAAGAGGGAGGGGCGCGCCAAACAGGAAGTGCTCATCCATATGTCGTCCGGGCACTCGCGATCGGTAGCCGGACTCCATCTCAACACACTGAATGATCAATCGCTCGCCCTAACTCAATAAACAACGTTATTTGGACGTATATAGTATTATACAACCTGGAAATGGTTCATCAGGATCAACATCCCATAATCGAAAACGGTCTACTCCACGCTGATCGTCCAACAGCGCGAGGAACATACGGTAAGATCCAGCGTTATTTTCTAACGTATTCCATATAAACTGGTCTGATGACCATATGACCCACACTAGACTAATGGTATAACGTTGCCCACGGAATTATAAACGCCCCCTCGCCCATCCGGTCAATATCAGATGATACGTAGTAACTTCTAGAACCACGTCCAGTTGAAATTTTTTATCTCGCGCCGATTGCTATCAAACTGTATTTCATCATCAATATAATGCATTTGGAGCTATAAATCAAGTTCTGGAGAAAGCTGCAGAAAACGATAAAAACATACTTATACTTTAGACCATATTTTAGTATGAATATGTGAATGAAAAAGTATATCGTTGCTACACCCTGAACAATGGATATAGGACATTGAATGGGCCATAATAATGGCAATCTAGCAATAGAATTTAAAAAGTTATAGCCCTGCAAAGAAGGGGAACTTCTCCATAGACAAATAGAGCTGGCTAGGGATGGTAAATTATGAATTTAACCCATGGCGATCAAAGTGTTAAGAACTGACAATCAGGGAATTTAAACATTGTTGACATTGTTTTTTTGTGTTTATTTTAAAGAAAGGAAAGTGTAGTGCTGGCTGAGCATATTGTTTGTTTGCACTAAGTTAATACTTTGACAAATGTAGCCTATATTTTTCAGTCAGTGCGGTCTTTGCGTGCCAAACATTATTTAAGGCAAACCACTGTAAACTTTTTTTAATTATTTTTTTATAAATGAGAAGCATGTTTACATTTTTGGAGTGTATATCGAACCGAACCGAAAACCGTTAGCCCAAAACCGTGATACGAACCGAACCGTCGATTTTGTGAACCGTTCCACCCCTATATTCTATATACTTATACTACAAGTCAAGTCAAGTCAAGAGTTTTATTTGTCACGGCATACAAGTATACAATGAAATGCGGGGGGTCTTGCCCCCAACGATGTGCATAATACAATAGTTATATATAATAAGAATCCAATAGAACGACATTGTGCAATAAAACAAGTAAACAAAGTAGGGCATATCAGTATATGTACATGAGTTATTTACAGAGCATGGTAGGACATGCTAGGTCCTGTGGTAGTGCAATACACTGTTAGCTACGGATGAGGCACTGGGTCTTTATGTACACTGTTATACAATGCTATATTATAAAATCTCAAGTTATACTATACTATTCTTAAAGTGACCTTTCCTTTTGTAAAGTGGCCATAAGTGTGAGCGTGTGCAGCATGAGTGTGTGTGTACTCATGTTAAAGTGGCTGCTAGTGTGTGAGCGTGTACAGTGTGTGTGTTGTGTGTGTGCTCATGTGTGCTTGTGTGTGGAAAGTTCAGTGTTCAAGGCTCTGATGGCCTGGGGGAAGAAGCTGAGCCAAAGTCTCTCTGTCCTAGTTGCTGGTGTTCGCAGGCGTTTGCCTGACCGCAGCAGCATGAACAGGCTGTTGTTGGGGTGGTGAGGGTCTTTCATTATTCTGCAGGCTCTGGATTTGCACCTCTTGTTGTATAGGACCTGCAAGGGTGGTAGTGCAATACCCGTGGTACGCTCGCTGTTTCCATACCACGGTGTTAATGCTCCAGTCAAGATGCTCTCTACAGCTCCGGAGTAGAAGGACTGGAGTATCTTCCCAGATACTCTGAACTTCCTTAACTGTCTCAGGTGGTAGAGGCGCTGCTTCGCCTTTTTTACGACTGAGTCTATGTGTGTTGTCCATGTCAGATCCTCTGAGATGTGGACCCCCAGGTACTTGAAGCTGCTCACCCTGTCCACGGTAGCTCCGTTTATCCTCAGTGGTGTGTGTGTCTCCTGCTGTCTCCTCCTAAAATCCACGATCAGCTCCTTGGTTTTACCAATGTTCAGGAGCAGGCTGTTGTCCTGGCACCAGCGTTCCAGTACCTCAACCTCCTCCCGATAGGCCTTCTCGTCGTTGTCCGAGATCAGCCCCACCACCACTGTGTCGTCCGCAAACTTCACTATGGAGTTGGAGCTGAACTTGGCCACACAGTCATGTGTGTATAGTGAGTACAGCAGGGGGCTCAGAACACAGCCCTGGGGGGACTCGGTGCTCAGGGTGATGGTGTTGGAGGTCCGACCCCCCACCCTGACCGCCTGGGGCCTTTCACTCAGAAAGTCCAGTATCCAGGCGCTCAGCGCAGAGCTCAGACCCAGCTCGATCAGCTTGTCCACCAGTCTGGTGGGGACTATGGTGTTGAACGCTGAGCTGTAGTCAATGAACAACAGTCTCACATAGCCCCCCTTCTGACGGTCTAGGTGAGAGAGGGTGCTGTGCAGTACTTGGGAGACCGCATCATCAGTGGACCTGTTTGGCCTGTATGCAAATTGCATAGGGTCCATATCACTGGGGAGGGAGGCACAAATGTGATCCTTGACCAGCCTCTCAAAACATTTCATGGCCACAGAGGTGAGTGCCACCGGTCTGTAGTCATTGAGACCTGTTGGGGAGGGTTTCTTTGGTACCGGGATAATGGTAGACATCTTGAAGCAGGCAGGGACCACTGACTCCGCCAGGGATCGATTAAATATGGTGGTGAACACAGGGGCTAGCTGATTAGCACAGGACTTAAGTATGTGTCCTGTTATTCCATCTGGGCCAGCAGCCTTTCTGGTGTTCACCTGCATAAATGCTCTTCTCACACTGTGTACCGTCAATGAGAGAGCGTCCCCGCCCCCCCCCCCCCCCCTCCACAACAGCCGGCGCGCCAGTGACGTCACTAGCCGTTGAGCTAGCGGCGCCACTGTTTGCACCAAACCGCGCGTAGAAGGTGTTGAGCTGGTCCGCGAGAGAGGTGTCGTCGCTCCCCATAGAGGGGGCGCTGACTTTGTAGTCAGTTATCGTTCTCAGTCCCCGCCATAAGCCTCTTGTGTCATTCTGTGCCATTTGTGCCTCCATCTTGTCAGCATACGTCCTTTTCGCAAGTTTAACAGCCTTGCGCAGAGTGTAGACTGTTGTCTTGTACTCTTCCATGTTTCCTGTCTCTCTGCCCAGGTTGTAGGCAGTGGTGCGAGTTTTCAGGGCTGCTCTGATAGTACTGTCCACCCACGGTTTCTGGTTCGGGAAGACCCTTGCCTTCTTTGTGGGGACGATACTATCAGCTAGTGTTGTTATAAAGCTAACAACAGTGTCTGCGAACTTGCTGACGTCACTGGCGCTTCCCTCGAACATATCCCAATCGACGTCATCGAGGGCGTCCTGAAGCGTGGCCTCTGATTGGTCGGACCATCTCTTTACCTCATGTGACACGACGGCGTCACGTGATCTTTGTCTGTAAGCAGGGACCAGGAAAATGGCGTCGTGATCCGACGTGCTTGTAGCTCCCGCTAATGGAGGAGCCGGTACAGCTTTGTAGCCGGCTCTGAACGGGGTGTAGCAGTGATCGAGCGTGTTTCCTCCTCTGGTGGAGCAGGCGATGTGCTGAAAAAAGGACGGCATCACTTTCTTCAGATTCGCCTGATTGAAATCATCGGCTACGATCATGGCTGCGTCTGGGTGTTTGATCTGGTGGGTGTTTAGTAGGGATGGGTACCGAATTCGGTACTTTTAAGGTACCGAACCGAAACACGTCGGTACTACCGAGTATCGATTCAAGTGAGATACAGAAACAAATTATTAATTCTTTTATTAATTTTTTTTTAAATTTTTTAAATTTTTCTTTTACCTTTTTTCTTTTCATGTCAACGTTCACACGCACAATATATGCTTACCTAGGATTTTACTTGATTCAACAACAAAGCAGTCAGAGCAATGGCAAGCCGAAAACGGTCGAAATTGTAGTTATTTGAAGTTTGGAATAATTTTTTTTACGACTGAGACTAAAGTACCGAAAAAAGGTACCGTTGGGTACCGGTATCGATTCACAGGTACCGGTACCGTATCGGTTCAAATGTGAAAGGTACCCATCCCTAGTTGTTGTGAAGGGCCAGATTAAAGCTGAGAATCTACATTTATTGTTTTATATACATTGTATATTATTTATATATACACGGTATATCCCTTTAAGCCTGCGTTCGAATCATAGTAATATTCGCTTTCCTTATTGGATAACGCCATCGGCGCCAGACCGCAAGCCCCCAAAGTCAGGTTCAAAGGCGAGCCCGGGCATGTCGTAACATGCCCGGAGACAGCGTATTGATTCGAGACGAGAACTGAGGTTTGGCACTAGATAGCCACTTAAGTATATATACGGCGCAGGTGCGAACAGCAGCAGTTCGTCTAAGTAGCTGTTCATCAAGTTCGGTAACAGTGAAGTGAGCAGCAGTGCGTCTAACAGAGCGTTGAGAACCATGTGCGAATTGAATAGTAAAGTGTCAGATTTAATGCAGTAACGTCAAGTTCGACTTACAGTAGTTTAATGTGAAGTAAATAGTCGTTAATTTATTGTGTATCGTGCCAACAACAGTTCGTTCGTGTGTAGCATTACCCAGCGGTTCGTTCGTTTAGCTAGTGGACTTTAGCCAGTGCGCGTGGACTAAATACATTGGTACCAGCACACGAGGAGGCCTAGTCGGAGAACCTACTGGACATGTGCACAGGAGAACCGACGGCGGCGATTGCAGAACCAGTATTGGTTGGATTATATTGATTATGGAACGTATTACCCGGAGAAGAGCATCGTTAATCTCCACTGTCGTTTGGATTTAACCTCGTGAGGATCTACATTCGGGCTGGCCTCATGGACCGAGGCTAGCTGGCTATCATCGTTGCTATTGGGCAATTGGATTACAGTTATTGCTTTTGATGCTGAGCTTTGGATTACAAGGACTGGCTTCTGTACGTGAATCCCCTTCTTCTTCAATTGATCAGACTGAGTATCCGAACATTCCTCTCTCCTCCAGACCTTACAACTCTGGGAGGAACCCATTGTCTCCAAGCGGTACCAGCGTTGCCCTCTATAATTGCCATTATACGCCAGGCGGCGTTAGCCTAGTACCCCATCGTAGGAATTATTTTATTCCCATTGACTTATGCTACTGACTGACTTTATGCCTATTCTTCGCCATACAAGCGCGACCCTAATTCTCATATCTGTAACCAATTATTGCATAATAATAAATACCCTCAAATGATATTTCTTTGTCAGTGCCGTGTTGTTATGAGTGTCTACCATATATCAGATGTACTGTCTGGCCAGTAATTAAAGTACATACCTAGCAGTGGTTTAATCTATCACAATCTTTAATACAGTCAGGGTTTTGTAACCCCTCAGTTACACTAGTGTTTAGATGATCCTGTAGCTCCGACAGAGCCCTGGCGGTGTTTGCTTGGGGAGGGATGTACACCGCAGTCATGATGATCGCAGTAAACTCTCGGGGAAGGTGGAAGGGGCGACATTGAATGGAGAGATGTTCCATGTCCGGGGAGCATGAACTGGAGAGTATCTTGATCTCCTTGGGGTTTACCCAGCCGTTGTTGGTCAGGAGACATACACCCCCGCCGATGCTCTTCCCGGAGGCTTCTGTGCGGTCCGCTCGGAAGACGGTGAAGGAGTCCGAGGGAGAGACGCTGTGGTCCGGAGTCGCTGGCTTCAACCATGTCTCCGTGAAGCACAAGATGTTGCAGTCCCTCACCTCTCGCTGGAATCGGACCCTCGCTCTCGCTCGTAAATCATCCATCTTACTCTCTAGCGAACGTGCATTCGCCAGAAAGATGGATGGGATCGCCGGACGGTAAGCAGATCTTTTTAACCTTAATCTGATTCCGCTCCTCTTTCCCCTGTGTTTTTTCTTTGTCCTGCCGCTGCCTTTGTCCCCTTCTTTGTCTTTGTCCCACCTGATCTCCGGTGGCCAATCTTGGCATAAAGTGTCTCTAAACTCCTTTTTAAGTCCGGAGTTTAGGTCAATAAGTGACTGGCGGTCGCCGCCAGTGTGGTTTCTATAAAAAAAGTAGTAAAAATAAACAAGATGACTAAAAGTAAGCACAATCGTTGCGGAGCAAATCCAATGGCGACTGACCTGAGCCGCGCTGAGCCGCGTCATCATACACATACAATATACTGTAGAAAGCATGTCTAGATAATGAACAAAACTAATGAAGCCAGGTTGGTAGAAGGAAGTATTAACAACAGTGCCAGCAGCAGGACTGTATAGCGGTGATGAATGACAAGCAGGTTGGCTTGAAACAATGGCCTTGTAGTCAGTGTTTCAGCCGCTGCAGCGTGTATGACTGCCGTGTCCTGCCCACACTGACGCAAATCACCCGCCTTCTGAGTTAACAGTGAGCCACAGAGATACGGAAGAAAAATAATATGCAGATACTTAGTCATCTACAGGTACATCACTGGATTTTTTTTTTACCTTGCCGTTATCTGTAGCTACTATGTTGAGTGCTCCGTTGATGAGTGTTGGTGAGTCCTCTATCATAGTGTCTCTGTATCTGGTGATTCTGTTGGCCCAGTCACGGCTCACGGAGCCATTCCACACAGCCTGGAGGAGGGGGGGGGGGGGGGGGGCATAGGAGTGAGTTGTGTTTTCCTCTGCAGTGAAATGCCACTCAATCAAAAAAGTGCCTAATGTCTGTGCAGTGGTAGAGTAGGTAAACACTGTAAAAGCATATTACTATTCTACTTATTATGTTTTTGTTGATATATTAGTCATATATCAACACATAGCAACTGTTGTTTTACACATACTAAAGACTAAGAGCAGAAAGTCTGCTTGCAGAACAACAGTAAATCTATTTTCCACACAGCAGCAAGAGCAATTAAAGCCCTCAATTCTAAAACACAAAGATGATCCAATTCAATAAATAGGGTTTTTGAAATGCCTCCCTCTGGCATCAGACTCTCTTAACTGCCTCGCTATTAAATTATAAAAAAGGCACCTCCCTCAAGCTGAACAGTGACATCTCCGTGGCAAATTATCTCAATACTTTCTATGTGAGGTTTGAGGCTGTAAATAACAACACCAGCCTACAAACCACTGCAATGGAGGGGGGGGGGGGGCACTGCCGATGGAGACTCAGTGTTCAGGATAACAGAACATGAGGTGAGGAGGACCTTTAAGAAAGTGAATATCAGGAAGGCAGCAGGACCGGACGGTATGCGAATATTCCGCGGCCGCCTCCTAAAAGTCTGTGCCGACCAATTGGCCCCGGTATTCACTGACATATTTAACCTGTCCTTAGAACAGGCTGTCATCCCCACCTGTCTGAAGAAGTCCACCATTATCCCTGTACCCAAAAAATCCACGCCTGCTTGCCTCAACGACTACCGCCCTGTAGCTCTCACCTCCATAGCCATGACGTGCTTTGAGAAGCTTGTGAAGGGCTACATCTGTTCCTCCCTCCCCATCAACCTGGACCCCCTTCAATTTGCATATCGCCCCAACAGGTCCACGGAGGACGCCATAGCCCATGTGCTGCACACAGCAGCATCACACCTGGACAAGAGGCAGGGGAACTATGTGAGAATGCTATTCATCGATTACAGCTCAGCATTCAATACCATAGTCCCCTCCAAACTCATAGCCAAGCTCAGGGACCTGGGCTTGAACTATGACCTCGGCCAGTGGGTCTTGGACTTCCTGACGGGTAGACCCCAGGTGGTGAGAGCAGGCAACTGCACCTCCTCATCCATCACCCTCAACATAGGGGCCCCCCAGGGCTGTGTTCTGAGTCCCCTCCTCTACTCGCTGTACACACATGACTGTGTGGCACAGCGGAACAACAACACAATCATCAAATTTGCTGATGACAGGGCGGCTGGGTAGCGCAGCGGACTAAGCACCTGCCTACCACCGCAGATACACTGGTATCGAATCCAGCTGTCAGCGGTACCTCCGGCTTGGTCGGTCGTCCATACTAACACAATTGGCAGTGTTAGCGGGTGGGAAGCCAGTGGGGTGTGTATCCTGGTCATTGTAAACAGCGACTCCTACAGGTCGGTCGGGGCGCATGCTCAGCGAGGAAGGGAACTGGGGGAAGTAGTGTGATCCTCCCACACGTTACACTCCCCCAGTGAGAGTCCTCGCTGTCAGGTGAAAATAAGTGGCTGGCTGACTCCACATGTATCGGAGGAGACATGTGATAGTATCTATCAACCCTCCCTAGGCCGGCAACGACCGGGAAGGGAATTGGCATAACGACTAAATTGGGATGGGAAAAAATTACAGAAAAAAGGGGGAGAAAAAGTAGATAAAAAAAGTAGTGGTGGGCCTGATCTCTGCAAACGATGAGAGGGCCTATCTGGAAGAGGTAGAGGATCTGGCGCGGTGGTGTCAGGAGAACTGCCTCTCCCTGAACGTCAGCAAAACAAAAGAGATGATTGTGGACTTTAGGAGGTCGGGGGTCAGGGACTACAGCCCCCTCAGCATCGACGGGGCACCGGTCGAGAGAGTGAACAGTTTTAAGTACCTCGGAGTCCACATATCCGAGGACTTGACATGGACCACACACATTGACAGTGTAGTCAAGAAGGCACGGCAACACCTCTACTTCCTTAGGCGCCTAAGGAAGTTCAAAGTGAGTCAGAAGATCCTTAAGAACTTCTACTCATGCACAATAGAGAGCATCCTGACTGGCAATATCAGCTCCTGGTTTGGGAATAGCACCGCACAAGACCGTAGCAGACTACAGAGTGGCACGTTCAGCCGAACGCACAATTGGAGGTGGGCTTCCCACTTACAACAAGCATTGCAGGGGTAAGGCTAAGAGAATAATCAAAGACTCTAGCCACCCAAACAACTGCCTCTTTGAACTGCTGCAGTCAGGCAAGCGATACCGGAGTCTCATGGCAAGCACAGAGACTCAGAAAGAGCTTCTATCCCCAGGTCATCAGGATGCTCAACAACAATAACACTATGTAACAAACCATCAAATACACTCACAGCACACACTCACTTTAAATAAACAACTCACTGTAGCACCCACTTTACCCACTTTAAACACTTTAACACACTTAATATTTATTGGTAAAGAAATTTGCACTACAACTCATACCCCATTGCACCTTACCCTAAGTTGTACCTCATCCCATTTCTGCATTGTACTGTATATTGTATATATGTATATTGAACACTTTTGTTTACACTTGTTTACGTACTTTGACTTTCTATTTTATACTTATCTATTGTTATCTAGCACACTCCCAGGAGCAAAACAGAAAAAAGCATTTCATATAAAAGTATTCTGTATTTTTGTATGACAACTAATAAAGAAACTTGAAATTATTTTCCTCTTCATAGTAAATGGTAAATGGTGCATTTATATACCGCTTTTATCCAAAGCGCTTTACAATTTTGTTCCTCACGTTCACCCATTCACTCACACATTCACACACCAACGGTGGAAGTGACCATGCAAGTTGTCAACCTGCTCATCTGGAGCAGTTAGGGGTTAAGTGTTAAGTGTTGCTCAAGGACACTTCGACACGCTGCCTGGGAGGAGTGGGAATCGAACCAGGAACTGTCCAATAACCAGACGACTGCTCTACCTCCTGAGCCACAGTCACCCCTCATAGGCAATCCACATTGTGAAAACGCATTCATTCTTAGTGTTGTGAAGGGCCAGATTAAACCGAATATATATATTTATTTATATATATATATTTAATTGTATTTGTATATTCTCTAATATTCCCTTATATCCCTTGTATATTCCTTGTACAATATGCATTGAATATCCATTCTAGCCTACTGAACATCCCATAATAGTCTCCATTCTACTATTGGTCGAGACCTTGGTGCCAGGCTGCCATACCCCTCAGACCCAGTTCAAACGTACCGCTCCACATGTACGAACAAGTCCTAGTTCCGTGTAGGAATCTGGCTACCGCACCACTAATGGGACTATTTGTTCATAGTGCGTATATATACTGCGCTACTAAAGTAGGACTTTCTTTTCAGTCCAGTTTCTTACCCTCCAATAGAGTCACAGACGTAAAGCCTCCCCGCGACGCCACGTGTGGGAGTAAGGCCAAGTTCGCCTACCATCGGTATTGAGACATCGTGTATATTAATATTTGAATAGTCATATTTGGCACTATATCGTCGAGTTGGACGTAGTCTATTAAGCTAATAATAGTCTGTTAATATATAGTGCTTCGTGCGGTGAGAATACTACCGTAGTCAGTACCCCATCGTTTCGGGCAGAGAACTGGCTGCTTACCCAGGGTGGTTGACCCCATGTGAAGCTGCACCCGAGGAGCCCCAGAGCCGACGAGCGAGTGGACCTGTATACCGGATTATTCTACCGACGACAGCCCGCCTTCCCAGGCACGGATTATGCTTTGTATACTTTGATTATTCCATGGATAAAGACCCCCGACACTGCCGTGTGTTGGAACCCCCCCCCCTGGAGAGGACGCAAGGTGAGGAGACGCTCTGCAAGACGAGGTCGCTTCACGTCTCTCCCCCGTGGACCGGAGAGAGCCGGCCCACAAAGAGTCCACCTGCTTTCATCTGTGGTCCAAGGATCGCCGGCGCATTGAACGGCACTACAGTGGGTTCACCTGGGATACCCTTGGCCGGACGAGGCAGCCGGATTCTACCCCCCCCCCCCCCCCTCCTACTCCTGTCGGCTTACAAGCGACCGGATTAACCCCCCCCCCTTAGTGTATCCAGTCTTATAATCATTAAAGTATCATTGCTGTTATTCCTTAACTATTCCAGGTCGTATATTTACCACCTGCGCCATCAGAGATTGGACATTCTCTATTGATATACCGACGAATACTCTTTGCCATAAAAGTGCATACTATTTCAATTCATAAATGTAATTAAGTGATTAAGTGCTTGCTCTACACACCATTGCTGTGTAGTAATAAACGCATACTTCGACTTCGTACATTTGTGTTGGATCCGTTTCATCTACGTGAGAGTGTTTATGATAATATATTTATGCCGTGTACTGGGTGGCCGAATATTAAGTACAAAGGTAGTGGTAGTAAGTATCATATCTAGTAATACAGTCAGGGAATTGTACCCCTCAGTTACACTTAGAGTGTTTGTGACATTTAACTATACAATAGGTTTGTGGTTATATATAAATAGAGCATGGTCGGAGGAAGTGAGGATGCAAAGTGCCTGCCAATAGACAGTGTAACTGAGGGGTACAATTCCCTGACTGTATTGAGAGTATGGTATCATTAAACCACTACTTAGTTATGTACTTTAATTACTGGCCATACAGTACATGGTATATCTGGTGAACACCCACACAAGAATACGGCAATGACAAAGAAAGTTCTAGTTAGAGGTATTTATTATTAGAGCAGCAACGGTAGGTTACAGATTGAGAATTATGATTGCGCTTGTAAGGCGAAGAACACTTAAGTAGGTCAAGAGCGTAAGTCCATGAGAATAGTAAGATGGGTATAACTGACGCCCCCTGTATCATAAGAATTACATAAGGCACACTCGTAGTCAGCTGGAGACACTAGGGGGTTCCCTCCGGTTGTAAGCCAGCAGGGTAGAGGAATGTTCGGGAGCAAAGTCTGGATCAACGCGGAATAACGAGGCTCCAGGTACAGGAGCCAGTGCAATACTCCCTTGGTCCGTAGACAAAGCAACAGCTATACTCCAGTATGCACGACAGCATGGATGAAAGCTAGCCAGCCTCTGTGGTCCTAGAGGCGGGATCGATGGTGCTCCTCACAGGGTAGATCCCACACAGCAGTGGGGTAGACGGTTCTCTGCTCCAGCAGCCACAGTACCAAAGCAATATAATCCAGCCGGAAAAGGCTCTGCATTCGCCGGTGTAGGTTCTCCGGTGTACATATCCAACGGTTCTCGTCTAGGACTCCTCGGGTGGTGGCGCGAGTTTAGGCCGCCCAGCCTGGATAAGTGCACTAGCTAGAGGTACGACGAACCGGTGGTAATGATGGTCACGGAGAACGGTAGCCGCACGATACACTATAAATAATAGACTATTACTTCACAATAGAATAAGTCGAACTCGACGATACAGCGTTAAACTCTGACACTTTAGCTATCTATTCGCACGCGGTTCCCAAGGCTCTATTCAGGGGCAAAGAGGCCCACTTCACGGCACGTTGTATCGTGGTGAAGGCTTCAACTTTTAGGATAAGACTACTGCTGTATCCACCTGCAACGTATTTATACGTAAGGTGAATAATCTAGTGCCAACCTCAGTTCTGTCTCGTATTACTGCGCAAACCTGGACATGTTGAGACATGCCTTGGCGGTGGCTTTGAACTTGCCATTGGGGGTATGGCCGTTGGCGCCTAGGGGTCGCTGTCCAATAGGAGAGCGAATATTATGGTCTGGCTTGTACCTAGGTAAAGGGATATTCCGTGTATATATACAAAGAATATACAAGGGATATCAGACGATATACAAATATTATACAAGGTATCTCAAGTAATAAATATATATATTCGGTTTAATCTGACCCTTTGTAACAGACAGAATGACACAAATACAAAACAAAACAAGCGCAAATGCGCAATAGCACACCCACACACACAGTGTAACTGAGGGGTACAATTCCCTGACTGTATTGATAAGTATGGTATCATTAAACCACTACCGCTTTATGTACTTTAACTACTGGCCACACAGTACATGATATAGATATGATGAACACTTTCCCACCATGAAACCAAGTCCACACAAATGTATAAATCGAATATTTAATATATAGCAAAGGGTATATGCAACGTTCACTTAATGACACTTATGATTTGGAATGCACTTGTAAGGCAAATGAGTATTCGTAGGCAAATCAACATTGAATGTCCAATCTCTGGTTACGCAGGAAGCAAGTATACAACCTGGTTCTTTAAGGAACTATAGCGATGGTACTTAAATGATTATAGCTGGATATACTAAAGGGGGGTCCTGCTGGTTGTAAGTCAGTAGGGGGGGGGGGGGGTTAGGAGAGCCGCTGGCGATATCCCATCTGGCCAACGATTTCTTGGGAGAATTCAGAGTGCTGAACACGGTGCCCACAGAACCTTGGTCCACAGATGAATACCGTTGGGCCCTCTTGTAGACGGTAGCTGCCGGTCCACAACGAAGAGACGTGAGGCGACCTCACTCGGGTTAGAGCGCCGTCTCACCTGGACTCCTCTCGGGGGTAGTTCCAACACTTACCAGTGTTGGCTGTTATCCATGGCATAATCAAAGCACCCAAAGCAAGTAGATAATCCAAGCCGTGTAGGGCTCGCCGTCGTCCGGGTAAGGTAATCCAATGTGCAGGTCCACTCGTCCTAGCCCAGAACTCCTCGGATGAAAGCACCACACGTGGTCTGCCCAGCCTGGTTAAGACTCTAGATAACGCGAGGAAACGATGGGGGTACTGCTCACTTTATAACTCTAACCGAACGATGCACCATACATAATAGACTATTATTAACTTAATAGAAATACGTCCCACTCGACGGTATAGTGCCAAACTATGACAATTCAACTATTAATCCACACGATGTCTCAATGCCATTCTGAGGCCAAGTTGACCATACTGCACCACACGTGTATCGTGGGTGAGGCTTAACGTCTTGCCACTAGGTTGGAGGGTAAAGAACTAAGGGCTAAGGGACTAAAAGAAAGTTCTACTTTACTTGCGCCATATATATATGCGCTGTGAACAAATAGTACCATTCGTATTTCGCCAGACGTATTCCTACGCGGAACCGGGCTAGTAACGACATGTTCGTCGGCACGATTGAACTTGAACCAAGGGGCTTGGCTGCTGGCGCCAGGTTCTTGTCCAATGAGAGAATGAAACTATTATGGGCTGTTAGTAGACTAAAGGGATATTCAGTGTATATGTACAAGGAATATACAAGGGATATCAAACGATATACAAATACTATTAAATATATATCCATAAATAAATATATATATTCGGTTTAATCTGATCCTTCACAACAGCCGCCCCCTAATTAGTCCCACCTAATTAGCTAAGCAGAGACAGATTAACCGCACTGTCTACCACTCAAGGTCCGCTGTAAGGGTCAGTCAACTCACAAAGTCATGGGGTCATGGTCGTCATCGATAGTGTCTGGGAGTCTAGGCAGTTCTATTAGCCTCGCCACGGGTCGTGTGTAAGTTCGCCCTTGGACGAGCACCTCAGCTGCTCGGACCTTGCCATCGGCACCGGTGATCACTTTGCTTACGCGGCCAGCCGGCCACATAGCTCTGGGTAGTGACGATAATCATGACGACTGTTCCTTCTGTCAAATTGTCTCTCTCTTTTACCCACTTCTGGCGGGTCTGTAGAGACGGTAGGTAGTGGAGTAGAAAGCTGTTCCAAAACTTGTCAGCTAGTACTTGACTGTACCTCCACATTCTTCGGTCGTTCGCTTCTTCAGGCCTGTACATTGTCTGGGGTAGCGCGGGGTCCAGCCGCACCATCAAGAGTGTGTTGGGGGTGACTGGGTCGACATCTGCTATATCACTGGAGACGTAGCCGAGGGGCTTGGAGTTCAATACTCCCTCGATCTCCGTGAGGACTGTCATTAGGACTTCTTCCGCCACAGTCTGGGCCCCAAGCACGGCGTACAGGGCTGTCTTTATAGAACGTACTTCTCGTTCCCAGGTTCCACCGAAGTGGGGTGCGTTCGGGGGATTAAACTGGAAGTCAATCTGGGATGGAGCGAGGTGGGTCTTAAGTTCTGGGCCCATAGCTTGGAAGCTCTCTCTCAGCTCTCTTTCTCCGCCTTTGAAGTTTGTCCCGTGATCAGACAACAATGTAGACGGTTTTCCTTTCCGTGATGTGAATCTTCGGAAGGCCATAAGGAATGAGTCTGTGCTCATGGTTGGAAGGAGTTCGATATGTATCGCTCTGGTGGTCATGCATTTGAATACAATACCCCACCGCTTCTCGGTTCCTCTTCCTTTCTTTATATACAACGGGCCAAAACAGTCCATGCCTGTGGAGTGGAATGGCTTGTCGCCGAGTCGGAGGCGACAGGGAGGTAGGTCAGCCATCCGGGGTATGCTGGGCTGCGCGCGCCACTTTCGGCAGTCTAGACAGGTTCGCTGGAAGCGTCGCACTGCTTCTCTCCCTTGAAGTATCCAATAGCGACGTCTGATCTCCGCGAAGACTCTCTCTGCTCCTGCGTGGTGTACATCCTCGTCGTATTTCTTTATGATCAGCTCTGTGACCTTGTGTTGGCTGTTCAAGACTATCGGGTACTTAACGTCATCCGGTAGGTCGGGGGCTCTCCGCAGACGACCACCCACTCTGATGAGATTATGAGCGTCGCTCTCGGGTGCCAGGTGGAGCAATCTGCTGTCTGATGGGACGGGCTTTCCTCCCTGTAGACAGTCTAGCTCGTCGGGGAACGAGTCTCTCTGGGCTCGTTGTAGTAGAAGAAGTTCTGCTTCTTCGTAGTCAGCTGCTGAAATGTCGGCAGTGGGCTGAATCTCTGGGTGGTGCCACAGGAATGTCTTTAGCTGCGCACTCTGTAGGGTAATGCAATCATCTATGTTGGGGTCTGTGGAGGCGACTGTGCTCAGTCCACAGAACATAGGTTTCTTGTTCTCAGCCTCCTCTTTACTCGCTTCCCATGGGGTGGGCGTAGGCCACTCTTCTTCCGGGAGCTTGAGGAACTCTGGTCCGTCACTGTAGATGTTGCGACGGGTGAGGTCATCTAGGGACATTCCCCGGGTGATGACGTCAGCTGGGTTGTGTTTGGTGTCCACATACCGCCAGCTCGCTGTTTCTGTTAACTCTTGAATCTCGGTGACTCTGACTCCCACGAAGACTTTGTATCTGCATGAATCAGACTTGATCCATGTGAGTACTGTCGTGGAATCTGACCACAAGATTGTTCTGTGCACCGGAATGGTGAGTTCACGTTGGATTAACGTGGCTAGATGCGCTCCTGCTAGGGCTGCGCAGAGCTCTAGACGCGGGATAGATTGTTGCTTTCGTGGGGCTATTCTTGAGCGAGCCAGGATGAAAGCAGTGTGTATCTCTCCTCCCTTCTCTTGGGCACGCAAGTAGGCCACCGATCCATAGGCTACTTCGGAGGCGTCACTGAAGACGTGTAGATCCATCTTGCATGTCTCTGGCCTCACTATGGGTGGGAAGTAGCTGCGGCGTATATTGACGCCTGGGAGTGAGCGGAGCTCCGTCTCCCACTCTCTCCATGTGGAGGCAAGGGGTGCGGGTATTGGGTCGTCCCAGCCCTGGTCCTTGTCCCATAGTGCTCGTACAATCATCTTTGCCCTGGTGGTGTAAGGTAGAATACATCCCAACGGGTCATATTGTCTGGCGAGTGTTCTGTACACACTCCGTCTGGTGGTCGGTATCGCCGTCGACCTTCCCTGCTCCGTGGTCAGGGGTTTGTGTCTATAGTGGAGCGAGTCTGTTTTGAAGCGCCAGACTAATCCTAGTGTCATTTCTTGGGCTTCTCCTGGGATTGTCGCCATCCAGGTCTCGCTGCTGGCAGCCTTGTCCGCGGGGGAGAGGCTGCGCAATACGTGCAGGTCGCTGCTGGCCCACTGCCTGAGATCAAAGCCGCCTTTGATCAGGGAGGCGCGTAGCTTGAGTAGGAGAACCTCGGCTTCTTCTTGAGTCGAAACGCTTTGTAAACAGTTGTCCACGTAGAAGCTGTTCTTCACACTGTGTCGGACCTCTTCATCTGCTGCTGGGTCCTCTGCGACGTGTTTCTGTAGTGCAAACAATACTGGGGGGTCGCTGCTGGCCTGCTGCCGGAGATCAAAGCCGTCTTTGATCAGAGAGGCGCGGAGCAGCGCTCGGCGTCGCCAGTCAATCTTCTTTACGTGTCCCGCTGTGATTAGCTTCTCAATCTCAGCGCGGTACACACTCTCTTGAGCGGGGTCTTTGGCTAGGCGCCGCTCTGTGTTCAATAGATACCGCTCCGTAGCTTCTTTCGTGGCGTGAAAGGTGGGCATTCCCTCTCGCCTCAGGAGTGGAGTTGCGTATCTCATCACTCCGCCGACTGTGACTCTCTTTGTCCCTTGCTCGAGGAGGTTTATGGCGTAAATGTCTTCTTTAGAACGAATGTCTTTCTTTTCGTTCTTAAAGGGCATTGTCTCTAGTGTCCATAGCCTCTCGACATGCTGCAGGAGAGTGGTGTCTTCTTCTGTCACTCTGGAGTGGAGGCAGCTAGTGGCTGCTGTTCGGTTGAGAGATTTAGCGAGGGGGCCTTGTAGTGTCCATCCTAGGCGGGTCTCGACTGCTGCAGGACAGCCTCTGGGTCCTGTATGGACCCGGTCTATCGGGACTATGAGGTCTGGATGGTCGGAGCCTATCAGCAGGGTCGGGGTGGCGCCGTCTATGAGCGGGATAGGTAGTTGACGCAGGTGCACATATTTATCCATCAGCTTGGCGATGGGGTAGGTGTACTGTGATAGTCCTATTTCTTGGCTGGTGAAAGCATTTGTAATCCTATACCGTCTCTCTGGCTGCCCGCTTGCTGCGATAGTGAAGGAGACATTCTCGCCTTTTATCGTCTTTAAATCTCTTCTTATTGTCCGAATCGTCATTTGGTTCTCGCTCCCCCGCAGTCCCAGCTGGGCCGCAGCGGACGCGAGCAGAAGGGTCTTCTCTGACCCGTCATCAAGGACGGCGTAAGTGTCCATGACTTTATCTTGGTAGCTCAATGTTACACGGACTACCTTTAAGAGCACTTGGGCGCCGCTGCTGCTGGCGGGGTCAATGTACATGACACTTGCCTTGGTGCTGCTCGATGGTGCAGGTGCAGGCTGTTCTTCTGTTACTGTCGTGTAGGACATCTAGGTGGGCTCCGTCACACCGACTGCACCTCTTCTTTAGACGGCACTCGGCTGCCATGTGACTGCGCGCACATCGGTAACAGCGCCTGTTGGACTTTATCCATTGACTCACTTCTTCTGCATTCATCTTTGTGAACAGGTCACATTGTGACAGCCAGTGTTCCTTCTCGCAGTACGGGCACACCATCTTCCACTTGCACTGTCGGTGCATGACAGTCACCGATCTTCTTCCATCGTTTATTCTCCTAGGTCCCTCTCTGGAGCTTGGTGTGCTCCGCACGAACGTATCCAGTCGTAGGCTGCTGACTTCTCTCGCCAGGAAGTCGGCTAGATCGAGGAGGGATGGTTCGGGACCGCTAGGATCACGGTGGTCTCTCTGCCGCCTAAAGCGCTCTTGTCTGGCGGGTGGCAGCTTCTCTAAAATCCTCTCGACGTTAGAGTTGGCGTATAGCTCGTGCATACCCTTTTCTCGTTGCGCTCCCAGCATCCCTACCAGGGACTGCACTTTTATAGACAGGTCGTCTAATGAGCGATTGTCTGTTGCTGGGGGTAGGCGATCAATATGCCTTATCTCTTGGATTACGTAATCCCATATACGTCCATATCTCTGGTCCAGCGCTGCTAGAGCCGCGGTGTATGGGGTCGTAGAGGTGGCATAGGCTAGCGCTATATTGTGCGCTCGGGGTACTTTCAGGTGCTTCAGTAATATTGCATACTTGTGGCGTTCATCAGCGACATCCACCATCCTTGTCTCTAAGCACATCCGGAGCTCCGTGTACTGTGCTCGATTCTCATAGGTGAAGTCTGGAAACGTCGGTGTACCAATGTATGACGCCGTGGATGGCTGATACATCGGCGAGCGTTGGGGGAGAGGCCTCCTAGGCGAGTCTCCTCTTGCGCCTCTCTGTGGGCTGGTACCGGCAGGGTACCATGGCCCGCTGGTCCAGGTGCTATTCCTCGGGGCTGGTCGTGCGTCATGCTCACCCGTGAATAGAGTCGGGGGTCTGTAGCGCAGCGCCGCGGGGGTATAGCCTGGGCTGTACTGGACCTCCTGGTCCGGTGGAGTACTGTGCTGTCGTCGGGCTTGGTTCTCCTCCTCTCCCTCTTCTTCTTCTATCAGGTCCTCTAGATCCTGTAGTCGTTTATTTAGCTTCTCCGCAGTGTATGCCGCTCCTTCCTTGTAGCTGGGTCTCGCTTGGACCGGTCGGGGAAGGGGGTCTGCGGGGGGTATAGGCTTGGTCTGTTGGTCAAGTTCAGGGTCGCTTGCTCGGTTAGGGGATGCTGCCCTTGACTGTTGTCTCGACGAGTTCCTTGAACCCCTGGCGGAGGGAGAGGGTGTTGCCTTGGTGATCAGCTGCTCCATTAGCTGCGCTTGTAGTCTGTCGCGCTCGCCCTGTAGTCTGTCGCGCTCGGTTTCGCGCTGGATGAGAGCGAGGTCGCGCTCTGTTTCTCTTTGGGCACCGGCAGCGGCACGCTGGGTGTCTGCTCGGTCTCTTGCCATATTCTCTTCCGTCTGAAGGCGTCTCATCTCCAGGCGTATGCGCTCTTCTTCGCTCCGTTGCTGTGTCTGGAGTCGATCGCGTTCACCCTGAAGTCGATCGCGTTCACCCTGGAGTCGATCGCATTCGGTAGAGGCTGTCAGGCTGACGAGGAACGCCTGTGATAGCATCCTCTCCGCTTCGCTGGGAGAAGACGGTTGTAGAGGTGAGCCGCTCCTGGCTGTACTCGTCGGGGAGTCCTGGAGCTCTATTTCCTCTGCGCTCTCCTCATCTTGTTCCGTGCAGAGTTCTCTCTCTGTAGGGTTGTCTTCCTCCCGGGGCTGGTCGGGGACTACTTCTTCGGTATTGGCGGGGGGTAAAGGCATGTCAGCTCCCTCCTGGTCCCCACGTGAGCTTGGTCA
Source organism: Notolepis coatsorum (assembly GCF_963971535.1). Classification (NCBI taxonomy): domain Eukaryota; kingdom Metazoa; phylum Chordata; class Actinopteri; order Aulopiformes; family Paralepididae; genus Notolepis; species Notolepis coatsorum. The sequence goes on along the minus strand of NC_140184.1, from coordinate 48,122,763 downwards.
GTTACATTAGAACCCACTAGGGCCTCTGTGGTCGGGGTAACCTGGTCGTTAAGGTCAGACATAATTTTACTTTCTACTTTTACCGCGTTTACCGTCTGTAGAAGGCTAGGTAGTTGACTGACAGCGTAATCCTCTAAGTACTGAGGTGTCTGTCGTCTGCGCCGCGGGCGTTCTACGTTAGGAGGACCGTTTCGTGGAGTGTTCATCATAGGCCATTTCAATATTAATAACACTATATTAATATTACACTAGTTACCCTCCGGCTCGAAGGACCAATTCTAACTGAGGGGTACAATTCCCTGACTGTATTGATAAGTATGGTATCATTAAACCACTACCGCTTTATGTACTTTAACTACTGGCCACACAGTACATGATATAGATATGATGAACACTTTCCCACCATGAAACCAAGTCCACACAAATGTATAAATCGAATATTTAATATATAGCAAAGGGTATATACAACGTTCACTTAATGACACTTATGATTTGGAATACAAGGGTAAAAAAATACAGGGTACAAAATAGTTACACGCCCAGCGCCATTGGCTTGTAGATTTATTCTTTGGCGATTAGAATTTAAGGTCTGCCCGCCACCTGGCGACTAACAAAATACACTGCATCTACCGCGGCCGGCAGGTAATGGGTCGTCTGTGCTCGGTGTCAATATGATGCGGCGGTGGTGAGTTGAAACTGTGTGTGTGTGTGTGTGTGTGTGTGTGTGTGTCACGTGTCAGTTCTAATGTTTACAAACAATGAACCTTTAAATGTAAATGAGATGCGCTCTGCTCACGAGGTCAAGTTTGTAACATGAGACGCACATGAGGTCTTACATCACCCGTTCTTTAGCCTACAAGAAAACCCTGCAATCGCGTTTTTGATTGTGCTCTGATATTTTACTATTTCGCATTTGATTTGACCAAATATGTGGAGGCATATTCCCTGCAACAGGTTCAAAGATAACTTCACATTTATTGGCAATTCGTTTCCTTATATCGCTTCCTCCAGGGTTCCAACTTGTGTTGACAAAATGCAATTTTGCTCAGCTACAGGGAATCAGCGCTCTCTCTCTAGACTAGAAAGGTGCACTCAGTGGCCAAACATTACAATATAAATACTAATTGGATTTTTGGCTGGTAAAAAATCTGCCCGGCTGGTAGTTTTTAAAATCTACCAGCCAAATGGCTGGTAAGTCAAAAAGTTAAGTTTGTTCCCTGCACACACAACCTCAAACAAACACTTGACCTCCATGCCAAATGTGAGCCTCCTAGGGCGAAATCTGTAGCTGATAAAGGGTTGGGACATCTTTGTGGACAGACCAACAATCCAATAGAGCGAGCTACAGTATAAAGCTGTATGTCGGAGCAGGTTTTAAACAAAGATTATAGTCTAGATGGAAACATAGGTCGACCTGCATAGGGTGGTTTTTGTTTCACTACCTGTTTTTTCTTAATCCTTGAAGTGTCTATTTTAAGATTCTGACAGGTAACAGGTTGGAATAATGTCCCATGGGGTTTATTTTTAACCCTTTATTACACCTATCCTGAACCACAACCTGAAAAATAAGAAAAAGAAAACAGCATAACTTTTGAAGTTAACAACACATAGAGACAAATTAAAACATTTTCCCAAACAAGTTTGACCAAAGGAATTCAGTACAATTGTTATTTTTTATATTCAAACATATCTTGATTAAATTTCAGGACAGAAAAATCTAAAACCGCTGAAAAAAACATATATCACATCTCTATTTTCCCTTTTTACAAAAATATAGTGCATTGGACGAGATCGATTTAGGTTAATATTGGAAATAATAATGTAATAAATATTGTCTCCATGCGGCGGCTAGGTGGCAGTGGGCAAGGCGCTCGCCACCAACGCAGGAGATGCTGGGTTCGAGCCCAGCTCTCGCCGTTGCTACCAGCTTGGCTGGTCGTTCATACTAATACAATTGGCAGTATTAGGGGGTGGGAAGCTGGTGGGTGGGGATCGGACGTTGTGGACAGCGACTACAGGTCGGTTGGTGCGCCTGTGCAGTAGAATCAGGAAGCGACAGGAGCGGCGTGTCCCTTCCACGCAGACCCTCGCCGCTGAGAGATCGCGCTGTGCAGGTGAAAAGATGCAACGGCTGCCTCCTCGAGTACCGGAGGGGACACGTGATGCAAGGCTTCGTCCACATTGCAGCCGGCTTGTGGGAGGCATGGCCTAACAACGTTCGAGACAGGGGATGGTAGAATTGGACAATACGAAATTGGGGAATTGAGAAAAAAAAAATTAAAATGGGGAGAAAAAATAGATAAAAAAAAAAAGATTGTCTCCATGCTGTTATTCCTAAATATTATAGTTTTGCATAAACAATTATATAGAGACAAATTAACATATTTTCCCATGCGATTTTGATCAGTGATTTATTTATTGTTAAGGTTCAAACTATATGTTTTCATATGCACTGGATATTATGGACTGGATATCTTCTTTGTTGACACAACATTCAAGTCTTTTTTTCGATTGGTATTTTGTGCCCTAAACTACTAATCATCATCATCACTAAAACAATTGTCAAAGTCTATCTCTTCGATCTCCATCTCTTCCTCCGCCTCATCACACTCGTACTCTCCATCCTCCTCATCCATGTTGTTTTTTGCGTAATCTGCCTCCTTATCAAGAGCTTCTTGCTCTTCTGACTCCACTTTCTGGGCCAGTACCTCAACAAGAGAAGGACGGAGGATGGGTCCAACCGTCCAGACAGGTTCTAACACCTCCTCATCCATTGTTTTTCCCAGTCCATACTTTGATCATAGGCTTTGGGCCTCTTATATTTACATTTACATTTAGTCATTTAGCTGACGCTTTTATCCAAAGTGACTTACAAGTTCTGTACGACAAGTTTGGCAAGTTTGGCAATATTGGCTGTTCTGCTCTTTTGTAGCAGGCGACTCTGAAGTTGGCTCGCTGTACATGTGGGATGAGACAGACCTTGGGGGGAGGCAAGCGTTCAATGTCTACTTTGGAGTTTGCATCCAGGACTTTATCAGCACCCATAATTTTCTGCAGCATCTTGGCTCACACAGCATCAACTGACTTCATCCAACCATGGCCATCCATAATGCATGTGAAGGACTCCATCTCCTGTTGGAGCTCATCTGTTACCAGCGTCAATGCGCCAAACTGACTAAAAGCCTTCTGGAATCTAGGGTTCTTCTGCAGATTATTCAACGGATTCACCTGTCTCTTTCCTTTGAAAGCGCTGGCACAGTCATCCCTAGAAAAGTCATAGTATCCCAGCAGAGTGCTGCAGTACTCTGAGTCCAGAGACTCAGCCAGTTCGGACACATGTATTAGCTTGCAGTGCCAGTGCCGTGGTCAAGGTGCCAGTGCCGTGATCCAGGGCCCTCATTTATCAATGGTGCGTACGCACAGATATGTGCATAACCCGTGCGTACGATCATTTCTAAGCAAAGTGTGGGACTTATCAATTTGACTTTGTGCGTATATTTACGCACAGCTCCGACCGTGCATACCTGGCGCCCGGTGGTAGAATATGAATATTGCAACGCGGAAATAAGCTTCTGTGCATTAGTTTCAACACTGCCGTGTTCTGTATGGCCCGTAATTCATTATAGTTCATTGTAAAATAGCGACAGTAGTGTAATTATTGTCAAACCCTATAAATATAGCATTTGGAATAGGTCTTTCTTTTAGAATGAATGCAGCATGGTTTATATATAGTGTTATCGGGTGCACTGACTGCGCTCGCGGGGAACTGTTTTCAGAGATAGCAGATAGGAATGAATGAATGAATGAGGGGCAGTCCAATTGCAGAGAGATCATAATATTAACTAGAGTCCGCTATACCCGAGACACCTCCTTCATTTGTACCGCAATTTGAGACCGAAATTGGAGCGTGGAACAAAACGCACAAATGCCATCCCCATGCACATTCAAGTCAGTCTCCACCCTCGGGTCTTTGGCCACCGGCACGGTCCATCGTGATATTGGAGATGGATCGAGCAATAGACTGTTACTGTACCACCCATGTAGCTGTCAAAGCTCCATCACAAATGCAGTTATGTGAATAGAAAGGTTCTTGTATATGCTCTCATATTATTGTTTATATAGGCTACCTAATACCGATTACAAAATAGCCTCTACAAATCATATGCAGGTAGAACATTTACGGAAAATCCGTCGCGATTTGGAATGAAATTGACGGAGAACTTTAATCCCTGGGTATTAATCGAACTAAACGAAGAAAAAGCAGTCATATTCCAGCATGGTTATTAATGACACCAATGGCAAACAGTGGTTAGCGGTCTTTATTCGTGTTTGCGCTGCCCAGGCAGCAATGGTATTTAGGAAGTTAATAGATATTATATCTGACTGTTTCCGACATCACCGTGTACACGTCTGTCAGCCTGTCGTGTATTTCTCCCAGGCGTTCGCTCTGCTTAGTCCACTTTTCCACATTTCATGGGGGTGTTTCATTACCATATATGATTAATTACAGGCGGTTCTATATGCAAATACGTAAAACCGTGCACGAGCGTGGAGCGTAGATCAAGTGATATTTATCAACACAGAGTACTTGCAGGTGTGCGTGGAACACGTCTACGCACGTGTGATAAATCCAGATTTTTCTGTACGTACACACATTCTAAATTCTGTGCTTAAGAACGAAAATAGAACACTTTCTAAGAATTGTTGAAAAATGAGGGCCCAGGTATCTGGAGAGGTTGGTCATGCTGACATGGTAGATGAGGATCATCAGTATATAGAGGTTGGTTATGCTGACATGGTAGAGGAGGATCACCAGTATATGGAGAGGTAGGTCATGCTGACATGGTAGAGGAGATTCATCAGTATATACAGAGGTTGGTCATGCTGACATGGTAGAGCAGGATCACCAGTATATAGAGAGGTTGGTCCTGCTGGTAGAGGAGGATCATCAGTATGGAGAGGTTGGTCATGCTGACATGGTAGAGGAGGATCATTGGGAAAATGTTTTAATTTGTCTCTATATGTTGTAATCCTAACCCATTTGACCAGTTCTGCGACTAAGGTGCCTCGAGGGTTAAGAAAAAACAGGTGGTGAAAAAAAATCCACCCTATGCAGGTGGACCTATGTTTCCATCTAGACTATTATGGATAAGGCTTAACACAATTTTATTGTGAGGATTGCCTGTTGTAGAGCAGTGGTCACCAACCTGTCGATCGCGATCTTTGAGACTTTCCCTGTAGATCTTTCCCTGAGAGTCCACATTACAGTTCTACTTTTGTTTTGATGTGAAAAGTGATGCTGCATAAGATTACTGCACTTAGCACTGACTGAGAAAGTACACATTACAGTTATACTTTGACAAACATATTTACAATTAGCATTTTATAATGTTAATAATATGAGAGACCACATTACAGTTCTACTTTTTTTTTTATGTGAAAAGTGATGCTGCATAAGATGACTGCTCTTAGCACTGACTGAGAAAGTACATATTACAGTTCTACTTTATAAAATGCTAATTGTAAATATGTTTGACAATGTTAACACTTTGATCGCCATGGTTAAATTCATAATTTACCATCCCTAGCCAGCTCTATTTGTCTATGGAGAAGTTCCCCTTCTTTGCAGGGCTATAACTTTTTAAATTCTATTGCTAAATTGACATTATTATGGCCCATTCAATGTCCTATATCCATTGTTCAGGGTGTAGCAACGCTATACTTTTTCATTCACATATTCATACTAAAATAGGGTCTAAAGTATAAGTATGTTTTTATCGTTTTCTGCAGCTTTCTCCAGAACTTGATTTATAGCCCCAAATGCATTATATTGATGATCAAATACAGTTTGGTAGCGATCGGTGCCAGATGAAAAATTTCAAATGGAGGTACTTCTAGAAGTTACTACGTATCATCTGATATTGACCGGATGGGCGGGGGGTCGTTTATAATTCCGTGGGCAACGTTATATCATTCGTCTAGTGTGGGTCATATGGTCATCAGAGCAGTTTATATGGAACACGTTAGAAAATAACGCTGGATCTTACGGTATCTTCCTCGCACCGTTGGACGATCAGCTTGGAGTAGACAGTTTTCGATTATGGGATGTTGATATAGATTAACCATTTCCAGGTTGTATAATACTATATACGTCCAAATAACGTTGTTTATTTACATTTACATTTACATTTAGTCATTTAGCTGACGCTTTTATCCAAAGCGACTTACAAGTTCTGTATGACAAGCCATCAGGAAGGGCACAACTCTATCAGCTGAGCAACAATGTTCATCAAAGTGTTGAGTGCTACAGTGTAGGTTAGTTTATTAGGACAAGTGCATGACAGTACGGTTAGTTAGGGTTAGATTTTTTATTATTTTTTTTTAATTCAGATAATGGTTGAAGAAGTGCGTCTTTAGTCGACGGCGAAAGATTGGACGTGACGTTTATTGAGTTAGGGCGAGCGATTGATTATCCAGTGTGTTGAGATGGAGTCCGGCTAACGATCGCGAGTGCCCGGACGAAATATGGATGAGCACTTCCTGTTTGGCGCGTCACTTCCTGTTGGCCGATCTGCCGATCGGCCACCAGATGGCGCTCTTGAACCGTTAGACAGTTGAGTGGAGCTCACCAGTACATCTCATGTCTCCGGAGGAGACATGTACAGTTCTACTTTATAAAATGCTAATTGTAAATATGTTTGTCAATGTTAATAATATGAGAAAGTCCACATTACAGTTCTACTTTTGTTTTGATGTGAAAAGCATGCTGCATAAGATGACTGCACTTAGCACTGACTGAGAAAGTACATATTACAGTTCTACTTTGACGTTTTAATGTTGGACCAAAGCATTGCATGTAATTAGAACAGGCAAATAAAAGTTATTTAGTTTAAAGTACAATCTTGGCTGTCTTTTTCTCTCAACGCTTCAATAGGTAGATCTTGCCTTCACCAAAAAAAAAGTGATCTTGGGCTTAAAAAGGTTGGTGACCACTGTTGTAGAGCATCAACATTCATACCGATGCCCACAAAGGTTTGGCGATAAAAAGGGAAAACAGCTACTACTCATGGTACAGAAATGTATTGGCATACAGCTAGAGGTGCACCTGGCCTGGGAGCATTGATGCACTGGCTTGTGTAGAATGCAGGCGAGGTGCTACCATGGTAATGTGGGAGGATAGCAATGAGTGGACAGACCCTGTATATGCATGTTGAAGGAAATCACTGGTTTTCACTTGAATTATGACAGGCATGTATGTAAAGTACAGATCTATAGATATTTTGTTTTAACTGATCCCCTGTGTGTGTTAACCTCTTAAGCCCAGAGCCCTATTTTCTGAAAATCCACCTCAAATACATACCTAAGTAAATGGAATATTGCTCCACTTCTACAAGGTCCATTTGCATGTTCTTGGTATCTAGGGACATCTATGGACCTCAGTGAATGTATTCCCAGTGTCAGGAATATTGTGTCTATTACTAGGTTTGCTTAAATTGTGATGAAACAAAGGAGAATATGAATTATGATTTTTCTTTGCATCTTTGACAGTGAATAACACCATGCTAAAAATTACCAGACATGAAAAACTGCCACTGATCTCGTTCAGTACCTTCTTGAGATCACATGTACAAAAGATCTAAGGAATTTAATAATAGTCAGGGGGCCAACACTGATATTGCAACTTAAGTAATCGCTTTTGGGTAGAAGCTGTCAACCTATCCAGTATTCATGTTTAACCACCTGACATATGGCCTAGCTATGTTGACATCTTTGAAAATGTTTTTTTTGGTCATTTAATCATTGTAAGCGGTAAAATCAGACCTTTTTTCACAATTCTGCCAAATTAGTGACAATTTGCTCTGTAATTTCTAACAATTTTGTAATATTATCCCTCAATATATCTCCTGTGAAAGTATGATCTTAGCTATTGATTAAAAAAAATCAACCAATGGTAAAACAATATCATACCACAGGGATATATGGAGAGTGGCAGAGAGGTCAACATGGGTGAGCTTCTCCAAAAATAACTGTGTGCAGTCCCCCTGTCACTTGCAACAACATATTCAGTGCTCAGGCCTACAAACAAAGCTGACTTAACCACCATACTACAAGCTGGTGCAAAGGAAACAGAGCTCAGTCCATCTGTTATGAGAACATGCACCATCATTGATGGAATGGCCTTAGTAAGAGCCATGGGTAAACCTCAAAATGCATCAACCTTCTGGGAATATGCAGATGTGTTCACACAGAGAGTGGCATCTAATCTACATGGGAACGTCACCAGAGTGGATATAGTGTTTGATCGGTACCAACAAAACTCCATCAAGAGTGGAACAAAACGCAGCACTACTCAGCAAAAGGTTCGCACAATTGTGAGTAGAGATGTAAAGCTACCTGCTAACTGGAATAGCTTCACTGAAATGGATGAAAAAAAGCCAACCATACCCATTTCCTATCAACTGAGCTTGAGAATCATGTGCAGCTTTATGATGAGGAACTTGTTATCAGTGGAGGGTTTGAGGATCCTGAAAAAGTCATGTCAGCAGCTGGGATTGATGTATCTCCCCTACAAGCTACACATGAAGAAGCGGATACACGCATATTACTACAAGCAGCTGATGTAACGACGAAAGGGTTTCAGAGGCTCATCATTCAGTGCTGAGACACAGATGTGTTGCTGCTACTACTTGTATTTGCAAACAAACTAAGCCAAGAAGTTTGGATGAAATCAGGAACAGCTAAGAAACCACACTACATCAAAGTCTATAAAATCACACTACCAAAATAATTAGATGCTCGATGGTCTGTTGGCATTTCATGCCATCACTGGATGTGATACTATGAGCCAGTTCACCAGAATTGGAAAAAGGACAGCATGGAAAGTGTTCCAGCAGTACCCACATCTTCTCCACAACTGTGGTGAGGATGAAGTACCAAGTACCACTTCCCTATCCTTGGCAGAACAGTTCGTATGTAAGCTCTATGACCTTAAGTCAACCATGCAACTGGATACAAGAAGTTCGCTGCGCTCTCTTTCGAAAACTTAAAGCCAATGTTGATATATTACCACCAACAGAAGATGCATTGTCAATGCACCTCAAGAGGGCCCACTACCAAACGAAGGTCACAACACATCCACAACTGCCCTCACCAATCAATTGTGGTTGATGAATGGTATGCTGGTCCCCATGCTTCTTACCAAGGAACCTGTACAATCCACATGCGTACAGCTGACAATGTGTGGATGCAAGGAAAGTGGAAGTCAGTCCTCTTGACATTCAAGAGACTAACGGTGAAGAAACCGATCTTGATCTGGATGTTGTGGTGCGGCCGCTAGAAAAAAGCACATCAACAACGAGATCTTCAGTGTGCGATTCTCAGCCCTCCACATCAGCATGTGCACTGAGGGCGCAGGGGCGTACAGATTGCCGTCTGTAAGCAGCAAACCTTGAGTCTGAAGTGCCTTCTAGGTCCTAACGGTATGTACCTGAGATTCTAGACCAAGTTTACTACCTTGCTGTGCATCCAGTTGTTGTGCTATTCTGACCTTGTGTCTCTTTCCTTCTCAGTGTCTCCTGTGCCCCATTGGATTCCTGGGCCTGTCCTCGTCCTCGTAGAATTAGCACGAAAGGTCACCTCGAGAATCATATAGATTTCTGCTTGGACATTATTCAAACCTGTGTAGTATTGCACTGTATCAAATTACTGTGCTCTAACTTGGCAAAAGTACCTAGCATACATTGGAATCATGATTCCTAAATTATTTGGGCTACTATCTCATGTTTCCAAGCTGATATTCACTCTAAAAACATGTTTTATTTTAGGCTGACATTTTATTTTTGACTTTCTTCAATGGTCTAGCTCTATTTTCTCTGACACAGTAACATCCATTTACATTTTGACACTTCTGCAGCCATCCCACTGCTGTCACCTTTCTTTTGATACCAGGAGTATCTATATGGCCCTTGTGATTGGGGAGATATTCTATATTTATTGTGGGCATGTCATTTCGAGCAGGCAATCTGAAAAATTTGCCTGAAATGGCCTCTAAAAGTCACAAAATAATTGTTCAAACTAGTCAAACACCCTAGAACATCTTATAGGTCCCCGCTTACCAAAAACACATGTTGACAGCTTCTACCCAAACATGGCAGCAAAAGTGTTAACGGAAGCACTTTTCAGGATTGGCCCCCTGACTATAAAGGGAAGATGATTAAACAGAAGGTTTTGTAGATTTGCATTTTGCAATTTGAAATATTATTATAGAATAGTAGGCTTATAAATGACCTTATTATAGCCAATTCGCATATTTATGGATTGTGCCAAAGCTTATCTTTCAAATGCCAGAGTGCAATTTGGAGTTAGTGTCACCAGGCGTGCATAACAACAGATAATGAAATCTACTGTATGTACAGTAGGTTTATTATTCTGGCCAGAGTGCCGCAATTTTGAAACTAATTTCAAATCTGATTGTTGCTACATGTTACAAATAGGGAAGATAAACTAACTGCACTCCAATATATGTCCATAACGTTACGTTTTGTGGTTTATTATCCCGAGTAATAAGATATATTAAAAAAATTCATACAGAAGTAATTAGCTTGAAGCCCCATAGAGGCCTTTGGGAAGTGTCGCTCATTCAAAGCTCTCGATGTCCTCTTCAAAATGGCGTAAAAAAAACTACAATTCCCATCTCTAAATGTTTCAAGATGGCTGACTTTCACGATCAAAACAGCACAAAAACTAATTCTAAAATCGCACTAATAACACTTTAACCTATTAGTAAACTAACGTATTGATGATAATATACATTATAACTGCTGTTGTGACATGGTTATGATGTTTACACTTGAATACGTTTGACAAAAAAAACAATACTTTTGTCTGGAGAGGTTGATTTATGACGTGATGTCAAATTTGATTGATTGAAACTTTTATTAACAGATTTTAGAATGGGTAGAATACAGTAAGGCTCAATACACACCATTGTTAAGGGGATGCAGACCAGAGAAAGACTTTCGTCTTGTTTACACCAGGGTCCCCCATTTTCAATTTATAATGAATTGTAAGTAGGGTGCAACTAGCACCGTGCAATCCATTCTTTGTGGATCTAGCCCTCAGTGTTTGTCAAATGAGCCATACTATTGTCTCCATAGCTATAATATAGAATATACAATAGCTCTGCAAAGATCGTGAAATATCGCGAAAATGGTCAAAGAAAGCTGGCGCCAGGCAGTACAGATGGGGAAAGGGCGTGGCAATTTCTTCCGAGTCAGACAAGCGTTGACAGCGAGACAGCAGAGATAGCTCCAGCCTCTTTTGAGGCTGGAGGGTGGGGGAGGGGAGCCACGAGGAGATAGCTAACTTCGGCTAATAGAACAGGCTTCGGCTAACTCAGGGGTTAGCAACCTTTACTATCAAAAGAGCTATTTTCCCCCCGTCCCACAAAATAAAATGCTCAGGGAGCCGCACAACTTATTTACCCTTAAAATGAAGATAATACAGTGTATAACATTTTATATATCCCCAAGCATACCCCACATTTAGCATAAAGCGCCTGACAATTGCATAACCAAAGTAATTTGCGATTTATTATACTTTATAATTATAGCACACAGTTTGTTGCATTAATGGGATTATAAAGCAACAAAAATAAAATGTTTGACTTTTTATTGCTGTTTTTACCTGTTATAACAAAGGAAACCCTCAAACTCCTATGAAGAGGAGAAAAGATTCTGGCTGTGTAGACCTATTTTTAAATAAAACACAGAAGAGGAGACAAAACACTGGTGTCTGTAGACCGACTTTGAAATAAAACCCTGAACTATTCAGGTATATTTGAGTCCTTCCCTTATTTGTGGAACATTTATAAAATAAAAAGTAGTCCACTTTGAAAAAAGACTACCATGTGAAATCAAACACAGAAAAGGAGAAAAAACACTGGCATCTGTAGACCTACTTTGAAATAAAACCCTGAACTATGCAGCTCTATTAGAGTCCTTCCCTTATTTGTGGAAAATCTATCAAATAAAAATAAAAATGTTGTTGTTCCCAAATTTCACACCACATATCAGGCATACAGGTAAGACTGCATCGTTAGTCGTGAAAGCAAATTAATCTGCCAACGCTGAATTAAACCCTCTATTTTCCTCAGATTTTCCTTTTTTTGGATTGATCCATGGTTAGCTTACTGGGGGGTCGGAAACTCAAGATTAGCCACTTGCAGACGGCAGGGAGAGGCGCAGGGTGTGACGTTATTTGTACTGTATATTTTAGTTGATGAACTATTTTTGTTGACTAAATATCTTAGTTGATGAAATATTTTTTCATTTCAGTGTCACAGTATGACATCGATCTCCAAAATAAGAGGAAAAAAATATATATAAATAAGTAAAAAAAAATAATAGTCAAAAGATGCAGAGTGCACACACATAGAGGTAAGCAGCTGTGAGTGAAGCCTGGCCTCCCTCTCAACTCTGGAGTGAAAGTAAACAGCAGACAACGGGTGGGCAAAGTGGTGATTTGACTATTACAATTACAATTAATATGCCAGTAACTTTCCAATAATAGCCTAATAATAAATGGGATTTGGCAATGCCCGGTCGTCGCTAATGCAGCATACAAACAAACACAAATCGGTACAAGAACAGTTTTTACCCACAGGCCTGATGAACAGTTAATCCGCTCATTACTGGACTCAAATGCTGCTACAATGCTCAACCCTCGTGCATCAATATAATGTGAAATTATTTTTAACTTGTCGAGTGTGTAATAATAATAAAATAATAATTTTTTAACTTATTTCTACTTATGTTATTGCACATACCGCATACATTTTATTATATATAAATACCTGCTTTTTTATTCTATTAATTGTTGCTTTTTATTCCTTTATGCTGTGTAGCTAACAGAGATAATTCCATTGTACTTGTTGCATATAGCAAATAAACCTGAATCTGGGGAAGACCACAATGTAGAGATACAGTATAGCTACAGGCTTCAGCTAACAGGACAGGCCACAGAACCACCAAAGCGATCGACAGAGATATAATCTATTAATCTTGTTTCTTATACCACCAAATACTTTCATTCTGTACGAGATGCTATGTTTATGGAAATAAACATCCTTTCCTATAAAGAGACGATGACTCCAGTTACATTTTTGTCCGGATGCATTAACGGGGTGAAACAGTGATTACAGCCAGTGCGTGGGAGGACAGAATTCCACCAAAAGATTGCCTCACAAACAGCCTCCCACGCGTTACTCCTCGCCACTGAGAGATCGAGCTGCGCAGGTGAAAAGATGCGACTGCTGTTACCTCAAGTACCGGAGGGGACTTGTGCTATGTATGACTTAGTCCACATTGCAGCCGGCTTGTGGGAGGCAAGAAACAGCGTCCGTGACAGGGGAGGGTTGAATTGGATGATACGAAATTGGGATGGGAGAAAATATAGAAAATGGGAGAAAAAGTGGATAAAAAAAAAGATTGCCTCACAAACAACAATTAAAGACTTCAGGGAAGAACAGATGAAGGCTGAATCACGATATCTAACAAGGATTAAGATGGGTTACTCCTCCCCATCAAGACAATATTACCAGCGATGCGCTCAGGTTCCACTCCACTCACATGCTCTGGTGATTCTTATTTAAAGTGGTTTACTGCATGTAATACACAGACAGAATATTAACACTTTGAGTGCCACGAGGTGGCGCCAGAGTTAGCGCTTCAATGCCACCATCGGCGCCAATGTTACGCTTAATATCGCCTAATCTATGTTTTAAATTATGGCTATGTGTCTAATCTGCCCGTCGTTTATCAAAGAATCCTTTTCCAGTCAGTGCTGTCAAGGCAGATTGGTTTTTTATGGCTTCATTTCCGTTTGAGAGCATTTTGAAAAGCACCCGTTTTGAGGTAAAAAACAGTTAATTCTAGACCATTCTATGATAATCGTCTTTTACTGGAATATTCCAGAACGTTGATATTTGTCGGCCTATTTATGAATCGTTTTCAAATAAACGCTAGATGATCAATATTATACGTGCACGCAAGCACATTCGAGCCGCGCACGGATAATCGGCGTGTTCATTTCCTCTTGGACTTTTACAGTGAAACCGAAAGAGCCCATTTCACAAAACAGCTTATATCTTCATCAAAATTAGTCTGATTATCCTAACACTGATAACATAGATTCCTTACCTGACATCAGATGGTATCCAACTGGTATATTCCAATTCCTGATCACCATTCGAAAAAATCGATAAGTGTATGGATCCAACGTGTGTACAGTGCAGTACATGATTCCGCGGGTCTCAGAGGCTCCAGAATGAACTGTGATAACCCCGGCTGCGTCAGTGGACTGGAAAATGTGGAGTACAGGATTTTTTTCCCCATCCATTTTCATTGAGTCCATTCCAAAATCCCTTATGTCATCTGGGAGACGATAGGGGGCGCTTTTTTCCACATCTGATCGCCGGCGGTGCTCGGGTATACTATGGTAGGCTTGCGTGATGCAATATGATTTCAGATTGCTAAAAAAAAAAAAAAAAAAATAAATCGGAGAAATCTCGTGAGTGGCTTTCAACATAACTATCGGAAACCCGAGATATCTCGTGAGTGGCAGTGAAAGTGTTAAAATAAGCCAACTTGCATTATTTATTGAAAAAATACACTTTAAGGTTTATTTATTTATTTATTATCCCAACAAAGTTGGGAAGAGGTAAAGTGTTCATCATCCTCATCTTTCTTTCCTTCCTTCCTTCCTTCCCTCCTGCCTGGAATACTCTTTTTTTGGCAGGGTTGATAATGTCACAACAAGGAAGAGATTATTACATTTTAGCGAATACATTTTGGGTGTAAACAACTTGTAACAACTTGTTCCTTTGGGGACACACCGGATAAACTGTATAATGATCCATTTTACAAAGTTTTTACCTATAGCAAAATATTAAATTCAAGTCATCCTTTTGGTGGATTATGTACCTCATTTGGTTTTTTGTCATATACTGTAGTGGTCCCATGCCATGTTGTGAGCCTGCTCACTAGTTCCAACCCCATACACAACGCTGTCTGGCATCAGAAGGACATAGCTCCCTCTATAGACAACCACTAACTTCATCACTATGACAATTAAAATTTAAAAAGGGATGTTAATATTGAACAATTGAATGATGTGTGACTTTGGACAATAAACGTTCATAGTCCAGACATATTGACAAAGATGGGAAGAGGCCTGAACATTATATCTCTTTGTCTTTTTGCCATTTCATAATAAAAACAGGGACAAGCGCCTCTCTCTATCCTCCGTTGCGCAAGCAGCGTGTGTCTGTCTGACGGCCCGATATAACGAAACGATCTGACGTTTCCATTGGTTCTCCCAGCCAACATGACCATTTCTAGCATTTCCATTGACTATAGATGCATAGCAGATGCATTGGGGAGAGAAAACGACCAATCTAGAAATGTCAAGATTCTATGCCTTAATTCCGCGCACTACCAGTAAGCCTGTGAGCAATGAGAGATACAGAACATTTAGTCAGAGAGAAGATAATCTCCCGATTCAGATAACGGAACATAGGCCAATCTCGGTTACTCTCTTTGTCTGGGAACACCCATGTTCAAATTCAGCCACGCCCCATTTTCCATGACATCCGGGGTGTTTTACTCTAAACCGTTGGGATTTTGACGTCGAAAGGTAGGTGATGTGAAATTATACTTATTTTAGAGTATTATATCAAATTTCATGAGTATTCATCTATATTTAGTCATCTAAAGACTATTAGATATGAACGTATGTACCAGTAAGAAGTTGGAATCTTTAGAATGTGTTTTGGGCGACTGTGTTTTTTCCAAGTATGAGTAGCCTCTAATCGTTGTCCGTTAACTCCCTAGTTGCCCCAAGATAACGTCAAATTGTTTGGCTATGTTGCTAGCCATATAGCCAGTGTTATGTCTGACGAAAATGGGTAAATACATTGTAATCTTAAGCAGAGATCTAACTTTGTCTGACGTGATGAACGAAGGGGCGCAGAAATATTATAAGAAAAAAAGATGTCGCGTGAAAAATTATGAACTGTGATTTTGAGTGGTTTTTAACATGACACACGGAGATCTAACGGTAACGTTATCCTTTTATATGTGATTGTATCGTTTCAATTTCCCTTGTGTTATAAAACCAAGCATTATTCAGCATTATGAACTTCGTGTTTCCTTTTGATTATCATTTAATAACGTGTATCTGCTCTGTCCCTCTTTCTTTGTTTGTGAGGGGAGGGGGCTTTGTGGGGGAGGGCAGTAACCGATTATATATATTTTGTATATACTGATTCAGATTATATGAGTAGGGGTTAGGGGTATCCATAGATAGATAATATGCAGACGTTTTACAAATGTGTTCTCTCTCTCTCTCTTTCTCTCTGTGTATATAAAAAAATCAAGTCTCTCTCAAAGACCTGTGAACATCAGTTACTCTCTCTCTCTCTCTCTCTCTCTCTCTCTCTCTCTCTCTCTCTCTCTCTCTCTCTCTCTATCTCTCTCTCTCTCTCTCTCTCTCTCTCTATCTCTATGTCACTAATCAACCCTCTCAATGTATTCTCAATGAATTAATTCATAGCATAATGCTATGAAAGGTTGTGTACCAATTTCTGTTTGTGTCCCGACAAATATCTGTAAAACACTAAAAACATTCACTACCAAATTGTCCCAGATTTGACTAATAGAAAAACATAATGCATGACGCATCTGAATTCAACAGTGATGTGTCTGTATGTGCGTCAATCAATGTCTCTCTCTCTCTCTCTCTCTCTCTCTCTCTCTCTCTCTCTCTCTCTCTCTCTCTCTCTCTCTCTCTCTCTCTCTCTCTCTCTCTCTCTCTCTCTCTCTCAAAGACCTGTGAACATCAACTACTCTCTAAAAAATCTGAAACAGACAGACATTTGTTGTTTGTGGCTTTGCGGGATAGGGGACTTTTTTATACATGAGACTACTGATTCAGTTTATGAGTAACAGGTTAGGGGCATCCATAGAGATAGATAATATGCAGACGTTTTACAAATTACAAATCTCTCTCTCTCTCTCTGTGTGTATACAAAAATCTGAAGCATAGACAGACAGACAGTCAGAGTCAGAGCTCAATCAGGGACAGCACAGTTTGTATGTTCTTGTTTGTTTCTTTCTCTACAGGTGAATGGAGGTGTGTGTGTGTGTGTGTGTGTGTGTGTGTGTGTGTGTGTGTGTGTGTGTGTGTGTGTGTGTGTGTGTGTGTGTGTGTGTGTGTGAGGCTGCCATGCTAATATTTCAGCATAATCATTTTGGTTTCATAAAATAAGTCGGCAGTTGGAAGTTCATATTATTTTACTTTATTGTTTAAAGTATTTTTGTGTGTTTGCAGATGCCTAATATCCGCCAAATGCGGAAGAGGGAGAGGAAGGTGCATCAGTGGACCCCGGAAGCCATGGATAAGGCCATCGCAGAGGTCAGAGCAGGCAGGTGTAGTGCGAGGCGGGCAGCCACTGTGTTCGGGGTCCCTAAGTCCAGCCTGACCGACGACTCAGCGGAAGGGTGGCTCTGGCTTGCAACATCAGCCGGAACACCTATCTGACCACTGAAGATGAGAGTTCCCTGGTGGAGTACTGCTTGTACTCTGCCAGTTATGGGTTTCCGCTGACAAGGTTGCAGGTCCTGGCCCACGCCCTGGCCATCTATAACCTCCGCCACCCAGGGAACCAAAAAACATCCCTTGGCCAGACGTGGTGGATACATTTCCGGGAGAGGCAACACCATCGCCTCATGATCCGGATCCCGGACACCATTGACCATGGGAGGGCAACCTGCGCCAAGAGGGGGGCCATAGAAGAATATTTTACGCTCCTCACCAGCAGCATTTATAACTGTGACGAGACAGGGTTTCAGCTGGACTCCAACCGGAGGAAGGTCGTCATGCCCCACGGGATGAAGCACGCATATAGGCAGGCCCAGGGAACCAGGGAGCACATCACGGTCCTGGCCTGCCTCAACGCAGCTGGGGAGGACGTCCCCCCTTTTATTATTTATAAGGGGGGATACCCGGGAGGGCCCTACAATAGGGAGGGAGTCCCCAATGCCCTCTACGCTAAGTCGCCAGCGGGGTACATTGACTCTGAACTATTTACGAAGTGGTTCACCAACCACTTCCTGAAGTATGCCACGGAGGAGCGCCCGTTGCTGCTCGTGATGGACGGTCACCAGTCCCACCTGGATCCAGAGATGGTCCGGACGGCACAGAGGGAAAGGGTCATTCTCCTGTGCCTACCGCCACACACCTCTCACATCCTTCAGCCTCTGGATGTGAGTTGTTTTGCACCCTTCAAGGCAGATTTCTCCGGGCTTGTGGGAGATCTGTTGGCAGTTAGCCACTCCTTCATGATTTCTAAGAAAGAGTTTTCAAGGGTGTTCAGAGACTCCTACCTGCGGCTATTGACGGGTCATGCCGTCTGGGCCACGGTGCGGGACCCCTGCCCCTCCCCCTGCATCTCCTGGTGCCAACCCTGCTGTTACCCCCCAGCCCAGCCCCCCACCCAGCCCTGTGCTCCTAGCCCCACACCCAGACCCCGTGCTCCAGTCCAGGACTCACCCCCCAACCCCTACCTCAACCACCCCCTTGTAACAGCAGGGAGGATCACGGCGGACCTGGGACAACTCCTGGCCCAGATAGAGTTTACTCGAAGAGCTGGAAAGGTCAGGAGGAACACCACCAAGGCCTGCCTGCTCACCGCCCAGGAGATGACGGATGTCATAGAAGAGGCAGAGGGCCGCGCCGCCCGCGCTGAGGCAGGAGCTCTGGCCAGGGCAGACCGACAGTGGCAGCAGGCTGAAGACCCAAGAACTCGGAATCCCACAGCCTCCTCCCGTACTCCGTGTGGCGGCTATCTCCCTAGCCGCAGAAGAGGAGTGTCCCCTGTGTTACTGTAGTAAACGGTTTATATCTTCTTTCACGCATGTGCAGGAATTAAAGTTGTGTGTTCGCAATTATTAGCTGATGTTGATGTGATGAAATAGACTGATCCAAAAAATAGAATTACAGTACCATGAGCTTCAGTGTGGCCAGCAAAGATAATAAGCTCATTTAACCAACATGTATTTTGTATTAATTGTTTTTACTATTAAACCTATTTTGATCAGAAGATCTGTCTATGATATAATATATGAGTCCGGTTTCTACCACAGTGTCTACGTCGTTTTTAATACATTTTCAAAGAGGAGTATCAGTTTGTTAGTCAGGGTTGTAATCGTCTCTGTGTTGATGGACAGAATAATTCAGCGAAGATGAACTGACGGATACGTCACCATCCACAAAGCTGTTGCTTCTGAAAAGACACCGTTACGTTAGGTTCTAATTTATATAATAAACCAACAAAACAGTAATACCTTCCGTAAAATGTATATCCGTTCAGTGACAGAACAATGTAGCCGGGATCATAACCATCTTTTCATGCATTTCTCTATGACCGCATGTGTATTAGATGATATGGCAAAATTTTACATTTGGCCAGTAAATTAGAATCTTAGAATCTTGTCGGCCACATTGGCTGGCCAAAATAAATGCTAATGAAAACCCTGCTGTCCACACAACTTAAGATCATATCTGTGCGTATACACGGTTCTCACATTAGGCACCCTGATGTTCCCTCAACTCTGGAAAAAGTTGACTTTCTGAGAGCTACGAGGTTATGGCACATACTAAACACTGATGATTCGCCGTCTGGGCCGAGATAGCCCTTCCAGCATAGTACTGACCTTGGGCTCAGGTGTGAGGGCGTCCTCCCCGGCCCCTGGAGCAGGACTGGCCATAAGGCTCTGCTCCTCAGGGGCCCCGGTCAGCAGCTGGCCGGGCTCCTGGCTGCCTGGGGGCATCAGTGTCTCCAGCTCGTGGCAGTCGCTGCTCTCTGGCACCGGGGCCGCCACAAGCCGCCCCCCTCGCCTGTACTGTGGGGTCAGTGCTGTGGAGTCCAGCCCCCCAGACACCTCCCTGAAACACAAGAGGAGACATGTCAGGAATAATATGATGGTTATAGTGTCTCTAGAAGACAAACCATGCACTTTATGGTTACATTATGTATTTTCTTTTTTAATTAAAATGTATTGTCATTATACAGTATACATTTGGCACCCAACCAGAGTGCAAATGTAATAGTAAAGTTCAATAGTAATATACAATGTACAGGTGGTTAAACTGGGTATAAAATATATAAACTAGTACTACTGGGTGTAGTGCTAATTATATGTATGTACAGAGTTGTATTCATATGTACAGTGATACAGGCATAAAGACAGTATGGTCATAGTCATACTGACCAGCAGTGTAACTATTAAGAGTAGGTAAGGGATATGTACAGATATATATATATATAGAAAGGATTATTTGCAGGTATGATATGTGGATAGATAAGAATACATGGTAAGAATATATATATATATATATATATATATATACAGTATATACAGAATTATTGTACATGCTATCATACAGTTATATGAAGGTATATTCAGACAGATATGGGTATGTATATATGCAGTAAATATATAATGTATATATACAGTATATGGGCCATTCTACCAAATTGGTTGAAAGTCAGGTTGGAAATATTTAGAAATTGTACCATATCTAAAGTACACATATCTAGTGAGTGTACCGGCAATTTGTATATTGTATTTTCAGAATATTTTGGAATGTTTTTCCTCTCCCAAAAATGATCACTACCGAAACATAGTAATACACTATAGTAAAAAGGTATTATATTAACCTGTTACGATTGTGTTTCCTTCCCTTCTCTAAAGAGTATTTCTTTACATTTTTCTTGAAGGTTTTCACAATTAAATCAATAAAAATAAAAGAAATTCCAAATTTCTAAGTTCAATTGATACAATTAGATCAAAATCTAAAAGCAATCTTTCTCTGTAAAATGCATAACACTGATCATATTGATTTCAGAGTTAATGACTTTGGAACACATTTATTTCAAAATGATGGGATTTAACTACTTATCATTCCATTTAGTCACTACCGAAATTTATTTATTTGTTTATTTAAACGGGACAGAGCATATTACTGGACACTACAAATAAATGCAGTGTAAATACACCGGATTTAGCAAGGATGCTAATTTTCATCTGCAGTCCCCACACAAAGCATAAAAACGAAACATGCAGGCAGTGAAGTCAAGTCAAGTCAAGTCAAGTCAAGAGTTTTATTTGTCACGGCATACAAGTAAACAATGAAATGCGGGTGGTCTTGCCCGCAACGATGTGCAATACAGTAGTACAACATATAATAGAATCCAATAGACAACATTGTGCAATAAACAGGTAACATAGTGGGACATCACAGTATTTGTACATAGTTATTTACAGAGCATGAAGGACATGCTAGGTCCCTTGGTAGTGCAATACACTGTATACTATTTTTAAAGTGACCTTTCTTTGTGGCCATAAGTGTGGGCGTGTGCAGCATGAGTGAGTGCTTTCTCATGTTAAAGTGGCTGCTAGTGTGCGAGCGTGCACAGCGTGTGTGTCGTGTGTGTGCTAATGTGTGCTTGTGTGTGTAGGGTTCAGTGTTATGTGACCCTCAGTGTTCATTGTTCAAGGCTCTGATGGCCTGGGGGAATAAGCTGAGCTGAAGCCTCTCTGTCCTAGTAGCTGGTGTTGGCAGGCGTCTGCCTGACCTCAGCAGCTGGAACAGGCTGTTATTGGGGTGGTGAGGGTCTTTCATTATTCTGCAGGCTCTGGATTTGCACCTCTTGTTGTATAGAACCTGCAGGGGAGGTAGTGCAATACCCGTGGTACGCTCGGCAGAGCGCACCACTCTCTGTAGGGCCTTCTTGTCCTGTGCCGTGCTGTTGCCATACCAGGCAGTGATGTTTCCAGTCAAGATGCTCTCTACAGCTCCGGAGTAGAAGGACTGGAGTATCTTCCCCGATACTCTGAACTTCCTTAACTGTCTCAGGTGGTAGAGGAGCTGCTTCACCTTTTTTACAACTGTGTCTATGTGTGTTGACCATGTCAGATCCTCTGAGATGTGGACCCCCAGGTACTTAAAGCTGCTCACCCTGTCCACGGTGGCCCCGTTTATCCTCAGTGGTGTGTGTGTCTCCTGCTGTCCTCTCCTATAATCCACGATCAGCTCCTTGGTTTTACCAATGTTCAGGAGCAGGCTGTTGTCCTGGCACCAGCGTTCCAGTACCTCAACCTCCTCCCGGTAGGCCTTCTCGTCGTTGTCCGAGATCAGCCCCACCACCACCGTGTCGTCTGCGAACTTCACTATGGAGTTGGAGCTGAACTTGGCCACACAGTCGTGTGTGTATAGTGAGTACAGCAGGGGGCTCAGAGCACAGCCCTGGGGGGACCCAATGCTCAGGGTGATGGTGTTGGAGGTCTGACCCCCCACCCTGACCGCCTGGGGTCTTTCACTCAGAAAGTCCAGTACCCAGGCGCTCAGAGCGGAGCTCAGACCCAGCTCGATCAGCTTGTCCACCAGTCTGGTGGGGACTATGGTGTTGAACGCTGAGCTGTAGTCAATGAACAACAGTCTCACATAGCCCCCCTTCTGACGGTCCAGGTGAGAGAGGGTGCTGTGCAGTACTTGGGAGACCGCATCGTCAGGGGACCTGTTTGGCCTGTATGCAAATTGCATAGGGTCCATATCGCTGGGGAGGGAGGCACAAATAGCATGCTAACATAACATAGCATAGCATAACATGCTATGAGACAAGGCATAAAAACATACATACAGAAAAAAGTACAAGGTATAAATGGTGCACTACAATATAATTTGACTATACATAGTCACAGGTTTGGTTGTCGAGTAAAATTTTTTTTAGATTGAATTTAAAAGATAGAAATGATGTACAATCTCATATGGTCAGTGGTAGATCATTCCAGATTAAACAGCCCTGGACTGAGAGGGTGTTTTTAGCAAAGGCAGTTTGCCGGCCGGGCACTTCGCAATCCCCTCTAGTGGTTGCTCTAGTGCTGATTCCTCTATCAGGCTTCCTTTCTATGAATTCCCTCAGAGGGGGCGGGCACAGACCATGTAAGGTCTTGTAAATAACAATAGCCTGTTTAAAAATATTAAATTGGCAAAACTAAAAAAGATTTACCTCTGAAGAATGTGACAGTGGTGATATGAGTGAGGTTTCTTATCGAATACTTTAAGTGCACTCTTGCATAGCTGTTCTATGGGTTTGAGGATCGTCACACCTGTGCAAGACCAGTTTGTGAAGCAGTACTCAATGTGTGATAGAATCATACAGTGGAGATAGGATCTAGCAGCACTGACTGTCAGGAAGGGTCTAATATGTTTGAAGTTTTGAAGGTTGAATTTGATTGTGTTTGTAACTTTCTTCACATGTTTTTTGAAGGTTAAGGTTGAGTCTAGCATGACCCAGAGGTACTTGAACTCTGACACAAGTTCAAGTTCCTCCCCGCCCAGAAACACATTTGAAAACCCTAACACAACAGCTTTCTTTGAAAAAGCCATGCAGACTGTCTTTTTTTTTTTCTCTTTTTCTCCGCCTGATTTTCTATGCTTTTCTCCCCATCCCAATTTAGTCGTTATGCCAATTCCCCCCCTCCCCTACCTGGTTGTTGTGCGCATGTTCCCCCTACTGGTCGGTACCCTGAAGTCTACCACATGCTTCCTCCGACACATGCGGAGACAGCCAGCGGCTGTCTTTTCACCTGGCAGCGAGGACTCTCATTGGTGAAGTGTAACGCGTGGGAGGTCACGCTGCCTTCACCACTTCCTGCCTTTCGCTGAGCAGGTGCCCAGACCTGACCTGTAGGTGTCACTGTCCACAACGCCAGATTACCACCCACGACTTCCCTCCCGCTAACTCAGCCAAACGAGTTAGTATGACGATCGGCCCAAGCCGCAGGCAATGCTGACTCCGGGAGTCGAGACCGCAGCCTCTTGCATTGGTGACGAGCGCAATCTCCGCTACGCCACCCGCCCGCCCCTGCAGACTGTCTTTTTTTGCGTTCAGGAGCAGACATGAGTCTATGAGCCAGTCCTGAACACTGGTCAAGACAGAGGTTAAGACCGTTGATACCTCTGCATAGCTTTTGCCATGGGTAAGTATAACAGCATCATCTGCATACATCTGGACATGTACATTGTTACACACATCAGGTAGATCATTTATAAACAGTGAGAACAGAATTCTAGTACTGATCCCTGGGGGACACCAACCAAGCAAGTGTGGTAAGGAGACTTGATACCGTTAACACTTACACACTGTTCCCTGTTGGATAAATATGAGCTAAACCACTGGATAGCATCTGGGGAAAAATTTGAATGTGATAATTTGGCTAGGAGGACCTGGTGACTGACGGAGTCAAAGGCTTTTTTGAAGTCCAGAAACACTGCCATTGCGCAGGGGGCTTTGTCCAAAGCACACTTCACCCTTTCAGTGAAAAGGCAGTTTGCCGACTCAGTGGAGTGGAAGGCCCGGAACCCAAACTGCATAGGGTGTAGTGGGGTGTGACCTTTGTCTAGATGTTTAATAATGGACTTAACAATCCACTTTTCAGCCACTTTTGAGATCATTGGTAAGATGCTTATGGGTCTATAATTTGATATGTCCGTTTTGGCGCCAGATTTGAAGATTGGTGTTATTACTGCAACCTTATGGACAAATTAACCAGGTGTGTAATAGGTGTCACCAGGGAGTCAGCATTCGTTTTGAGAAAGTTTGTATCAAGCCCATGAGCATCCTTGGCCTTGGATGCTTTCAGTGATATAATAGTATTTGCCACCTCGGTTTCAGTGATTTCCTCCAAATTAAAGATGGGGAGGTCATTTTGGACAGGGCGTGGTACAAACTTGGAGGGTTTAAACAGCTGTGTGATTTCATTAACAGAGTCTAGAAAGAATGTACTTAGGTTACTAGCAAGAGTGCAGGGATCTTTCACCAGGACATTGTCTATCTTTAGTTCTAAATTGTTGTTATTCTGCTTATGGTATTTCCCTGTCATTTTATGTATGTACTCCCAGTCTTTTTTTGCAGTTTCCTTTAGCACTCTCTATGATGTAGACGTAATATTTGGCTTCGGCCTTCCGTAACACATTCGGGGCCATTGGGATTAGACGGGGCCCACTCTAGGAGGCCAGATTTTCATTACAATGTTTCACTGTGCATGAGGTTGTTTGTAGAGCTAAATCTATATTTTATATTATTGCTATGTGTCAATTGACAGTATAACCTTCCCTTCAATATGCCATAAAGAAATAATTGTTTCATCAATATGTTCCCGTTTTATAGCGTTTTGAATATGAACGTTATATCGGAATGGTCTGGTATAATTCCTGCAACGCTAGTTATAGGGCGCTAAGCTAATAATGTTAAATCGATTGGCGTTTCGGCCCTACACAAGCTAGAGTTAAAAATCAAAATGCATATGATCGGTATCATGTTCCACCATGAATGCATGAAAGGGGGGGGGGGGGGGGGGGGGAAGTCGTTTCTGATTATTGATTACCAATAACGGCATTCGTTATTGCAACAAGATACGCTGACCGGGTGGATGGCTATGAGAACAAGGCCCAATCAGGCTGAAATTGACGTCAAATCGCTCTTACCTGTGGCCGGTTGGATTCCAAAAAGAATTTCCCAGTTATTTGATCGCCATCTGGTAGATCGATATGTCCATTGGCTGATGCTATATTCCTTTACTGCATACTGAATTTGGCGTCGCAAAAAGTATTCCAGCCGATCTGGTGAAGCCATAGCTTCATACAGAATAGTATGCCCGGACCGAAAAAAAAGTGACATCCGATCTGCAACAGGGGAAACTGCATTCTCGAGACAGCGCCAATACCAGGATCTGGCCGGTACTGCACTTTCGGAGTCCCAATATGCCTTTTCCAGCCAAAATACAGCTCCGTGACAACATCCGGGATATTAAAATGGAATAAAAACAAAAACAAGCTTAACACGTATGTATATGTGGTTGGCCGTCAAGCGTCGGCTCCCAAACACGTATTTATACGTGGTTGGCCGGGAATGTGTTAAGAAGTGGGTGACTAGGTTTCGTGCATGGGAGAATTTTTGCCTGTCTGCTGTTAGGCCAGACTTTAATGCTTGTTTAAGCAATATATATCTTTTTTCCATTAGACCTCTGCATTCATTATCTATCCAGGGAAGAGTGATTTTTTGCCTTTTCCCCTGGCTCCTATTTCTGGTGAAAGATACCATTACTTTGCTTATTTTAGACAGCAAGACATTACACCCCATTTCAACATCATCACATGTATAGATTTCATTCCACTCAAGCCCTTGTAGGGCGACCTCAGGGCTATGTTGGAGATGCTTTGGGATGGTTCTGATTAATGGTTGGGGCTGAGTTTTACTGAAACGTTGTTTTGAGAGTTTCCTAGAAAATAAAATTATATTGTGGTCTGAGAGGCCTGTTAAGTAGTTATATGTTTTGGTGATTCTTTCCACTTTATTGGAGAATAGTAAATATATTCTGGTTGCTGAGTGGCTGGTGATTCTTGTGGGCTGTTCTATTAATTGAGTTAGATTATAGTGGTCTGTTATTTGTTTAAGGTTTTTTCTTAGCTTCTTATCATCCCAATTTACATTTATATCGCAGATTAAAATCACTTCATGGTTCAAATCACATGCTGTGAGTATTGATTTGAGCTGGTCATAGACTTCTACTTTAGCTTTGGGCTGACGGTACAGGCAAATCAGGGTGAACGTCATCTCTGTGGAGAGTGTAATTTAATAATAATAATAATTAGGGATGTCCGATATTATCGGCCTACCGATATTATCGACCGATATTGGCATTAAAATGTGATATCGGAAAATATCGGTATCGGTTTTCAAAAAAAAGAATATATATATTTTTACATTTCTATAACCTTTATTTACCCAGGAAAAGCAAGTAAGAACTAATTCTGATTTTATTTATTGTAAAAAGTATGCATAATGTTGTGTTAATTCCACAACAAGAGATATGTAATGTTAATTACCTGAAATTATTCCGTTTTTTGGGGGGGGGGGGGAGACCCTGCATATATCGGTATCGGTTGATATCGGTTGAAATCGGTATCGGAAATTAAGAGTTGGACAATATCGGTATATCGGTATTGGTAAAAAAGCCAATATCGAGCATCCCTAATAATAATGCATTTTATTTATAAGGCGCCTTTCAAGACACTCAAGGTCGCCGTACAACAATTTAAAAACAGTTCATTAACAATCACAATCCATTAAAAAAATTTAATCAGACATACGCCTGCCTAAATAGGTGGGTTTTGAGGTGTGTTTTAAATGGGATGATGGAGTCAATGTTCCTGATGTCGGGGGGGAGGGAGTTCCAGAGGTGAAGGCTCTTGACCCCATGGTGGACGGACGGGCTGGGGGGACGGTCAGGTTGATGGAGGAGGCAGACCTGAGGGACCGGGTGGGAATGTTGATGTGGAGGAGGTCGGACAGGTATGAAGGGGCGAGGTTGTGGATGGCCTTGAATGTATGGAGGATGATCTTGTAATCTATGCAGTGTTTAATGGGAAGCCAGTGTAGTTGGCGTAGGACAGGGGTGATGTGACTGATGACAGGGGTTCTGGTTATTATACGGGCAGCAGCGTTCTGGACCAGTTGGAGCTTATGGAGGAGTTTGTGGGGGAGACCAAAGAGAAGGGAGTTGCAATAATCAATGCGGGCGTGACCACCTGCATTTCACTATGTGACAAATAAACCTCTTGATTCTTCTTGAGTTGTCGTATTAATATGTAGCCTACAGTGATGTGCAATACACAATTGTTAAGGGGATGCAGACCAGAGGACTTCTTCCCCCATTTTCAATTCATAACATTTATGTATGAATTGTAAGATTTCAATAAATATGAACATGTTAATGCTACTACTAAAACTGAATTTATACTGAATTTGTCTTACACTTAATGCAGGGATGTTCACAGCATTTCACTTTCAACCAGGTATCTGATTAATTTAATGTAGCAACTAGTTCACCCAGTCCTTGTTGGACTGAGTGATAAGTGGTTGCCTAGTGGAGATTTAGGATTCACTGACTGTAGACTGTAAGAAAAAAAGCTGCAAGAAAACTAAATGTCTGGCATCTATGGTTTCCAAATACTGTCAAATTACAGTAAAATCAAATGCATTTACAGATTACAACCTTTATTTAATGGTTATTTTGATAAAAGGTAATTTACTGTATTTTTATAGCATTTACACTCTACACAGTAGGAAAACAAAATAATACCGGTTTTGACCAGCAGATGGCAGCGACGAGGCAGCTCCATTGGGAGGGGGCGGGGCCGGGTGGGAGGGGGCGGGGTGATGGGGCGGGGCCAGGAGAAGGGGCGTGGCTAAAACCTGTACGTATTTTCAAATCCCAATGTTGACAGCTATGGAGGGTCTCCTTTCTGAAACTGGGACATATGTATAAAATGTTAAATGGATCTGCCCCCAGTTATTTATGCTCTCGCATTGTCCTGCGTGGCCAGGTCCACGGACGACAGTTGCGGTCTGGACAGCTCTCAGTTTATGAGCCTAGAAAGGGTTCCTATTCACAGAATGGCTTTCTGTCTACAGCCTGCCGGCTGTGGAACTCTCTGCCCAGGGCCATCCAAAACTACCCCACTATTGCTGTCTTCAAGAGGGGTGTGAAGCGACATCTGCAACAATAGGTTGCAGTGGGTGCTTGGCCACCACTCTTGAAGAACAGGAACATGACATGCTGTAAGGAGGCTATTTCAGAAAATATGTTGTCTATTTTATCTACTTGTTGTATCTATCATATCTTCTTAACTCTTTCTTTGTGATTTATTGTATTCTTCTTGGGACCATGTTGGGAACAAGTCGACAGACTTTCACATGTTATCCTTGTACCCCTTGTTTTTATACTTTTGTATAAATTGTATGTACTAAATAAAAATCAAATCAATCAAATCAAATCATACTGGTTGCATGTAAATTTGATTTGCCCCAGGATATTAATGTGACCACAGGATATTAAAGTGATATGTTACATGTGTGTTTTTACGTTACACATTAAATGTAATAATTCAACTTGGTACCCATGTGTACATTTAATATTGGTTAATTAATAATTTAGTATTTGTCAATCTCATTATTTAAATACAGTCATAATGATTATTATTATTATTATTATTATTATTATTATTATTATTATTATTATTATTATTATTATTATTATTATTATTATTATTATTATTATTATTATTATTATATATTATTGTTATATTATTATTTATTATTATACAGGCCTAGGTTATAATCACAATAAAGGGGTGGTGTATTATAGAATGAAATATGAACTAAGTTAAGCACAATAGAATAGAATATAATTATGAAATGTAATATAGGCCATGGCTTTACAACTTAATAAAGCTATGTTCAAGTCTTACTGGACAAAATAAATACAAAGAAAATATGATTTTTTTTTTAATGTTATTTACATATATTTCAATTTACGGGTCAGGGTTTGGGACAGCTACTTCCCAAATAGAAAGTACCCTATAAATGATGATTTTGTATATATTTAGCTCATCACAATATAATTTACTGTAATGCCTTGGGTTTAAATAGATCATAACATATTATTAGTAAATATCTATGTCTGAATACTTAATTGTTTTGTTAAATAGTTTTTCTTGTTGTGGGACAGCACTTTGAACAAATTCAGTAGAATGTGTGAGGTTTTGTCCGCTGCTCACCAACTTTCTCTGTTTTCTTTAAGCCTACTGTTAGAAATTCCCTTCTCACTCACTCTCTCTAGCCCCCACCCTCTCGTTCTTTACTCTTGTTTACTCTCAGTGGCCACACCTGGACTATTATCAATTACCTCTCGCACCTGTGGTGGCAGGCTAATTAGTTCCCCTGTGGGCTTTAAATACCAGGGCTCTTCCCCTCGTTTCGGCGTGGGGTCGTGTTGTATTCATGCTGAGTCATATTCTCTAACATCTAGACTCTTTCGGGAGATCCTCTGGTCTACCAATGCTGTATATGGATTTCTCCAGCCTTGAGATGTTTTGCTCCAGCCTTCGTCTGCTGTCGCCGTAGCCTGTGGAGGAGACTGTTCTGCGCTCCCTGTACTTCCACGGGAGGCACCCCAGCGCTCCACTGCTGACCCCAGCGCAGCTGTTCGTCCTGACGCACATCTAGACCAACGCGCATCTCCCGGACCCTCGGGCTTGGCACGCTCTCCAGTCACCAGCGCGCAACGCGCATCTGCAAGGGCTTGGCACGCTCTCCAGTCACCAGCGCGCAACGCGCATCTTCAAGAGCTTGGCACGCTCTCCAGTCTCCAGCGCACAACGCGCATCTTCCAAGGATCCTCGTGCTTGGCACGCTCTCCAGTCACCAGCGCGCAACGCGCATCTGCAAGGGCTTGGCACGCTCTCCAGTCACCAGCGCGCAACGCGCATCTTCAAGGGCTTGGCACGCTCTCCAGTCTCCAACGCGCATTTTCCAAAGATCCTCGTGCTTGGCACACTCCTCCTCGCAGACGCACCCCGATGCGTCTCTCGGTTCCGACGTGCACACCAAGGTGTGGCGCGCCACTCTGTTCCTCGGCTCCGACAGCGGCTACCCGGTGGACGACACCCTCGCCACCGCCGCTGTTCCAGCACTCTGTTCCTCGGCTCCGACAGCGGCTACCCGGTGGACGACACCCTCGCCACCGCCACTGTTCCAGCACTCTGTTCCTCGGCTCCGACAGCGGCTACCCGGTGGACGACACCCTCGCCACCGCCACTGTTCCAGCACTCTGTTCCTCGGCTCCGACAGCGGCTACCCGGTGGACGACACCCTCGCCACCGCCACTGTTCCAGCACTCTGTTCCTCGGCTCCGACAGTCGGCTACCCGGTGGACGACACCCTCGCCACCGCCACTGTTCCAGCACTCTGTTCCTCGGCTCGGACAGCCAGCCACCCGGTGGCGATGCCCTCGCCCCGCTGCTGTCCCTGTACCATTACGCATACGCCTGGGTGAGTTTTGATTGTGATGTCACTCACCCAGCGTAATGCCTCTTGCCCCCGTTCCCGCTGCTGTTTCCTGTACCATTACGCATACGCCTGGGTGAGTTTTGATTGTGATGTCACTCACCCAGCGTAATGCCTCTTGCCCCCGTTCCCGCTGCTGTTTTCCTGTACCATTACGCATACGCCTGGGTGAGTTTTGATTGTGATGTCACTCACCCAGCGTAATGCCTCTTGCCCCCGTTCCCGCTGCTGTTTCCTGTACCATTACGCATACGCCTGGGTGAGTTTTGATTGTGATGTCACTCACCCAGCGTAATGCCTCTTGCCCCCGTTCCCGCTGCTGTTTCCTGTACCATTACGCATACGCCTGGGTGAGTTTTGATTGTGATGTCACTCACCCAGCGTAATGCCTCTTGCCCCCGTCTCGCTGCTGTTCCTGTACCATTACGCATACGCCTGGGTGAGTTTTGATTGTGATGTCACTCACCCAGCGTATTGCCTCCTTTTGTTCTCACTTAGTTAGTAGTTTGGACATTTCATCTCCCACTCTGTTTTTGTTCTCACTTGGTTAGTATTTTTGGACATTACATCTCCCCCTGTGTGTTAGTCACACGAAGATATTATTACTTTGTTACTTTGTTTGTTTGGACTGTTCTGCATCTGCTCTGTTTGTTCCCTTTTGAATATTAACCCTCTCCTCTGTTCTGCAGAGCGGCCCAGATGTTTTCCCACCAGTCCCCAGTTCCTCCCTGTCCCCAGCCCGCCTCCGCGGGTCTCTGTCCCCAGTTCCTCCCTGTTCCCCAGCCCGCCTCCGCGGGCCTCAGTCCCCTCTGTCCCTAGTTCTCCCCTTTCTAGTTCCACCTAGTTCCTGGTCCCAAGTTCTCCCCTTCTTGTTCCACCTAGTTCCTTGTCCCTAGTTCTCCTAGTCCCCAGTTCTCCTGTTCCCTAGCTCTCCTTGTCCCGACATCTCCTAGTCTCTAGTTCCTCTGTTTCCTTAACCTTCCCCTAGCGTTCCTTAAATGTTTCCCCTAGCGTTCATTAACCTTCCCTTAGTGTACCCTTTTCCTGCCCGCCTCTTAAAGGCACCTAGTTTTTCCCCTCTTGTTATATTCCTGTATTTGTGTTCTCCCTTAAAGGGACAGTGCCCTTTTTTCCCTGTCTCTCAATAAATATCTGTTTCTTGGCAAACCATCATACCTGTCTTGTGTTGTGCGATTGGGGTCGGTTACAAACCATAACAGTACGACCCCACCCAAATCGACGACCCCAGCCAGCACAGACGGTGTATGTTGAGTTTGCCTTTTTTTTTCTTGTTCCCTCTAGCTCCCCTCTAGCTTCCTTGTTAGCCTGTTATCTCCCCTGTTAGCTTGTTGGTCTCCCCGGTTAGCTCCCCTGTTAGCCTGTTGACTCCCCCATTTGCTTCCCTGTTAGCCCTGTTTAGCTCCCCTCTTAGCCCTGTTTGACCCCCCTGCAGCTTGTTAGGCCTCTACTACCAGCATGGCCCTGTCAGCTAGCTTTGCCTCGGCGGCTAGCACAGCCTCTATGTTAATGCAGCCCTTACTGCTGGCATAGGCCCTGTAGCTAGCCATGCCCTGGCAGCTAACCCAGTCCCTCAGCAGA
This sequence comes from Notolepis coatsorum, assembly GCF_963971535.1. Classification (NCBI taxonomy): domain Eukaryota; kingdom Metazoa; phylum Chordata; class Actinopteri; order Aulopiformes; family Paralepididae; genus Notolepis; species Notolepis coatsorum. Next base: position 48,090,131 of record NC_140184.1, on the reverse strand, counting down.
GCCCCAGTCTGCTAGCTTAGCCCCGGCTGCTAGCACAGCCTCTATGTTTATGCAGCCCTTGCTGCTGGCATGGGCCCTGTAGCTAGCCAGGCCCAAGCAGCTAACCCGGTCCCTCTGCATGGCCTCCACTTTTTTGTGTAGTTTATCCCACTGCTAGGACTGCCCTTTCAGCTAGCAAGGTCAGTTTATCTCCCACTGCTAGGACTGCCTTTTCAGCTAGCAAGGTCAGTTTATCTCTCACTGCTAGGACTGCCTTTTCAGCTAGCAAGGTCAGTTTATCTCACACTGCTAGGACTGCCCTTCAGCTAGCAAGGTCAGTTTATCTCACACAGCTAGGACTGTCCTTCCAGCTAGCTTGTTCTCTCATGCTGGTCCAGCCCTGTCTGCCAGCCTAGCTCCGGCAGCTAGCGCAGCCTCTATGTTAATGTAGCAGTACAGCTGGCATAGGCCCTGTAGCTATCAGTGCCTTGGCAGCTACCCTTTCCCCCTGCTAGCCTAGCTCGGCAGCTAGCGCAGCCTCTATGTTGATGTAGCAGTACAGCTAGCATAGGCCCTGTAGCTATCAGTGCCTTGGCAGCTACCCTTTCCCTCTGCTAGCCCTTTCCCGGTGCTACCATGGTTACCCCTTAGCTACCCTGCTTGCCCCTCTGTTCCTCTAGACCAGTTCCTCTAGACCAGTTCTCTAGACCAGTTCTCTAGGCCAGTTCTCTAAACCAGTTCTCTAGACCGGTTCTCTAGGCCAGTTCTCTTGGCCAGTTCTCTAGGCTAGTTCTCTGGACCCAGTTCCTCTAGGCCCGGTTTCCTCTAGGCCAGTTCCTCCTGTTGCCCCTCTGCTACCCTAGTTACCCCTCGGCGACCCTGTTTCTTTTGCTAGCCCCACTCTTGTGGTGGCTTCCCCTGCTGGCTTGGCCAGTACCTTTTGTTTTTGTCTTGTTTTGCCCCCTGCCACTCTGTCTGTATTTGTTTTGGGTCGCCAGGTGGCTCCCGTTGAGGGGGGGGTACTGTGAGGTTTTGTCCGCTGCTCACCAACTTTCTCTGTTTTCTTTAAGCCTACTGTTAGAAATTCCCTTCTCACTCACTCTCTCTAGCCCCCACCCTCTCGTTCTTTACTCTTGTTTACTCTCAGTGGCCACACCTGGACTATTATCAATTACCTCTCGCACCTGTGGTGGCAGGCTAATTAGTTCCCCTGTGGGCTTTAAATACCAGGGCTCTTCCCCTCGTTTCGGCGTGGGGTCGTGTTGTATTCATGCTGAGTCATATTCTCTAACATCTAGACTCTTTCGGGAGATCCTCTGGTCTACCAATGCTGTATATGGATTTCTCCAGCCTTGAGATGTTTTTCTCCAGCCTTCGTCTGCTGTCGCCGTAGCCTGTGGAGGAGACTGTTCTGCGCTCCCTGTACTTCCACGGGAGGCACCCCAGCGCTCCACTGCTGACCCCAGCGCAGCTGTTCGTCCTGACGCACATCTAGACCAACGCGCATCTCCCGGACCCTCGGGCTTGGCACGCTCTCCAGTCACCAGCGCGCAACGCGCATCTGCAAGGGCTTGGCACGCTCTCCAGTCACCAGCGCGCAACGCGCATCTTCAAGAGCTTGGCACGCTCTCCAGTCTCCAGCGCACAACGCGCATCTTCCAAGGATCCTCGTGCTTGGCACGCTCTCCAGTCACCAGCGCGCAACGCGCATCTGCAAGGGCTTGGCACGCTCTCCAGTCACCAGCGCGCAACGCGCATCTTCAAGGGCTTGGCACGCTCTCCAGTCTCCAACGCGCATTTTCCAAAGATCCTCGTGCTTGGCACACTCCTCCTCGCAGACGCACCCCGATGCGTCTCTCGGTTCCGACGTGCACACCAAGGTGTGGCGCGCCACTCTGTTCCTCGGCTCCGACAGCGGCTACCCGGTGGACGACACCCTCGCCACCGCCGCTGTTCCAGCACTCTGTTCCTCGGCTCCGACAGCGGCTACCCGGTGGACGACACCCTCGCCACCGCCACTGTTCCAGCACTCTGTTCCTCGGCTCCGACAGCGGCTACCCGGTGGACGACACCCTCGCCACCGCCACTGTTCCAGCACTCTGTTCCTCGGCTCCGACAGCGGCTACCCGGTGGACGACACCCTCGCCACCGCCACTGTTCCAGCACTCTGTTCCTCGGCTCCGACAGTCGGCTACCCGGTGGACGACACCCTCGCCACCGCCACTGTTCCAGCACTCTGTTCCTCGGCTCGGACAGCCAGCCACCCGGTGGCGATGCCCTCGCCCCGCTGCTGTCCCTGTACCATTACGCATACGCCTGGGTGAGTTTTGATTGTGATGTCACTCACCCAGCGTAATGCCTCTTGCCCCCGTTCCCGCTGCTGTTTCCTGTACCATTACGCATACGCCTGGGTGAGTTTTGATTGTGATGTCACTCACCCAGCGTAATGCCTCTTGCCCCCGTTCCCGCTGCTGTTTTCCTGTACCATTACGCATACGCCTGGGTGAGTTTTGATTGTGATGTCACTCACCCAGCGTAATGCCTCTTGCCCCCGTTCCCGCTGCTGTTTCCTGTACCATTACGCATACGCCTGGGTGAGTTTTGATTGTGATGTCACTCACCCAGCGTAATGCCTCTTGCCCCCGTTCCCGCTGCTGTTTCCTGTACCATTACGCATACGCCTGGGTGAGTTTTGATTGTGATGTCACTCACCCAGCGTAATGCCTCTTGCCCCCGTCTCGCTGCTGTTCTTGTACCATTACGCATACGCCTGGGTGAGTTTTGATTGTGATGTCACTCACCCAGCGTATTGCCTCCTTTTGTTCTCACTTAGTTAGTAGTTTGGACATTTCATCTCCCACTCTGTTTTTGTTCTCACTTGGTTAGTATTTTTGGACATTACATCTCCCCCTGTGTGTTAGTCACACGAAGATATTATTACTTTGTTACTTTGTTTGTTTGGACTGTTCTGCATCTGCTCTGTTTGTTCCCTTTTGAATATTAACCCTCTCCTCTGTTCTGCAGAGCGGCCCAGATGTTTTCCCACCAGTCCCCAGTTCCTCCCTGTCCCCAGCCCGCCTCCGCGGGTCTCTGTCCCCAGTTCCTCCCTGTTCCCCAGCCCGCCTCCGCGGGCCTCAGTCCCCTCTGTCCCTAGTTCTCCCCTTTCTAGTTCCACCTAGTTCCTGGTCCCAAGTTCTCCCCTTCTTGTTCCACCTAGTTCCTTGTCCCTAGTTCTCCTAGTCCCCAGTTCTCCTGTTCCCTAGCTCTCCTTGTCCCGACATCTCCTAGTCTCTAGTTCCTCTGTTTCCTTAACCTTCCCCTAGCGTTCCTTAAATGTTTCCCCTAGCGTTCATTAACCTTCCCTTAGTGTACCCTTTTCCTGCCCGCCTCTTAAAGGCACCTAGTTTTTCCCCTCTTGTTATATTCCTGTATTTGTGTTCTCCCTTAAAGGGACAGTGCCCTTTTTTCCCTGTCTCTCAATAAATATCTGTTTCTTGGCAAACCATCATACCTGTCTTGTGTTGTGCGATTGGGGTCGGTTACAAACCATAACAGTACGACCCCACCCAAATCGACGACCCCAGCCAGCACAGACGGTGTATGTTGAGTTTGCCTTTTTTTTTCTTGTTCCCTCTAGCTCCCCTCTAGCTTCCTTGTTAGCCTGTTAGCTCCCCTGTTAGCTTGTTGGTCTCCCCGGTTAGCTCCCCTGTTAGCCTGTTGACTCCCCCATTTGCTTCCCTGTTAGCCCTGTTTAGCTCCCCTCTTAGCCCTGTTTGACCCCCCTGCAGCTTGTTAGGCCTCTACTACCAGCATGGCCCTGTCTGCTAGCTTTGCCTCGGCGGCTAGCACAGCCTCTATGTTAATGCAGCCCTTACTGCTGGCATAGGCCCTGTAGCTAGCCATGCCCTGGCAGCTAACCCAGTCCCTCAGCAGAGCCCCAGTCTGCTAGCTTAGCCCCGGCTGCTAGCACAGCCTCTATGTTTATGCAGCCCTTGCTGCTGGCATGGGCCCTGTAGCTAGCCAGGCCCAAGCAGCTAACCCGGTCCCTCTGCATGGCCTCCACTTTTTTGTGTAGTTTATCCCACTGCTAGGACTGCCCTTTCAGCTAGCAAGGTCAGTTTATCTCCCACTGCTAGGACTGCCTTTTCAGCTAGCAAGGTCAGTTTATCTCTCACTGCTAGGACTGCCTTTTCAGCTAGCAAGGTCAGTTTATCTCACACTGCTAGGACTGCCCTTCAGCTAGCAAGGTCAGTTTATCTCACACAGCTAGGACTGTCCTTCCAGCTAGCTTGTTCTCTCATGCTGGTCCAGCCCTGTCTGCCAGCCTAGCTCCGGCAGCTAGCGCAGCCTCTATGTTAATGTAGCAGTACAGCTGGCATAGGCCCTGTAGCTATCAGTGCCTTGGCAGCTACCCTTTCCCCCTGCTAGCCTAGCTCGGCAGCTAGCGCAGCCTCTATGTTGATGTAGCAGTACAGCTAGCATAGGCCCTGTAGCTATCAGTGCCTTGGCAGCTACCCTTTCCCTCTGCTAGCCCTTTCCCGGTGCTACCATGGTTACCCCTTAGCTACCCTGCTTGCCCCTCTGTTCCTCTAGACCAGTTCCTCTAGACCAGTTCTCTAGACCAGTTCTCTAGGCCAGTTCTCTAAACCAGTTCTCTAGACCGGTTCTCTAGGCCAGTTCTCTTGGCCAGTTCTCTAGGCTAGTTCTCTGGACCCAGTTCCTCTAGGCCCGGTTTCCTCTAGGTTAGTTCCTCCTGTTGCCCCTCTGCTACCCTAGTTACCCCTCGGCGACCCTGTTTCTTTTGCTAGCCCCACTCTTGTGGTGGCTTCCCCTGCTGGCTTGGCCAGTACCTTTTGTTTTTGTCTTGTTTTGCCCCCTGCCACTCTGTCTGTATTTGTTTTGGGTCGCCAGGTGGCTCCCGTTGAGGGGGGGGTACTGTGAGGTTTTGTCCGCTGCTCACCAACTTTCTCTGTTTTCTTTAAGCCTACTGTTAGAAATTCCCTTCTCACTCACTCTCTCTAGCCCCCACCCTCTCGTTCTTTACTCTTGTTTACTCTCAGTGGCCACACCTGGACTATTATCAATTACCTCTCGCACCTGTGGTGGCAGGCTAATTAGTTCCCCTGTGGGCTTTAAATACCAGGGCTCTTCCCCTCGTTTCGGCGTGGGGTCGTGTTGTATTCATGCTGAGTCATATTCTCTAACATCTAGACTCTTTCGGGAGATCCTCTGGTCTACCAATGCTGTATATGGATTTCTCCAGCCTTGAGATGTTTTGCTCCAGCCTTCGTCTGCTGTCGCCGTAGCCTGTGGAGGAGACTGTTCTGCGCTCCCTGTACTTCCACGGGAGGCACCCCAGCGCTCCACTGCTGACCCCAGCGCAGCTGTTCGTCCTGACGCACATCTAGACCAACGCGCATCTCCCGGACCCTCGGGCTTGGCACGCTCTCCAGTCACCAGCGCGCAACGCGCATCTGCAAGGGCTTGGCACGCTCTCCAGTCACCAGCGCGCAACGCGCATCTTCAAGAGCTTGGCACGCTCTCCAGTCTCCAGCGCACAACGCGCATCTTCCAAGGATCCTCGTGCTTGGCACGCTCTCCAGTCACCAGCGCGCAACGCGCATCTGCAAGGGCTTGGCACGCTCTCCAGTCACCAGCGCGCAACGCGCATCTTCAAGGGCTTGGCACGCTCTCCAGTCTCCAACGCGCATTTTCCAAAGATCCTCGTGCTTGGCACACTCCTCCTCGCAGACGCACCCCGATGCGTCTCTCGGTTCCGACGTGCACACCAAGGTGTGGCGCGCCACTCTGTTCCTCGGCTCCGACAGCGGCTACCCGGTGGACGACACCCTCGCCACCGCCGCTGTTCCAGCACTCTGTTCCTCGGCTCCGACAGCGGCTACCCGGTGGACGACACCCTCGCCACCGCCACTGTTCCAGCACTCTGTTCCTCGGCTCCGACAGCGGCTACCCGGTGGACGACACCCTCGCCACCGCCACTGTTCCAGCACTCTGTTCCTCGGCTCCGACAGCGGCTACCCGGTGGACGACACCCTCGCCACCGCCACTGTTCCAGCACTCTGTTCCTCGGCTCCGACAGTCGGCTACCCGGTGGACGACACCCTCGCCACCGCCACTGTTCCAGCACTCTGTTCCTCGGCTCGGACAGCCAGCCACCCGGTGGCGATGCCCTCGCCCCGCTGCTGTCCCTGTACCATTACGCATACGCCTGGGTGAGTTTTGATTGTGATGTCACTCACCCAGCGTAATGCCTCTTGCCCCCGTTCCCGCTGCTGTTTCCTGTACCATTACGCATACGCCTGGGTGAGTTTTGATTGTGATGTCACTCACCCAGCGTAATGCCTCTTGCCCCCGTTCCCGCTGCTGTTTTCCTGTACCATTACGCATACGCCTGGGTGAGTTTTGATTGTGATGTCACTCACCCAGCGTAATGCCTCTTGCCCCCGTTCCCGCTGCTGTTTCCTGTACCATTACGCATACGCCTGGGTGAGTTTTGATTGTGATGTCACTCACCCAGCGTAATGCCTCTTGCCCCCGTTCCCGCTGCTGTTTCCTGTACCATTACGCATACGCCTGGGTGAGTTTTGATTGTGATGTCACTCACCCAGCGTAATGCCTCTTGCCCCCGTCTCGCTGCTGTTCCTGTACCATTACGCATACGCCTGGGTGAGTTTTGATTGTGATGTCACTCACCCAGCGTATTGCCTCCTTTTGTTCTCACTTAGTTAGTAGTTTGGACATTTCATCTCCCACTCTGTTTTTGTTCTCACTTGGTTAGTATTTTTGGACATTACATCTCCCCCTGTGTGTTAGTCACACGAAGATATTATTACTTTGTTACTTTGTTTGTTTGGACTGTTCTGCATCTGCTCTGTTTGTTCCCTTTTGAATATTAACCCTCTCCTCTGTTCTGCAGAGCGGCCCAGATGTTTTCCCACCAGTCCCCAGTTCCTCCCTGTCCCCAGCCCGCCTCCGCGGGTCTCTGTCCCCAGTTCCTCCCTGTTCCCCAGCCCGCCTCCGCGGGCCTCAGTCCCCTCTGTCCCTAGTTCTCCCCTTTCTAGTTCCACCTAGTTCCTGGTCCCAAGTTCTCCCCTTCTTGTTCCACCTAGTTCCTTGTCCCTAGTTCTCCTAGTCCCCAGTTCTCCTGTTCCCTAGCTCTCCTTGTCCCGACATCTCCTAGTCTCTAGTTCCTCTGTTTCCTTAACCTTCCCCTAGCGTTCCTTAAATGTTTCCCCTAGCGTTCATTAACCTTCCCTTAGTGTACCCTTTTCCTGCCCGCCTCTTAAAGGCACCTAGTTTTTCCCCTCTTGTTATATTCCTGTATTTGTGTTCTCCCTTAAAGGGACAGTGCCCTTTTTTCCCTGTCTCTCAATAAATATCTGTTTCTTGGCAAACCATCATACCTGTCTTGTGTTGTGCGATTGGGGTCGGTTACAAACCATAACAGAATGCCCCATATACAGCACTATTGTACATACTATATACATGTTGTACATACTTTTTCAGATGTATGATGTGTTTTGGGAATGCACTGTGATTGATTGTCAGACAGACAGACAGACAGACAGACAAAATATATATATATATATATATATATATATATATATATATATATATATAGATAGATAGATAGATAGATAGATAGATAGATAGATAGATAGATAGATAGATAGATAGATAGATAGATAGATAGATAGATAGATAGATAGATAGATAGATAGATAGATAGATCTATAGATCTAGATACCTGTTCTTGCTGCCATTGCGGAAGCTGAAGCACATGCAGAGGAGGATACACAGCAGCCCCAGACACACACCGACTATGATGCCGGTCACTGCATGGATGTCCAGCTCTACACAAAGCACAGGAGAGAAATACTGTTAAACAACTGAGAATAGTAGAACCCTCTGGGGTCGGAGCTCCTGTGTGCTCCCGTGTGCAGGAGAACAAAGGGTTCGAAAATGGGTGAAAACTGCCTCGTCTCGGCCGAGAGGATTCTTCATAAATGCCGAAAATGTTGCGCATTTCAGAAATAGGTCAAAATAGAGAAAATGGTATTTTTTTGTGCTTTGAAATGTTCTATATCTGTTTCCTTATTTGCAAAACTTTACAAAAATGTACACGCACGCACACACCCAGAGACGGAGCGGGTGTGTGCGCTTTGAATAGGTTTTGGACACATAACTTCCCCGCAGAGACTGTCGCTGCCCCCCTCCAGCGTGTAGCACTGGACAGATTCTAATAAAACAACACCTTGGCTTTCATATGAATTATCTCTCGCAATAATATTCATGGGACTTGACTTTTTGCCGAGTCGTTGCGCGAGTTGGACGTTTTATTTATTTTATCACTGTAGGCTACCATAGTGCAGGTTCATGACAGCAACGTTAGTGACTTGGTTGAAACGTGATTCCGGAGTGATACCTAAATGCATTCTGTTTCATTCAGAGAGAGAGAGAGGGGGGGGGGAGGGAGAGTGTGTCTGCGTGTGTGTGCGAGCAGCACATGTGAGCCGCAGTGTTTCTCTCCTTTGGAAACTAGCGATAACAACAATAACACTTCCGGTCTGGGGGTTTAAAAATAAAAGAGCGAAGTCTAAAACAGGAAGGACGTTTATTTTGTACATTTGTGCCAGCGTTACAGCATTTTCAGTCTTTCTGTGCTCGCATTTTCAGTGGTTTCGTTTGGACGCACATATTTCTGAACTGAGAACTGAATTAGTTCATGTAGAAAGTGAACTTTCCCAACGCTGCCCATGTGATATATAATTCATTTATTTCAATTGTAGTTTTACAGTGACATTTCTGAAGAACCAATATAAATAGAAGTAAATGTGATACAACCATGAGGGCCATGTCTCGATTTATGGCTCTATATAGTTTTTATAAAACATTTGCATAGTTTTTTTTGTATATATAGTGATATTGATATAGATCAACTTTGAGTATCATGCATCTCGGCCCAGAATGTCCTCGATAATAGCTGTTTCAGTCAGAGAGAGAGAGAGGGGGGAGGGAAAGTGAGAGCCGGTACTTGACTTTGACTTGAAATTGACTAACAAAGGGACTAACTAACAAAGGTGAATGGGTCTCAATCTCGAACGAATTTACGACCAAACATTTCGTTTTAGCCAGATTTCGGCCCATTTAAGACATATTAGGGCTGGGAGCGGGAGTCCCCAAATTTTCCTGAAATCAGATTTGATCGTGGCTGAGAGCAGATTTAAGAGTGCTGAGGAGCAGTCTTATGATTGATTGACTAATTTAAAATTGTATTAACTTGACAGACTGTGTTCTCATAGTTTCTCAAGTTCAAGTTTCAAGTTTCTTTAATAGTTGTCATACAGAAGTACAGAATACTTTTGTACAAAATGCTTCTTACTGTTGCGCTCCAGAGACTGTGCATGACAAGATAAGTATGAAATAAAAACATAGTAAAAATTAGAAGAAAAAAAAGAGGTCACAGTGTTCAGTTTAGACATATGTACAATGTTCGTAGACGTAGTTACCATACAATATACAATACTGTGCAGTGTACTAATATACAATACTATATAGTGCAAGGCATAAATGGACGAGGTGCAGTTTAGGTACAATTCACAGTAGGTGTACGAGTTGTAGTGCAAATCCTTTATCAATAAATATAAAGTGTAAGTGTGTTTGTGTGATCTAAAGTGTGGAGAGTGGGTGCTGCAGTGTGTTGTTTGTTTGAGTGAGTGTGTGTGTGCGTGTGGGTGTGTGTGCTGTGTGCATTTGATGGTTGTTGCATAGTGATTATTGTTCGTTTAGCGATTATTGTTCGTTTAGCAGCCTGATGGCCTGGGGATAGAAGCTCCTTCTGAGTCTTTCTGTGCTCGCCATAAGACTCCGGTATCGCTTGCCTGACGGCAGCAGTTCAAAGAGGCAGTTGTTCGGGTGGCTCGAGTCCTTAATAATTCTCTTAGCCTTCCCCTTGCACCGCTTGTTGTAAATGTTCTGGAGGGTGGGAAGCCCCCCTCTAATTGTGCGTTCGGCTGAACGTGTCACTCTTTGTAGTCTGCTACGGTCTTGTGCAGTGCTATTCCCAAACCAGGAGGTGATGTTGCCGGTCAGGATGCTCTCTATTGTACATGAGTAGAAGTTCCTAAGGATCTTCTGACTGACTTGGAACTTCCTTAGGCGCCTGAGGAAGTAGAGGCGTTGTCGTGCCTTCTTCACAACACTGTCAATGTGTGTGGTCCATGTCAAGTCCTCGGATATGTGGGCTCCGAGGTACTTGAAACTGTTCACTCTCTCAACTGGTGCCCCGTCGATGCTGAGGGGGCTGTAGTCCTTGACCCCCGACCTCCTGAAGTCCACAATCATCTCTTTTGTTTTGCTGACGTTCAGGGAGAGGCAGTTCTCCTGACACCACTGTGACAGGTTCTCTACCTCTTCCAGGTAGGCCCTTTCGTCGTTGGCAGAGATCAGGCCCACCACTACTGTGTCATCAGCAAATTTGATGATGGTGTTGTTGTTCCGCTGTGCTACGCAGTCATGTGTGTACAGGGAGTAGAGGAGGGGGCTCAGAACACAGCCCTGGGGGGCCCCTATGTTGAGCGTGATGGATGAGGAGGTGCAGTTGCCGGCTCTTACCACCTGGGGTCTGCCCGTCAGGAAGTCCAGGACCCACTGGCACAGGTCATAGTTCAAGCCCAGGTCCCTGAGCTTGGCTATGAGTTTGGAGGGGACTATGGTATTGAATGCTGAGCTGTAGTCGATGAACAGCATTCTCACATAGTTCCCTTTCCTCTTGTCCAGATGTGATGCTGCTGTGTGCAGCACATGGGCTATGGCGTCCTCCGTGGACCTGTTGGGGCGATATGCAAATTGCAGAGGGTCCAGGTTGATTGGGAGGGAGGAACAGATGTAGCCCTTCACTAGCTTCTCAAAGCACTTCATGGCTATGGAGGTGAGGGCTACAGGGCGGTAGTCGTTGAGGCAAGCGGGCGTAGATTTTTTGGGTACAGGGATGATGGTGGACTTCTTCAGACAGGTGGGGATGAATGATAGTGATATCAACACACAATAGTTCATATCAACACTACAGGCCTCCTTGGAATTAATGACTTAATCATAATTAAAATAAATATGACAAGAGTTGTACGATAAGAAATTACGCATTTGATGTCGGAAAAATAAATAATATGGATTCATCTGATCACAGGGCAGCTGCTTAACCATATCTGAACCAGCTATTTTGGACAAATGTATAATTACTTTAATTACTCAGATATTCAAACACAATTATGCAATTATTGTGAAATGATTGAAAATAATAATTATTTAATGCCTTCTGTGGAATTTGTATTTCTTATTTGTTACACATCTGTTTGAATGATTAATTATATACATTTGAAAGAATGCAGGTCAACATGCAATGTATCCCATTGATTGGTATACAATGGGACAGACCTTTGTTTGATTGATTGATTGAAAACTTTATTAACAGATTGCAGAATGGGTACAGTACAGTACAGCTCAATTACATACAATTGTTAAGGGGATGCAGACCAGAGAAAGACTTTCGTCTTGTTTACATCATGGTCCCCCATTTTCAATTCATCATAACATATATGACACACACGACACAGATAGACAGTACTGCTACATCTAAACATTTATGACATACCAGATTTGCAAATACAGTACTGTTTGTGATACAAAAAGAGTCCAGAAAAGAGAGTACATTTGACGTAGAAACTGTTGGAGGAGGTTGGGTAGGAGGGGTGGGTGGGGGATAGACTTACACTGTACAAGCAAAACTGTACATTGGAATATTGACAAAACCATACTTGGTCATTTACTGTACATTGGAGGGGGTTGATATAGCTATAAACCTGCATTCCTTTGAATATATCATTAATCAATTAAACTTATATTGAAATATACTATATAGCCTATACACCAACACTGAAATGACAGTGGATAAATAAATAAGAACTAAAGCTAATCGGTGGAAATAGACTGCATTAATATTCTTGTGTGCGCCTACGAATGAACAGTATAGGCTTAATTATGGAATAATAAGCCATACTGCGTTCATTCATTACGCCCGCCGTAGGATATTATATTTCATTCATTCATTCATATACAGTACTGCGCGCGCGCGTGTGTGTGTGTGTGTGTGCGCGCTGCGGCAGGTGTACCACGAGCTGTATATGATGCCAATACATTAATCTAATCTAGTTTTGATGGCTCGCAAGACTCGCAAAGCACTTCCGCCATTCCATTTTCACACAGCTGCGTCACTAGTTGCCTTATAAGGAGCTCTGGAGGCGTTGTTTTGTATGCAAATTACCTGAACAGGAACGCACGTTTCGAGTTTAAGACAGAATGCCATTCTCCAAGCAGATATCACATCATATCATTTGTGCGACCGTTTCAGCCACTTAAGACATAATCAGCACGTTCAGGACTCAGAGTGAACTTGTCATTGATTCTGTCTCAGTGGTTCCAAGATAAGTCTTCCAGAATAGCTCTTTGAACAATTTTCGGGAATGAGACACAATGTGTTGCCTTCTGGGAATGTAGTCTTTCATCAAATGGCTGAGAAATTTCTTTGATTCTTTCAAGCCCTGAATCACAGATTTGGTTAGAGTGTTATCAGCATTTTTCATAGGACATTGATTGAAAAATATCTGCTTTGATTTGTACAAGTGATGGCTTATTTTGAAGGTATGAACCTGTACTTTCATATCATGTAAAAAAAAATTATAAAGTGAAAATCCCCAGAAAGACCACAGAAAGGGGGGGGGGGGGGGGGTGTCAGAATTCCAAAATAGCCCAAACCCCAGAGGGTTAAGACAATGAAAAAGGCAGCACTCGGGGGGGGGGGGGGGGGGGTCAACAGTAGATGCCACATAGAAGTAGTATACCATATGGAAGCTGGGAACCTGAGGATTAATCTGAGATGCAGCTCAGCATCTTGGCACACACAGACCACAACATTTTCTAGTAATAAATCTGTAAGTCCATTTGATGTTTTCAGAGGAACAATGTTTAGAGTATTGTATTCATTCATAGCTAAAGACAGTAAAGGGCAAGCACTTTCTGGTGATATATCACATTCACACTCTTAAGTGATTTGGATTGATTTTAAAACTGCAAATACATGGGCTGTCTAAAATCAAAATGGTTTAAAATGGTTCTGCAGTGCAAGGGTTCATTCATGTCTCATTCGTAAGATGTTGCAGACATTTTTGGGTTGATACAATTTGTTACACAGATTTTGTGCAAAATGTAACCATTTTTGACCACTCAAGAATTGATAAACATAGTCAAATATCCCTCCACACCGAAGCTGGCAATGGAGTAACACGCGGTTTGTTTGAGCTCTCGTCGAGTCTCAATTATTTTAATTTAATAAGCTTTCTACTTCACAAAACTTGGTGAATTTTACTCAGGATACATTGACTAAGCCAGTGGACAATGGGTCTCATTCCCGAATATTTTCCAAAGAGTTCTCTTGGAAGACTTATCTTGGAACCGACTGAGACACAATCAATGACAAGTTCACTCTGAGTCCCCAACGTGCTGGGAATATGTCTTAAGTGGCTCAAACGGTCGCATCTGTGATATCTGCGTTGGGGAATGGCACCATGTCTCAAACGCGAATGCGCGTCCCCGTTCAGGTAATTTGCATACAAAACAATGTCTCCAGAGCTCCTTATAAGGCAACTAATGATGCAGCCGTGTGAAAATGGACGCGGAAGCGCTTTGCGACCCATCGAAATTAGATTAGATTAATGTATTGGCATCATATATAGTACAGCTCGGTGCACCTGCCGCAGTGCGCGCGCACACACAAACACACGCGCGCACAGTACTGTATAGCCTACGCACGTAATGAATGAACGCAGTATAGGCTTATTATTCCATTAATGACTTGTTTCATTAGGAGAGCAGCAAAGCCCTGTAGACCGTATACAGTCAACCATGCAGTCCGCTCATGGTACGCCCGACTCTGGCGGCCTTAATATGTGTACAGTACTGTATTAAGGCCGCCAGAGTCTTGTGTGCGCCAGTATGGCCTACGTGTCTAATGAATGAACAGTAGGCTTATATTATTCTAGTTACTTGTTTCATCAGGATTTAGTAGATACTATATATGTGACCGAGTCCAGGGTTTGTGCCTACATGTCTCCATTTTCATTTTCCAGATTTTTCCAGATTGTGAAAGTACAGAATGTAAGCTTTCAAATGATGTGTCATACTTTGAAATATGAGAATGTTTTGAATATCATATATTCATTTAAATCTTGTAACTCAGTCTGTTGTCTAAAACACTCAAGGGGAGAAAACGCCTCTCAAAGATGTTCACACTTCAGATAGTTGGGGGGGGGGGGGGGGGGGGGCGTGGACAACTACCCTCACCTGAATGCGTCCATCGTTAACGTTAATGACTCTCTCTGTGTGAATGCCTTTACCTGGCTCAGTTCATCTGAATCCTAACACGCAGCTCTATTCAGATGCAAAAAATCTTCTCAATGCCAATGTCAAGGTCCTCGCTAAGGTTCTGGCTCGTCGGTTGGAGGGGGTTCTCCCCTCCATCATCTCGCCAGATCAAACAGGCTTTATCAAGAACTGGTACTCTTTCTTTAACATCAGACGCCTCCTAAATATCCTCTATAGCCCCTCTCCACCCGGACCACCTGAGGTGGTTCTTTCTCTCAATGCTGAAAAGGTGTTCGACCGGGTGGAGTGGGGCTATCTTTTCCACGCACTGGAGAGGTTTGGATTTGGACCTGGATTTGGCCCTAAACTCATAGCTTGGATCAAAATTCTATACACGTCCCCGATGGATGCCGTTCACACCAACAACAATCTATCCACTTACTTTGAACTCCATAGGGGCATGAGACAGGGATGTCCCTTATCTCCACTCCTTTTTGCGATCGCAATGGAGCCACTGCCACTGGCTCTGAGGCAGAACACCGATATCAATGGGATCATGCGTGCAGGTGCGGAGCATAAAGTCTCGCTTTACGTGGACGATATGCTGTTGTATATATCACAACCCCAAACGAGTCTTCCCCAGTTAATGGCCCTACTTGCAGACTTCGGAAAAATATCTGGCTACAAAATCAACATGTTAATATGATAGTATGTGACTGCCTAACTGTTCCTCTAGAGGGCGCTATATGTGTAAGGAGACGCAGCTGTTGTGGTTGACGTCAGGTAAGAGGGTATAAAAGGGATTGTTCCCTCCCCCTCTGTCTCTTCCCATCTACCTCTCACAGAGAGAAGGTCTCGTGGTACTTGTGTGCAATGTAAATAAACCACACCGGTTAAAGGCTAAAGAAGGACCTTTGTCGTCATGACCATATTATTGTTGCTCCCCAGGTGACTCTGTCAACACTTATGACTTGCAAACGGCAATCTTCCTTAACTCATTCCCCGCCAACACCATTTATATACGTTATTGGGCGCCATCCTTTGAACGCCAACCACGTATATATACGTTATTTGATAGTTTTTCGATTTTAATATTCTATTCAATGTCAGGGACCCATATGTTGCCGTTAGAAGGCACACTGCGACCCCAAGGGTGCAGTACCTGTTACAATGTGTTGTGGTGGCGAGCAGTGAGTGGGGCTCAAACGCGAGACAGAGAAACGAGTCAGGAAGCGAAGGTAGCAATGCAAGGGTCTTTACTGGCAGTAGTAACAGGGTAACGTTACAACAAGGCACGGAGGAACAGAACACAGTAGTGGCACAGCCGGGCTAGCTCGGGGGAAAACGTGACACAGACTACAAATGAAACCTGACAAGAAAATGAACTGAGCACGAAACAAAAGAGCATCAAAAACAGGAGCACTAGCATACACTTACTATTGACAGGGAACAAGGGATAATCCGCGAACGGCAGGATAAGAACACAAACCACAGAGTACAGGGGGCTTCACGAACGACAGGCAGGGAACACGGGAAAACACGGAAGACTGGGTACAGGGAACACGGAGCAGGATTCAGGATACGAGCAACAGGATTCAGGGATAAGCAACAATGACGCCACAGGGAGACACGGGGCAGGCAGGAATATATACGTTGTTGATTACAAACAAGCACCAGCTGGGGGGACTGACTAAACACGACATGACCAGAATACAAGACAAGACTAAATACAGTAGATACAGACACAGGGGAGACATCACTAGACTAGACAACGGGGCACAGCACAGATAGCAGATACACAGGGAGCAGATTGGTGAGCATGACAGAGAACAGATTAATAAACACAGACAAAAACAAAAACACATGCAGAGCATAACCAACTGCAGTAGTGACGACAGGCCGCTGGTTGGCAGCAGAGGACAGTCTATGAGTCCAGGAACACTACACTGTTCATGAGGCCAGAGAGAGGCTGATTGTAACAGTACTGGCCAGATCCTCCCAGGTGGCAGTATCGATAGTGCAGTAAACCCTGTTCAAGACTCTGTGTTATACTCAAATGTCTCCGGGTGCAATTTTCTGGGTCGGGCAAGTCGAGCGGTTCTCCCGATTGCATTGAAGCGCGTCAAATGCTCCCGATCCATATGTTGTGGTAGGTTATGTCGTGGACCAGATGGACATCAGATGGACCAGATGGCGATCAAACAATTGGAATATTATTTTTGGAATACTCCCGATCACAGGTAAGGACTATCTGATGTCAATTCTAGCTTGATAGTGCAATGTTTTTATACCGACCCAGCTGATCAGCATTTTTGTGTTCAATACGAATGCCGTTACTGGAAATCAAAGAATCAGAAACGAACCCTGCCCCCCCCGCCTTTCATGCATTCATGATGAAACATAATACCTATTATATACATTTGATTTGGGAATAGTAGCGTGTCCAGGCAAGAAACGCCAACGTTTATAGTAGAATTCACGTATAAGGCTATAACTCAGCCTTTCGGGAATGACCCCAGACCACTCTGAAATTATACTTATATTCACCACAGGATAACGTGCGAACGTATGCATGGAAAAATTTTCTCTTTTTTGCATCTTGGACGGAAGAAAGTCACTGTCAAATGACCATAGTATTGTCCCCATAGCTATAATATAGAATATAGATATAGCTCTACAAACAAGGTGACACACGCCTATCTTTAAAGCGTGGCATAGCTACAACGGGACCCGTCTAATCCCTGGCGGTCAATAAGTTAAATGTTGAGCCTCTGGAACAATCATTTAATATTTCCCATCTGGCAACATACATAGGGGGCATATTACTATATAATTATCCAAAAAAATAACATGCATGCTAGCAATCCTCTTTTCAGTGCATGTCTGAACTACAACTTCTCCAGTAATCCCCTCATTTGAGACAAACAGTGAAGAGGCATAAGGCTATTACATCCAACTGAAATTTGGCGAGAGCTGATCCTAATTGATATTCAGCTATTCTGAGGGTGTGTTTGGAGAGGAGGAAGGGACAGATGGCCCTACCAGCCGCTTGAGCCTCATTCACACTGCATACTGCTACAAATAACACAAAATAAACCTGCTACTGTGTTTTGCGGCCAGCAGCACCATTCAAGCCAGCTATGGATAGGGAAGGGGAGGCAGGGGAAGGGACTCCACTGGAAGAGTAAAGGCCCTTTCATATTCCAGACATAGCATACAGATGCAGCTCTCAGGCTTCTGAGCTCTGCTCTGCTACTGCGGTAATCATGCACCATTAACCTGGCAGTGCTGTTAACAAGGCGTTAATGATACTGCCCCCTGCAGTAGAGGTTCGATTTTTAAGAGCTGGATCTGTATGTGGATAGGTGTCCGTTAGGGTCCAGTGGACGTCAGCATGTCTGCACACCACAGAAAACTTGCCTGTACATGGAGGCTATGTAGCGGTAAGCGCTTTAAGTGTGGCCATAGCTTATTTCTGTGCTCTACAACTGCTGCGACCATGTCCCTGAGTGCGTTCCCAAGAGGCTCACTTTGACTAACAGTTCTAAAGCAGCCAGGCAATGTTCGCTTCTGTAAAATGAGAAGTGGGGTGGGCAGGGGATCGAGTTGTACCGGTATCATGATAGAAGCCCGGCACTAAAAACGCTGATTGATGGAATTGCAAAAGTGTATGAAAAGTGTATGAGATAGCGGGTCTTTACAGCAAAATTATATGAGGGTTGAGAAAGTGCTATTCACAGCAATTCTGGCTACAGTGCACAGAGAGCGATGATTCAAAGATCTCCCAGGGGTGGCTGATGAGATTGACCCGGACCCTCTTTGATTTTCCATCTTTAATATTCTCATCAAAAGACCCCAGGATGGAAGGTAGAGAGTGGCGGCAGCATCCCCACAGCGCACTGCCCCCTGATGGCAGGAAGCCATTATCCTCTTTATTGTCAATACATGTGTGTGTGTGTGTGTGTGTGTGTGTGTGTGTGTGTGTGTGTGTGTGTGTGTGTGTGTGCGTGTGTGTGTGCGTGTGTGCGACGTGCGTGCGTGCGTGTGTGTATGTATACATGAGAAAGGGGCAATCCATGGTCTTGTAGGAGAGGCCAAGGCAGAGCAGGGGCAGGGGGAAAGTCGGCATTTGTCCTGGACCATGACACTTTTACTTTTGTATCTGGGTATTTCTACTTTTACTTAAGTAAAGGATCTGTGTACTTCTGATCCGATACCAAACTAAACTAATTTAACCATGTTTTAGCAAATACATTATCAACCAAAATGATTTGACCATGCGCATCCTTAAACCTCTCCGGTTTCCCTGACAGTGTATTATATCATAACTTTGAAGACACCCACCATATTTCTGAGGGGGCGTGTGCACATCCTTGATGGGGGAATAGGGTCCAGGGCCGACCTCTGTGGATGCTCCCATCTTGAAGAAGTACCAAGTACCGCCGGACAACCCCTGTACCTCCACACTGGTAATGGTCCCTGAGAGAGAAAGATAGAGCGAGAGAGCGAGAGGGAGAGAGAGAGAGCGAGAGAGAGCGAGAGATAGAGAGAGAGAGAGAGAGAGAGAGAGAGAGAGAGAGGGAGAGAGACAATGATGATCTGCAGGAGGTAGACATTTTTTCACATTTCTTGTTGTCCAAACAAAAAATGCCAGATAATTATAACTGAGTATAGCTCCATCTTTATTGTAAAGATTCCCAAAATTCCCCCCACAAGTACAGAAGTTATCATTTGCTCTTGGAGAACATGATAAATCCATGTAGATAGCGGCAACGGTTCTATGACAATGTCACAACCTCAAAAGAGAGAAGAACTAGGTATGAATTCATATTTTTGCTATAATCACTTTAGTTTGTTTCCTAAGTGTATCACTAAATGTCAGCGGAGGAAATGTGAATGTTTAAAATAGTGTCTGTTTAAAAAAATAAAAAAATCTACATTCTCAGATTAGGATAGCTTGTTTGACTGTTTGCCAGTTCTTGACCTGAAGATAAAGTTTGGAAACCTTTGATAGGAAAGCGTGAGGCATTAAAGATTGCTGATGGTTTATTGGTTGTGGGCAATGTAACCATGAATGGCAATAGGCAGAATGCTCTGCTTCTGACAGACATGTGTTGAGCACAATATGCCTACAGCAGAGGAGTGAACACACCAAATGTGACCAGGCACAGACTTTAGGGTTTTGTTGAGCAATCTTCACATTTCATCTTCACATTTTCATCATGATATGAAAGTACAGGTTCATACCTTCAAAATAAGCCATCACTTGTACAAATCAAGCAGATACTTTATCAATCTATGTCTTATGAATCATGCTTATAACACACAACTATTTTCTGAGCTACGGGGCTTCAAAGAAACCTGAACCATTTCTCTTGTCATGTATAATGACTCATTTACCCAGAAAGCAATGTACCCCCCCCCCCCCCACTAAGCCCTTTGTTAGTCTAATGACTTGTGACCCCTGCTTCTATCCCCAGACCATCAGCTCAATGACTCTATGCAACACTAACCCAACTATCTATGAAATCATAGCACTGATTGGAGACAAAATAAGTGATGAGATAGTCAAACAGGTGAAACAAGCTAAGTTACAATCATAAAACACAAAATTGTTACAAATCTTAATTTCAACTTCGGGTGGAATCTCCTTTGGGTGGAATTCTGTAATATGCGAGCACAAGCAGCACATAAGCTTTATCCCCAAAGCACTACACCAAGCTCGATCTGTCGTTTTTAGAGACATGATCATAAGGAGCCGTTTGTCATAATGAGTCTCCTGAACTATTTAAAACCAAGCATGACTTGATCAGAGCTTCCGACGCGGCGGTATGGTCACTTTTCCGCGACCATCAGCGGGTTCACAGAGGCATTATGTGGTGCGCACACACACACACCAAACAACTACACCAAGCTCGATCTGTCGTTTTTAGAGACACGATCATAAGGAGGTGTTTGTCATAATGAGTCTCCTGAACAATTTAAAACCAAGCATGACTCAATCAGAGCTTCCGATGCGGCGGTATGGTCACTTTTCCGTGACCATCCGCGGACTCATGGAGGTATTATGCGCTGCACGCACACACACACACACACACACACACAGGGGTGCAGTCGTAATACCAGAACTGCCTGTACGCTGTTTAAATGGCGCCGCTATGCCTGGTCGCCTGTCTGTTCGCTCTGTCGAGATTGTGCTTACTTTTGTTAATATTTATAGTTTTAAGAGTTTTGTCTGTACCAACAGTAGGTGCATTTAATGTGTATGACCGTCAGTCACTTATAGACATCGGATTACGGGAAACTTACCGATTGGATTACTCCCTGAATCAGCTTTCCGAACCGCAGCAATGGCCGGTGGAGATTCTCAGAACAATGGGACCAGATCCTGACCCCAGGAACAAAGGAATCATCAGGCGGCGAGGGAAGAGAGCTGGGATCCGTAACAGGCTGAGATCCAGACGACACCGAACGCCACTACCCAGTATATTGCTAGCCAATGTACAATCAATTGACAATAAACTGGATGACATCCGAGCAAGGATTCAATACCAAAGAGACGGTAGAGACTGTAACGTTCTCTGCTTCACCGAGACGTGGTTGACGCCGGACGTCCCAGACCACGCCATACAACCGGCCGACCACTTCTTCATCCACCGCAAGGACAGATCAGCATTGTCCGGCAAACAACGTGGAGGAGGTATTGCCTTCATGTTTAACAACAATTGGAGCGATCCAGCTAACGTGAAGGAATTATCGAACCACTGCTGCCCAGACCTGGAATATATAACCATCAAGTGTCGTCCTTTCTTCCTCCCGAGGGAGTTAACGGCGATTGTCCTGGTCGGAGTGTATATTCCACCGCAAGCCAGCAATAATGTCGCGCTCTCCAGACTCCACGACGAGGTAAATAAAATCCAAGCGGCGAACGTTAACGCCGCCATTATTGTGGTGGGTGATTTCAATAGCGCCAATCTGAGAAAGGTATTACCTGACTTCTATCAGCATGTGACTTGTAACACCAGAGGCGGTAACATCCTAGATCACTGTTACACGCAATTCAAGGGTGGATACAAGGCTCATTCTGCTAGTGGCTTTGGTAAGCCAGATCACGCGTCCATTTTCCTTTCACCAAAGTACAAACAGAGAATCAAAAGCACTCCCGTAGTCTCGCGAGAGGTGCAGAAATGGGATTTGACGTCAGAGGAGACGCTCCAGGCTGCGTTTGACTGCACAGACTGGAGCGTGTTCCGCGACACAGATAACATTCATGTCTACACGGAGACAGTGCTGGACTATGTTTGTACTTTGGTGGAAGAAACAATCCCCACTACCACAATGAGAGTTTACCCAAATCAAAAACCCTGGGTAGACAAATCCGTCCGTGAAGCTCTGAGAGCGCGCACCAAAGCATACAACGACGGCCTAGTGGCAGGCAACATGAATGACCACAAGGTGGCGCGATACAACGTAAGGAGGACAGTGACAGAGGCCAAACGGCGCTACAAGGATAAAATTGAACAGGCTGACTCTAGAGCTATGTGGCAGGGGCTCAAAACGATGACAGACTACAAAGGCGCCTCCCTCAAACTGAACTGTGACATCTCCTTAGCAAATGACCTCAATACCTTCTATGCGAGGTTTGATGCTGGTAATAACAACACCAGCCCACAAGCCACGGAAATGGGGGGGGGGGGGGGGGGGGGGTCTGCTGCTGATGGAGACTCAGTGTTCAGGGTAACAGAGCATGAGGTGAGGCGGACCTTTAAAAAAGTGAATATCAGGAAGGCAGCAGGTCCGGACGGCATCCCCGGCCGCGTCCTAAAAGTCTGTGCCGACCAACTGGCCCCGGTATTCACTGACATATTTAACCTGTCCTTAGAACAGGCTGTCATCCCCACCTGCCTGAAGAAGTCCACTATTATCCCTGTACCCAAAAAATCCAAGCCTGCTTGCCTCAACGACTACCGCCCTGTAGCTCTCACCTCCATAGCCATGAAGTGCTTTGAGAAGCTAGTAAAGGGCTACATCTGCTCCTCCCTCCCCATCAACATGGACCCCCTGCAATTTGCATACCGCCCCAACAGGTCCACGGAGGACGCCATAGCCCATGTGCTGCACACAGCAGCATCACACCTGGACAAGAGGCAGGGGAACTATGTGAGAATGCTATTCATCAACTACAGCTCGTCATTCAATACCATAGTCCCCTCCATACTCATAGCCAAGCTCAGGGACCTGGGCTTGAACTATGACCTCTGCCAGTGGGTCTTGGACTTCCTGACGGGCAGACCCCAGGTGGTGAGAGCAGGCAACTGCACCTCCTCATCCAACACCCTCAACATAGGGGCCCCCCAGGGCTGTGTTCTGAGTCCCCTCCTCTACTCCCTGTACACACACGACTGTGTGGCTCAGCGGAGTAGCAATACAATCATCAAATTTGCTGACGACACAGTGGTGGTGGGCCTGATCTCTGCCAACGACGAGAGGGCCTACCTGGAAGAGGTCAAGGTCCTGGCGGGATGGTGCCAGGAAAACAGCCTCTCCCTGAACGTCAGCAAAACAAAGGAGATGATTGTGGACTTCAGGAGGTCGGGGGTCAAGGACTACAGCCCCCTCAGCATCGACGGGGCACCGGTTGAGAGAGTCAACAGCTTTAAGTACCTCGGAGCCTACATATCCGAGGACTTGACATGGACCACACACATTGACAGTGTTGTGAAGAAGGCACGACAACACCTCTACTTCCTCAGGCGCCTAAGGAAGTTCCAAGTCAGTCAGAAGATCCTTAAGAACTTCTACTCATGTACAATAGAGAGCATCTTGACTGGCAACATCACCTCCTGGTTTGGGAATAGCACTGCACAAGACCGAAGCAGACTACAAAGAGTGACACGTTCAGCCGAACGCACAATTGGAGGGGGGCTCCCCACCCTCCAGAACATTTACAACAAGCGTTGCAGGGGCAAGGCTAAGAGAATCATTAAAGACTCCAGTCACCCGAACAACTGCCTCTTTGAACTGCTGCGGTCAGGCAAGCGATACCGGAGTCTCAAGGCGAGCACAGAAAGACTCAGAAGAAGCTTCTATCCCCAGGCCATCAGGCTGCTAAACGAACAATGAACACTACACAACAACAACCATCAAACGCACATAGCACACACATCCACACGCACACACTCACTTTAAACAAACACACTGTAGCACCCACTCCACACACTTTATAGCACACACCCACTTTAAACAAACACACTGTAGCACCCACTCCCCACACTTTATATTTATTGATGAAGGATTGCACTACAACTCGTACACCTTACTGTAAATTGTACCTAAATTGTACCTCATCCCATTTCTGCTTTGCACTATATAGTACTGTACATTAGTACACTGCATAGTATTGTATATTATATGGTAACTCAGTTACGTCTAGTCTGCATCGAACATTGTACATATGTCTATACTGAACACTGTGACCTCATTTTCTACTTCTAAATTACATGCTATACTATGTTATTTGATACTATCTTGTCTAGCACAGTCTCTGGAGCGTAACAGTAAGAAGCATTTTGTATGAAAGTATTCTGTACTTCTGTATGACAACTATTAAAGAAACTTGAAACTTGAAACTTGAAATGATGCCACGTGCACATGCATACATGTTCCCTCGCGTGCGCACAGAACAGATGATTATTATGCATAAATTAGGGGTGCACCGATATATCGGTCGGGTATCGGTATCGGCCGATAAGTGCCTTGTTGACTGCCATCGGCCTATCGGCCAATAAGCTCAAATGTGCCGATGGCAGTAGCCGATAAATATCCATCAATTTGTGTCGCGTCAATCTGGTCCACACATTCAAACTTTGAAAAAAGTCAAGCTACTGCATCAAAGTTACTACTTATGATTAACAAAGGCATTCGTTTTGTGGCATTAACGTTATATAGTTACACGTTCAATAACATCAGCGTATTTACCGGACCATAGCAAGCATTACTCATTCATATCTCAGTTCCTTCCTTTGCTCAGAGAGCCCGTACTGAATTGTACCCATTCTGCAATCTGTTAATAAAGTTTTCAATCAGACAAATGTATAGAAAAGCTTTTATTATAACATTCGTTGCAGTAAAATCATTATGCCTCGTTTAGTACTCCTGTGGAGCGCTGGTAGTCCACTCGTGGCCGGCGGGGAGCTAACATTATTAGCTTTGTTGTTGAGCTCTCGTCAAAATCAATGACGGACATCCCGGAAGTAAAAAACGAATACGCGCTTGCCGATTGGTGGTAAGAACAGCAGAGGCGGGTGCAAGCGGTGTGACGTAATTGGCAGAATCGACTGTCAATCAAAATTGTTCTGTTGCATTGCTTTGGTTGAGAGATTTTTTAAAGTAAGTAAAGAGGCCTATGTTCATATCGGTGAGCACAATTTGTAACACAAAAAGAGAGACGTGTAGCCTATTTATTTATTTAATATTTTATTTATTCATTTTATTATTATTATTTTATTTGTTGCCATGCCTAAAATAATAGTCAAGCATAGGGCTAAAACATTTTCATAAACAATAATATAATTTTTTGTTATATGGTTATAATAAAAGCTTTTCTATACATTTGTCTGATTGATTGATTGAAAACTTTATTAACAGATTGCAGAATGGGTACAATACAGTACAGCTCAGTGGACTGAAGGATGAAGACCAGAAAAAGACTTTAGGCTTTTTTACATTAGGGTCCTCCATTTTCAATTCATCAAAACATTTAGAGACATACAAATATACAGTAGTTTCATAAAAAAATAAATAATAATAATATTAAAAAAAAGTTTTAAAAATTTTTTGGCCACAAATATCGGTATCGGTATCGGCCGATTGTATTAGTTGAACAATCGGTATCGGTATCGTGGCAAATTTTCATATCGGTGCATCTCTAGCATAAATAGTAGGAAACATGTTTGTATAGGAAATTACTAGTTTTAGTTTAGTTTTTGTAAATATTGCCTTGAAATAGAGAAGCTGAAAAAGGTAGCAGGATGTAGCCTTCAATATATAAAGAAATTATATTGTCAACAGATATGGTTGAAAAACAAACAATGTTTTAAATGTAATTGTAGATACAATATTGTAGTTACAATTTCTTTAATTAAATTAACTTAAACTAGAAAAGTAAATACAAACTAAATTAACAATGTAACTTACAGTTTACAGTTTCCTTCTGAAGCACAACAAAATGTCTAATACTTCCAGTCGGGACCATTTGGTTCCACAGCTCAAGCAAACCCCCACCAATTGGTACAGGGCTTGTATTTTGGTTTTGCACTTCTCTTTCTTTGTTATGCTATTGGTATCCTATTATTATGCAAAGACTAGGTGATAGATAAGTGCCGGGTACTTGGCGCATGGCGCGACGAGTCGAGTGAAAGTTGTGAAAGCATTTTTGTGTGCGCGCGCGTGCACGCGCATGCACATCCGTGCACGTACTTCTGCTCAGAAAACTGCTGGGTCGGTGTGGTACCGCGTGGGACCACCACTGCACACACACACACGCACACACACACACACACACACACACACACACACACACACACACACACACACACACACACACACACACACACACACACACACACACACACACACACACACACACACACACACACACACACACACACACACACACACACACACACACACACACACACACACACACACACACACACACACACACACACACACGCACACCAAACAACTACACCAAGCTCGATCTGTCGTTTTTAGAGACACGATCATAAGGAGGCCATGCTCTTTCCCCATCTGTACTGCCTGGCGCCAGTATATTCTATATTATAGCTATGGAGACAATAGTATGGCTCATTTGACAAACACTATTTATAGTCCAATGTGTAAAAAAGCGTTTGTTTCTACATACCCTCGTTCGTTCACAATCCCAAAATAAACATTGCCCGGTTTCAAAATAATCCAGGCTGGTTTTCTAGATCATGAGATAAAGTGTGTTTTATACAGCGTATGCGCACATCTCGCAGCTGCTCGCTTGAAACCTATATTATTACCAGGTCAAAGGTAAACACATGACCTTGTTTCTTCACAAAGCCGGGCGGGGGGGGGGGGGTCGCTTATCCGACGCTGCGATCATACAAACGCATGTTTTTATGATGGAGTTTCGGTAAAGTACACGTAAAATAGACGTTACCTTTGGTTTAGAGGTACTCCATATGTCACTTCGAATTGAATCAGTCTTGAATCAGAACAGGATCAATACATATAACGTTAGGTAGCCCTCATCCATCTTCTTCATCTGCTCGGGCCAGACTATAGCCGTAGCCAAATAGGTTTCCTCATCGGACGGTTTGATTATAGTTTTTTTTTTTACGTTTGACCAGTAGTGCTGAGTCCAACATAGTCCAACATCATAGTCTGGTGGAAACGCACCTTATCATCCATAATCATCATCCATATAATCCGTTTTGTCTTCTTGTTCATAATATAGAATAGTTCAAGTTTCTTTAATAGTTGTCATACAGAAGTACAGAATACTTTCATACAAAATGCTTCTTACTGTTACGCTCCAGAGACTGTGCTAGACAAGATAGTATCAAATAACATAGTATAGCATGTAAATTAGAAGTAGAAAATGAGGTCACAGTGTTCAGTATAGACATATGTACAATGTTCGATGCAGAATAGACGTAACTGAGTTACCATATAATATACAATACTATGCAGTGTACTAATGTACAATACTATATAGTGCAAAGCAGAAATGGGATGAGGTACAATTTAGGTACAATTTACAGTAAGGTGTACGAGTTGTAGTGCAATCCTTCATCAATAAATATAAAGTGTGGGGAGTGGGTGCTACAGTGTGTTTGTTTAAAGTGAGTGTGTGCTATAAAGTGTGGGGAGTGGGTGCTACAGTGTGTTTGTTTAAAGTGAGTGTGTGCGTTCACTCGCCATTGCATTGCAGGTTACTCGGGCCAGACTATACCACGGAGCCGAATAGGTTTCCTCATCGGTCAGTTTGATTATGTTTTTTTTTAAACGTTTTACCAGTAGTGCTTAGTCCATCATAGTCTGGTGGAAACGCACCTTATCGTCCATAATCATCCTCCATATAATCCATTTAGTCTTTTTCATAATATCCAATAGTTCGCTCTAGGCGATCACGATTTTCGAACGTGTCCTGCTCACTGCTGCTCGCAACATGTCCCTAGTTTGGGGGCTGTGGGGCTGATACTAAGCTGGCCCATGCATGTTCATAATGTAGGTGATACTGCCACCTGGCGAGATTCGATCGTCATTGCAATTCCAACGTAGGCTCGCCAGTCCAATTGTCTGTCGTCAATGCAACCTTGTGACCTAGTTCTCTCCACAAGCGCCTCTCTCTATCATCCATTACACGCGAGCAGCGCGTCTGACGGATGAATCTGCGGAGCGCACTGGAGTAGATAAACGATAGGAAATATAGAAATAGATGCGTTCGTTAGAGAAAACTAATTTCAATAATCTATGCCTTATTCTATGCACACTGCCAGTTAGCCTTTATGCAACGGAGAGATACACTTTCAATTTTGACAGTGAGAAGATAATGTCCATGTCCGTTATCTCCTTTTCTGAATGGATTTGATGCCAGCTGTCAAATTAACATTAAATAAATGTTAAATAAATTACAAGTCGGATTAAGATTTTGTAATTTTTTTTATAAAAGAAGTATCAACCTATTTATGAATTACGCAACATTTTGCCATTTTCTGAGGAATCGTGAGCTTGTTAACAAAGCGGCTTAGAGGGTGGCAACTCTGGAGAGTCACAAATTATCTATTGGTTGAAAATATCACAGAAAGCCTTGTATGATAATACAACAGTTCCAGGAAACACAAGTAATTACTGAGCAAAACTTTGGATTATACACTGTCAAATAGAATATTAATGAATTAAACATTACTAAGGCAGGAGCTCAGTCCCAGTCTCGCCACACTGGCCGAGAGAGCCACGGCATTAGAGAGCCATGTGGGCTAAAAACACACCTTCCTGAGAGAGCTCGTTCCACAGGTGCTCTGGCTGGCTGCGGTTGCCGCTGTACAATATCCTGTAATTGATGATGATGCCGTTAGGCTCCAGCGGAGGGCGCCAGCTCACCAGGACAGAGGATGAGTCCAGAGCGCTGAGTTGCATCTCCGTAGGGGGTGTGGAGGGTCCTGGAGGAAAAGGGAGGGAGGGGGTGCTCAGTAATTATAAACCATAAATGAAGCACCGCAGCTGGGGCATGTTTAAGCCATGTGTGGGATCTGACATGTGCCATCCATCTGGGACATTGTGGTCCCAGCCACTTGAGTACAAGCAGGGGGGGCAGCAGGATCAGAGGCAGGGGCCAGGGCTAGGGGGATGGTGCATAGTAGGGGGAGCATGTCTAGTGTGTATGTTGGCTGCTGCCCCAGGTAGTAATGTCTCTCTCTTGACCCATCCTCTCCTCGCCACCACTTGGTTTACCTGACAGGGGTTGAAAGAGCTACTGGCCACCTCTCCATCTGGGCATTTTATTACAGACAATTATGGTGCCAACAATTTGCTCTTCACTGGCCTGCTGCAATCACATTAATTCAATAGACTGGAACCCGCACACACGCATGCTCACACATGCATGCTTGCCTGCATGCACACACACACGCACACGCACACACACACAACTGTACCAAATAATAAAAAAGTATTCATGCGAATAAAATGTGACACTAATACAGAAAGGCAGCTCCTCCATAACCACTGAAAAATTACAGATAGCAGTTTCTCTGCTGACTCAGGTCTTAGACGGATCTCCATAGAGTTAAAAATGAACACCCTTTGTCAAATGTACAAGCCAGTGAGGTGGGCGAGGATTTTAATAATGTTTTCATAAGAAAATGTAATACCCTGGTAGTTTTCCAAGGCTTCTGCAATACTGAAGCCAATCAGACTTGGTACTACATTTGATACATCTTACCGTACGGTTATATATATAACCATAGTTATATGAGTGTAGTGACGCTCTGCGTCTACTGGAATACATCCCTGTATCAATACTAGCACTGAATAAATCTCCACATGCACCTTTACACACCCATCCGCCTGGCCACACCCCCATCCGCTCCTCTACATAAGCAGGGGTGTGGCCATACTAACAGCTCCTTCCCAAGTCTTTCACCACAAAGGCGAAGACCACGGGGTCCTCAGTGAGTCCGACGCAGAGCGTCACTACACTCATATAACTATGGTTATAGATATAACCATACGTTATAGGTCGTGTAGCTCCGCTCTGCATCTACTGGAATACAGGAGCTGAGCAGAGCGGAAGCTCGACAAATGTACCCGCTGAGGCCCCCCACAACCATCAGAACCGGGGAGGACTCAAGCCCCCGGACCCCCCTAGTGGAGGACGGGAGGGAATCGGATCCGACTGTGCGAAGAGGAGTTTAGCAACTCAAACGCACAGGGTGAGCAGACCGTGGGACTTACCTTCCACAGAAGAACCCACGACTACACAAACGCGCAACCCACATGCCACTAGGGAACAAACGGGAAGAAATAAAAACCCTGTTACAACCCCTAATATCACGGGGGTCAACCCCGTGGCAAGGCCGTAGCAGCGGAGCGCGAAGGAGGACCCAGCCCCAGGAAGGGACTGGACCCCCCGGAAAAGGGGGCCTGGTGAGGCCAACGACGCCGCAGCATCAAGACCCCACTAGGCGGTCACTAGTGACACCACCCCCCACATCTCCAGCGTATTCGGACAGGGCCCATCCAAGAGCAGGCCCTTCCCCCCTACAGCACGTCCCCCGAAGCACTCAAGAGGCTACACCCACAGCGGGACCAGGCAGCGCACCGGGGAGACAACCCCCAAAAGAGGTCGATCCCTCAATCCAGGCAACAGGCCACTCGACCTGAGCCTGGAGCACTGCGGACTAGACAGGCGTCAAAGGGGTCTGCTGAAAACAGCACCCCGGCGGAAGGGGCGTATGCTGGTATGCTGTGCACCATGTCGCAGCCTCCACAAAAAAAACATCGACTCTCTAGAGGGGCAGAGGCAGAGAAGGCTGACATGATTGGCAGACGTCATGAAAGGTGCGGGGGCACACTCACAGGCAGACAGGGCCAAACCCGGCCTACCCCGAGAGTTGACTCCGCTACCAGGAATATTTGCGCATTTCTTGCTCGCCATACTGTGGATTACAGACGTGTGCCTGAATTCAGCACAGAATCGTCAGGAAACGGCGGTGGAAAGCAACAAAAGCGAAAATCTACAGTCCCATTGTGACTTTTACCTGTTGAATGGCTCGGAGAGGAAACATCCGGCTATTGGAGCTGCAGCTATTCACAGACTGCTGACGGCGAATCCCGAAAGAAAGAATCTACCCCCGACAGGCAAGTTTGAAAGAAAATCGATGTTTCTATTGTATTTGCTCCTGTCTGGAGACATTCACGAAAACCCAGGACCTGTTTTAACACGGCGACAGGGGAAGAATCAACGGCTCATCCTCACACCGTCGCCGGCCGATGACAGCGTCAACAACATCAACGCAGCTTCCACAACAGCCAGCGGATGCACCAACCGACCAGCAGGCGGCGACATCCCCTCACCGAAGCCCATGCAGAGGAGCCGAGAGGCGAGAGGGAGAGAGCTTGCAAACATGGGACACAGATCAGCGCGGGACGAGATCACCAGGGACCCGCCGGTTGACGCGGCTAGCCCCGCCAGGCCAGCTAGGCTACCCGGGCCAGGACAAGACCCACCCCCCCTCCCCCACAACGGAGGACCTCCAGACACATCTGTGGACAGTGACCGCCCCCCCCCACGTCGCAGGCTTTCACACCGAGCAAAGGCGCCAGCAGAGGACAAAGGATCATCCCCACCCCCCCTCCTAACAACAATGGACACAGGACCCCATCCCCCCCTCCCCACCTACCGCCACAAGAACAACCACACACCACAGTTGAACAACACTTTGAGCTAGATGACATAAATAAAATAACAAACACAAATGGACTTCACATATTTCACTTAAACATAAACAGCCTGATTGATTGATTGATTGATTGATTGAATTGATTGAAAAGTTTATTAACAGATTGCAGAATGGGTACAGTACAGTACAGCTCAATATAGGGGTGGACGGTATGGTCTAAAATTTATATCACGGTATAATTTGAAGCATAGACGGTAACGGTATATATCACGGTATCAGTGTTTCCGTTAGAATAATTTTTGCCTGATAGGCAGGCTATATAAAGAATGACATCCTCAAGGCATGTAGATTTATAATATTTTAACTTAAAACTAGGCTACTTTTGCGTATAAAGTCATTATATTCCAAATAAAATAAGTCCCGAGTCGAGACTCCGTGCTGCTCCCATTGCAAACAGCGGGGCTGGATTTTGCTAGAAGCATATGTAGCTGCAGAGCCGCAGAGCCAGTGGCTCTTTCAGGTCGTTCAGCCGTTTGGTGGGGGGGGCGCTGTTGAGCGGGCCTGTGACCAGACCTGAAAGAGCCACTGGCTCTGCGGCTCTGCAGCTGCATGCTATTTCGCAAATCCACTGCTGCAGCCGTCCTCCCGTCGTTATCATAACACTACACACATATCATAATGTTTACAGCAAACTGTAGTTGATCACCAGGTATGTTTTATTAACGTAGAATAATTCATATAAGAAAAACGATAGGTAAGATCTCTTACCTTTCTCCACTGGTTAAAAATGCCAGGAACTGAAATTGAAACTTGCTGTGCGCCGCGGTGATATGTGTTTATTATGAAATGACAATTGCGTGTTGACACGCCCAGTGTGCCCACTGCGCGAAGCCTCCTAAATAACTTTTTCCAGTTCTATTATCTATGACTAATTCGATCTATTTTTAGGGGCAAATGCGATTGAAATAGTCGCGCTGTGGTTACATGACGTCATTGCTATTTTAGAGCTGCCCTACCGGTTACACGGTATAGTCAAAATCCATACCGTAGAGCAAATTCATACCGTTTATACCGTATACCGTTTATACCGTCCACCCCTAGCTCAATACATACAATTGTTAAGGGGATGCAGACCAGAGAAAGACTTTCGTCTTGTTTACATCAGGGTACCCCATTTTCAACTCATCATAACATATATGACATACATGACATACAGTACTGCTACATCTATACATTTATGACATATCAGATTTGCAAATACAGTACTGTTTGTGATACAAAAAGTGTCCAGAAAAAGAGTGTATATACATTTGACGTAGAAACTGTACATTGGGGAGGTTGGGTGGGTGGGGTGGGGTTGGGTAGGTGGGTGGGGGCTGTACATTGGAGGTGGGGGGGGGGGGTTGGGTAGGGGGACACACACTGTACAGTGTACATTGGAATACTGACAAAGCCATACTTGGTCATTTACTGTACAACTGGGTTAGGACATTTGTAGGGGCCAGTTTCGAATTGCAGTCTCCCGTAGGTGTTCTTTGAGAGTGTTTTTTAAAGTGGGTAGTGATTCACATTACTTTACAGCTTTGGGTAGGGCGTTCCACATTGATGTGGCATAATTGCGAAACGTGTTTAGTCCCTTGTTTGAGCCGAATCTGGGTTTAACATGATTTGTGGAGCTCCCTCTGGTGTTGTGATCGTGGTATTCACTGACCTTTGGGAAGTATTTTGACACGTACATGGGTACCTTGGTCGCGTAGTGTATCTTGTAGACCAGGCCCATTGCAAGTTGCTGTACTCTGTCATCTACTCTAAGCCATCCTAGGTTGTCAAAGTGGGCAGGGGTGAGGTGGGTTCTAGGAGTCAGGTCAAGCAGTAGTCTGACAAGCTTGTTTTGAGATGTTTGTAATTTGTTTTTTAGTGCCTTTGAGGTGCTTTGGTACCATGAGGTGCAAGCATAGTCGTAGTACCCTTGAATGAGTGCTCCTGCCAGAGTCTTCAGGGTATTCTTCTTTACCAGGGAGGAGATCCGGTACAAGAATCGAGTTCATTGGTTGACTTTTTTTATTACATTGGATGCCATTTTGTCACAGGAAAGATTAGCCTCTAGGATGAAACCCAGGTAGGTAATTTCATCTTTCCTTGTGACAATATTGTCACCCACTGTAACCGAGAAGCCGTCGGTCTTGCTGAGTTTGTTATTTGAACCGAAGAGAATGGACTCTGTTTTGCCCATGTGTAATGATAGTTTGTTGTCGGCAAGCCATACACAGATTTTGCCTAGTTCTGAGCTGAGGGCTTTTTCAACCTGTAACTTGTTCTTGTCAGAGACCAGCAGGGCTGAGTCGTCCGCAAACAGGAACAAGTTGCAGTCACAAGCTGACGACATGTCATTTGCATAAATTAGGAATAGTAGCGGTCCTAGTATGCTTCCTTGTGGAACACCACAGCTCACTGTGAGGGGAGGGGGATAGGGTATCGTTTACCTCCACCATCTGTTCTCTCTCCTCCAGGTAGGATTGTATCCAGCTCACTGACTATCAAAACCAATTGCTTTTAGCTTGTCAATCAGAATGGTGTGATTGACAGTGTCGAAGGCCTTTTGTAGGTCCAGCATGACCATGCCGCAGTATTTGCCCGCGTCCACCTCTTGTTTGATGTGGTCGTTCAAATAGAGAAGGCATGTGTCAGTGGAGTGGGATGTTCTGAAGCCAGATTGGAATTCGTAGATTCGATTTTTTTCCGCAAGGTACTTTTCGATCTGTTCGTATACTATTTTTTCCATGACTTTCGAGATGGATGTAAGGATAGAAACAGGGCGGTAGTTGCCTGGGTCTAATTTGCTGGCCTTTTTGTGCAGGGGTGTTACTCTTGCAATTTTGAAGTCCTTGGGGACGTGTCCCTGTTTTATGGAGAGGTTTATTATGTGTGTGATGACTGGGGTGATGGCGGCTGCTGAGTCTCTGAGGAATTTGGAGGGGATGTTGTCATGGCCAGTGGCCTTGTTCGGTTGGAGGGCGCTCAGTTTTTTGAGTACCTCATCTGTAGTTACCATTTCCAGTTTGAAGTTGTCTTTGTGGACGCCTAGGTTCTTGTAGTATGCTACTATGTGTTCTACCCCATACTGCCCTGAGTGGGAGGGTAGTTTGTTTACCAGTGTTGTGGCTATGTTTGTGAAGAAAGTGTTTAAGTAATTGGCTACATCCAGGTTGTCTGTGATGAGCCTGTTGTCCGTCTTTATGTTTATGTTTGAGAACCTGGTTTTAAGTTTTTTACTGCAGCCTTGAATTTCCAAAGTTCACATGGTTTATTTTTGTTTTCCTCAGTTTTGGCATTGATGACATTTTTTTTTAGCAGTTTTGATCATGGAGTTTACGTCATTTCTTAGTCTGTTTCTTTCTAGTTTGAGTTCAATCACGTGGGCTTGGAGTTCACTGCTCGTGCTTTTGGTAAGCTTTGACTGACTTTTACGAAACTCAGAAACAAATTTTTTGTCTCTGGCTTTCATAGCGGTCAGTATTTCAGTGTGCATCCATGGCTCAGCGTGATTTTTTACCCTGGTGGTTCTTAGGGGGGCCATGTTGTTTAGTATTGATGAAAATTTGGTTTTGAAGCCAAGCCAGGTTTCTTCAACCAGTGTACCATTGAGTTCATCTGACCAGTCCAGACTCTCCAGTTCAAGGTTAAAGGCCTCGCTAGAGTAGGTTTTGAGGTCTCTAGATGTGACTGTTTTGTGACAGCCAGCCTTTTGCTTTAGCTTTTTGCGGGTACAGAATATCATATAATGATCACTTAACCCGCATGCTATAACCCCTTTATTGGAGATATTGGACTTGTCAGAGGTCAGGATGAGGTCAATGGTAGTCTGAGTTGATTCACATACCCTTGTGGGTTGGGTGATTAGCTGGCTGAGGCCGTGCAGATCACAAAACCTATTGAAGGATTTGAAGACGGGTGCATCTTTTTGTTGCATATCCGTGTTCCAATCCCCAATAAGAATCTTTTCAGCATCCTCAGCTCCAGCTAAGCACACATCCAGAGTATCATAAAAGCCAGTTTGATCTGGCGGTCTGTAGATTGTGCCGACTAGAACAGATTTAGGCCTTTCAAATAGAATTTCTACCCATACGGTTTCAATTGTCTCATGATGAAGGTCAGTACGGTTAATGAATTTGGTGTCCTTATGAATGTACATACAAACACCACCTCCATACTTGTTTCTGTCATTACGGACAATAGAATAGTTCTCCAACTCTATTTCAGGGTCTGTTACAGATGAGTCAAGTTTAGTTTCAGTAAAGCATATTTTGTCTACCTTACCGTTAATAAACAGGTTTCTTATTTCATCCAGCTTATGTTTTATGCTGTTTACATTCAGGTGAAAAATGTGTAGTCGAGTTCCAGGTAAATTTCTTCGTCTGTGAGGAGGGGGGGGGGGGGGGGGGGGGGGGGGGGGGGGGGGGGGCTCTGTGTAGTTTGGGTGGGTGATTCTTTGCTCAGGGTCGTTGTCCCGTGACGAGGGGGGGGGGGGGGGGCTGTCCGTATTGTTGTCCGTCTGTGTCTGGTGCTGCTGTGGGGGAGCTTTGTTGTTGTCTCCGTGAAGTCTGTGTGTTGGTGTGTGGGGAGGGGGGGGTCCTTTGTCCTGTGTCTTCTCTGGCAACCCTTTGTCCTGGGCTGGTAAACATAGCCAGCCTGGCTAGGTTGGCTAATTTAGCAGGCAATTTGACCGTGGGGTTGTCGGTTGGATTTCTTGCCGTGATTTGCACCGGTGTTGTAACCTCCGGTTCATCCCGCCTCGTTCTGGTCCCTCGGGCGTTCCGTTGTAGTTGCGCCGGTGATCCAGTAGTGGGCGGTGGAGGGTTGTTGACGTTGGATGATGAGTTGGTCGCAACGGTGGTCATCGCTGTTTGCGTCTGTAGTCCGAGTTGTCTCGCTTGGTACCGAGTGATAACTGGACCTGGGTTCAGCGGAATGTCTCCCGAAAGAAGCAGGTATAAGAAGATCATCGATCTTCTATCAAACCTGCCCGACGGGGGTAAACTATTTCGTCCCGGATTCGACGTTAACACACAGTGTATTGCTGCAGTCCCCATGGCTGGATGTTTTCTCTCTGAGCCATTTAGAAGGTAAAAGTCGCAATGGGACTCTTTTTTTACCCCACTCCTGTCTGGTGGTGTTTCCATGTTGAATTAAGGTACTGGTCCGTAATCCAAAGTAGGGTGAGTAGAAAGTGTATAGTAAACCTTGTTGTTGATTTACTTTGACACCGTTGTTGGGAGCTGAGAATAATGCGACTGTCCATGTCGAAAGCCAGTCCGATAGGTTTGAGACCCAAGCTGGCTGAAATCAGACATTTGTTTTTAAACGGTAAGGCTAATATATTATGTTTCACAGAAACAAAACTAGACTCATCTGTTCAGGATCCAGAGATAGAAATCGAGGACTATTCAATAGTCAGGAGGGATAGAAACCAGTATGGAGGTGGCGTCTGTGTGTATATTCACAAAGATACCAAATTCAGCAACCGTACTGACCTTAACCATGACGAGATTGAAACTGTATGGATTGAAATCATATTTGAAAGGGCAAAATCAGTACTAATAGGCACAATCTATAGACCGCC
Organism: Notolepis coatsorum; assembly: GCF_963971535.1. Lineage (NCBI taxonomy): Eukaryota > Metazoa > Chordata > Actinopteri > Aulopiformes > Paralepididae > Notolepis > Notolepis coatsorum. The sequence goes on along the minus strand of NC_140184.1, from coordinate 48,053,141 downwards.
AGAACACAGTGGCTTCTATGACACACTCGATGGGTGTTTAGCTGGGGTGGAGGGCGTAGAAAAAATCCTTATTGGGGACTGGAACACGGACATGCTACGTAAAAGCAGCACCCGTCTTCAAGGCCTTCAGTAGGCTTTGTGATATGCACGGCCTCAGCCAGCTAATCACCCAACTAGGGCTGGGCGATATGGCCAAAAACGTTATCGCGATAAAATTATAAAATTATTTTCATATAACTCGATATCGATAATTATCGTCAATATACATTTCTGTCAGTAATTAACTTCTTATGCCCGGCGCCGACGGACGGGCTATTAATAGACTCACTTTGTTTGCTGCGCCGGTCACTACAATACGAGTTGGAGAGCCGTTGCAACTCGCGTGTCGAGCCAACCCTTTGAGAAGCGTCGTGGTCCCGGCTTGAATTCTCCATGAATGTGTCCAAGTCCATAATCCATATAAATCCATTTTGTTATATACAACTGTTCCAACACAGTCTGAATGAATGTTTTCTCTTGTGATTATGCCGCGTGATTTCAAAACACCAAAACTGAATGTCTTGTCTCGAGTTGATGTCGTCATCACGGTCATCAGTCCGCGCACCTTCTTCTACGCAGTACACACACGGCCCAGTGCATATATTATTATATTCCACCAGGGGGCAACCTACCGCCACTGGATCATATGCATAGAATGGAACACTGTTTGGTCCAAGCTTGGGAAATCGATATATCGAAACTTTGCGACCACGTTTCATGTTTATTTCAAGGAAATAATTTATCGCGATGATTATCGTTATCGTTTTATCGCCCAGCCCTACACCCAACCCACAAGGGTATGTGAATCAACTCAGACTACCATTGACCTCATCCTGACCTCCAATAAAGGGGTTATAGCATGCGGGTTAAGTGATCATTATATGATATTCTGTACCCGCAAAAAGGTAAGGAAAAGGCTGGCTGTCACAAAACAGTCACATCTAGAGACCTCAAAACCTACTCTAGCGAGGCCTTTAACCTTGAACTGGAGAGCCTGGACTGGTCAGATGAACTCAATGGTACACTGGTTGAAGAAACCTGGCTTGGCTTAGGCGGCTACGTGGCGTAGTGGGCAAGGCGCTCGCCACGAATGATGGAGACGCTGGGCTTGCCTGTTCGAGCCCAGCGCTCCACATTGCTTTCAGTTTAGCTGGTCATTCATACTAATACACATTGGCCGTATTAGGGGGTGGGAAACTGATGGGTGGGGATCGGGCGTTGTGGACAGCGACTCCTACAGGTCAGTTGGTGCGCCTGCGCAGTAGAATCAAGAAGTGTCAGGGGCAGCGTGAGCCTCCCACGCGTTACTCCTCGCCACTGAGAGATCGAGCTGCGCAGGTGAAAAGATGCGACTGCTGTTACCTCAAGTACCGGAGGGGACTTGTGCTATGTATGACTTAGTCCACATTGCAGCCGGCTTGTGGGAGGCAAGAAACACCGTTCGTGACAGGGGAGGGTTGAATTGGATGATACGAAATTGGGATGGGAGAAAATATAGAAAATGGGAGAAAAAGTGGATAAAAAAAAAAAAAAAACTGGCTTGGCTTCAAAACCAAATTCTCAACAATACTAAACAACATGGCCCCCCTAAGAACCACCAGGGTAAAAAAATCGCGCTGAGCCGTAGATGCACACTGAAATACTGACCGCTATGAAAGCCAGAGACAAAAAATGCTCTGAGTTTCGTAAAAGTCAGTCAAAGCTTACCCAAAGCACGAGCAGTGAACTCCAAGCCCACGTGACTGAACTCAAACTAGAAAGAAACAGACTAAGAAATGACGTAAACTCCATGATAAAAACTGCAAAAAAAATGTCATCAATGACAAAACTGAGGAAAACTAAAATAAACCACGTGAACTTTGGAAATTACTCAATAAACAACTAGGCTGCAGTAAAAAACTTAAAACCAGGTTCTCAAACATAAACATAAAGACGGACAACACGCTCATCACAGACAAACTGGATGTAGCCAATTACTTAAACACTTTCTTCACAAACATAGCCACAACACTGGTAAACAAACTACCCTCCCACTCAGGGCAGTATGGGGTAGAACACATAGTAGCATACTACAAGAACCTAGGCGTCCACAAAGACGACTTCAAACTGGAAATGGTAACTACAGATGAGGTACTCAAAAAACTGAGCGCCCTCCAACCGAACAAGGCCACTGGCCATGACAACATCCCCTCCAGCAAATTAGACCCAGGCAACTACCGCCCTGTTTCTATCCTTACATCCATCTCGAAAGTCATGGAAAAAATAGTATACGAACAGGTCGAAAAGTACCTTGCGGAAAAAAATCTAATCTACGAATTCCAATCTGCCTTCTCTATTTGAACAACCACATCAAGCAAGAGGTGGACGCGGGCAAATACTGCGGCATGGTCCTACAAAAGGCCTTCGACACTGTCAATCACACCATTCTGATTGACAAGCTAAAATCAATTGGTTTTGATAGTTTATCAGTGAGCTGGATACAATCCTACCTGGAGGGGAGAGAACAGATGGTGGAGGTAAACGATACCCTATCCCCCCCCCTCACAGTGAACTGTGGTGTTCCACAAGGAAGCATACTAGGACCGCTACTGTTCCTAATTTATGCAAATGACATGTCGTCAGCTTGTGACTGCAACTTGTTCCTGTTTGCGGATGACTCAGCCCTGCTGGTCTCTGACAAGAACAAGTTACAGGCTGAAAAAACCCTCAGCTCGGAACTAGGCAAAATCTGCATATTGCTCGCCGACAACAAACTATCATTACACATGGGCAAAACAGAGTCCATTCTCTTCGGTTCAAATAACAAACTTAGCAAGACCGACGGCTTCTCAGTTACAGTGGGTGACAATATTGTCACAAGGAAAGATGAAATTACCTACCTGGGTTCCATCCTAGAGGCTAATCTTTCCTGTGACAAAATGGCATCCAATGTAATAAAAAGTCAACCAACAAACTCGATTCTTCTACCGGATCTCCTCTCTGGTAAACAAGAATACCCTGAAGACTCTGGCAGGAGCACTCATTCAAGGGTACTACGACTATGCATGCACCTCATGGTATCAAAGCACCTCAAAGGCACTAAAAACAAAATTACAAACATCACAAAACAAACTGGTCAGACTACTACTTGACCTGAACCCCAGAACCCACCTCACCCCTGCCCACTTTGACAACCTAGGATGGCTTAGAGTAGACGACAGAGTACAGCAACTTGCAATGGGCCTGGTCTACAAGATACACTATACGACTGGGGTACCCATGTACATGTCAAAATACTTCCCAAAGGTCAGTGAATACCACAACCACTACACCAGAGGAAGCTCAACAAATCATGTTAAACCCAGATTCGGCTCAAACAAGGGACTAAACACGTTTTGCAATTATGCCACAACAATGTGGAACGCCCTACCCAAAGCTGTAAAGGAATGTGAATCCCTACCCACATTCAAAACCGCTCTTAAAGAGCACCTACGGGAGGCTGCAATTCAAAACTGGCCACCGTAAATGCCCAAAACCCCCACCACCTCCTAATAGACAGTCTCCTCCCCACCGCATGTATATATTCCCTCCCCGCCGTATGTATATTTCTCTCCCACCCACCCACCCCCTCCTAATGTACAGTCCCCTCCCCATCATATGTATATACTCTGTCAGGATCTAGGGGTAACAGTACTGTATATTTGAATACCGTTTATGTCACAAATGTATCAGTACTAAATACATATATGTCCCTATGCCATAAATTTCATGTATGTTGTGTATGTCATAAATGTCTATATGAATTGAAAATGGGGGACCCTGATGGAAACAAGACAAACGTCTTTCTCAGGTCTGCATCCCCTTAACAATTGTATGTATTGAGCCGTACTGTATTGTACCCATTCTGCAATCTGTTAAATAAAGTTTTCATTCATTCATTCATAGTACACTGGTGCTCGGAAGAGACAAATTCCATCCCAGTTGCCCCATAAAAACGGTGTTTCAATGATGAGCAACCAAAGCGCGCAAGCCCATGTATGGTTCCTATCAGAAGCACCCAGGGCCAGCACTACATACACGTCGAGACCTAAAACATATCAATGGAAATTCTAACAAGAACCCAGATACCGTTCCTCCAAGCCGCCTGGGAGAACGACAAGCCGCTTTTTTCACAGAAAAAAATACGGACATGGGTCCCATACGACGCGGCTGAGGGAAAACAACACCCCGTCAACCTGCTCCATAAAAGAGGGGACGGGGAACCCCCAGAGAGACTTCCCACGTGAGCAATAAATTGAAAAGACATATGCAACATTGAGCTATGTAACAATTGGACTAGGACTCTCTGAGAGGGAGGTTCTGAACTCACAGAGGAGGCTCTGAAACTCCCTGGGGAGGAGGCTCTGACCCAATATACACACTACTAGTAGGGAGCAGAGCAGAAGAACAAATCGTCTCTACTGCATTGCATCACCTACCAAGCTCAATACACATACAACAGAGCAGAACTTCTTTTTAAGTTCTACTCACCTTGACAATAACAGAGGTCCACAACATGGAGCCTGAAAATAACTCACGAAAGTCTCACAGCCAATAGAAACGCGCCCAGTGACATACTCTATGGCGGGGGAATTCCGTGGCCCACCGCCCAATATGGTGTGGGACCAGGAAACTCCCCCCCCCCCCCCCCCCCCCCCTCCCTACCCTGTGACGCGCTGACCCAGCAACGTGACAGGAAGCCCGAAGGACAGGAGGCCCAACCCCCTGACCAATCAAAAAAAGGGGAGGGAGGTTTTATCAGTTCACCCCTCATGACCCCTCACCCCTGATACGATGCAATGACAAAGCAGAGCCATGACACCAGTCATAGCGTGCTACATGAAGCGCATGTACACCTGTCAAGGTAACAGCTTCACATAGGCTCATGTGCGAACCTGCCACCTGAATTTTTACACCTTTTCCTAAAGGAAGAAAAACACAGACCAAGAGAGGGCCAATGGCCCTGGTACAAGAGCTTACACATGTAACTTATTAGGCCAACACCTAACCCAGTTGTGGATCTTAACGACACACACAACCCTCCATCACAACAAAAAAAGGCAAAAGTACACTCTCACTACCGTAAGAGGAACGCCGTTTTTCATAACGAGAGAAGACACAAGTCCTCGATTAAGTACTGGTCACAGGCCTTGCTAAGTCCACGTGACAGCGACCAAACAATCTTCAGAAAAAAATTGCCTCTCTAAGCAGGAGCACAACCCCTGCAGAAGCTGAGGGGTTACACCGTATCCCCACAAACATAGTGAAACAATATATTGTAAACAAAATCATGTTTGAGGGGAGGGGGGGGGGGGGGGGGACCGGGGGAAAAAACCACCCCTCACCACCTTACCCCTGATACGACTTGTTTGAACAGGTACAGCCCTGTTTACATGTGAAACTTGCCACATGTAAGGCTGGTCTCCACGTTGACGAAGGCCCTCGCTGGCAGGGCAAAATAAGCTAAGGCCGGAGCGAGGCTCCGGCGAGACGACCCCCTCCAACAGCCGATCATGGTGCAGGGCCGACTACATCTTCTGTCAAAGATGACGTCGTAGTCAGAGTGCTATGGCCTGCTATTCTCATGGCTAATGTTCAACGGTGTAGCACAAGCTAACAGCTAACTCCAAGCTAACTGGTAGCATCAGGCTAACGTTCCCAGCCGAGCGAGCATACAGAGCTAGCGTTGTAGCTAACAGCTAACTGGCTAACAGGTAGCTCAACCCAGCTAGGACGCAAGCTAAGCAGCTACCACCGAAACTGCACAACGTGAGAACACAATATAGGCCAACACTTCAGACAGCCGCTGTCTGTCCCTCTCCTCATCCGAAGAGAGAAGAGGAAAAGAAGTCAACACAGTCTTCAGAACGGTGATCATCAGACACAGCGGTGCCGGCACAAGTCCCTCATGGACTGCAGCCGACTTGAGCGTGGAGGTATTCTTTTTTTTTTATCCACTTTTTCTCCCATTTTAAATTTTTCTCCCATCCCAATTTTCGTATCATCCAATTCAACCCTCCCCTGTCTCGAACGCTGTTTCTTGCCTCTCACAAGCCGGCTGCAATGTGGACTAAGTCATACATACCACAAGTCTCCTCCGATACTCGAGGTAACAGCAGTCGCATCTTTTCACCTGCGCGGCGCGATCTTTCAGCGTCAGGGGTCTGCGCTTTGGAGCCGCCCCCATCACATCCTGATTCTACTGCGCAGGCGCACCAACAGACCTGTAGGAGTCGCTGTCCACAACGCCCGATCCCCATCCATCAGTTTCCCACCCCCTAATACTGCCAATGTGTATTAGTACGGACGACCAGCTAAACTGAAAGCAATGTGGAGCGCTGGGCTTGAACAGGCGAACCCAGCGTCTCCAGTATTCGTGGTGAGCGCCTTGCCCACTGCACCACGTAGCCGCGCATGGAGGTATTCTTATTATGAAACACCAAACCCACCTCCCTCGCACCGGGTAACTTTCATCTTGAAAGGCGGGGCCCGCACGGTGACAGAGAGTATCCGTTTGTCCAGAGATCCGGGGGTTTGAACCGCAGATTCGGATACAGTCCCAGGCAACAAAGCTCCCGATGAGGAGCTCATGTAACGTGGGCGTCAAACCAGAACCCTCTCCACGCCGCTAAGAGGCAGCAAAAAAGGGTACCAGCCTGGAGCCGGCTTCCGTAAGTCGCGCAGCCATTCCCCCCATAGCAACACAACTGGCGCTTGCATCTCAAAACCATCACCCGCCCGGAGAGTCAGCTAACCCTCACACAGCCGAGCGCCTCTCAAGCAAAGTCCAACTGCAGAGCGGAGGTAATACCTGTCCAACTGCAGGCTGGAGGAATGCCGGCGGGGATTAGGCCAGCGACGCGAGCCCCTAATACGAAAATGCCGGTGGAGGTCAGAATGATCATCATCTTCTAGACACCCCGGTGGCGAAAACATTATCGCTGTATTTCCTCGAAAAATAGTGAGAGAGAAAATAAAGATATAATGTCAACGCAGCTCCTTCATCGTAGCTCCTCTTCAACATTTCACTAATCTCAAAGTGGTGTATACAGACACTCGCCGTGGTGAAAACAAGAAAGGAGCTGTTAGTATGGCCACACCCCTGCTTATGTAGAGGAGCGGATGGGGGTGTAAAGGTGCATGTGGAGATTTATTCAGTGCTAGTACTGATACAGGGATGTATTCCAGTAGACGCAGAGCGGAGCTACACGACCTAGTACATTCATTAGCTCGAGGGCGTGAGGTGGCTTGCAAGTTGACCTTGGACGTGCCGTGTGAGAAGCAATTGAGAGGAAGTGTACCAACAAACAACGCCAAAATCATCTTGCTAAAGCAAAAGAAAACAGATATCGGCTGAACATCAAGGTGATGCTGCACTGGTTGTAGAGGACATTAATTACTTTTCCAGAATGTGATGGCAGATCCATATCAATCATGTTGTCCAGATACAGTTTAGAATTTAACATAGAGGCTCTAAAATATGGAATTTGCTTCCTACACATTTTGTAGTCTCTCAACCAATTCAAGAAAGCTATAAGACCAATCTAGTTAGAGATAAAAACGACCTTGTTACGCCAATCTAGTTAGAGATAAAAACGACCTTGTTACACTAATCTAGTTAGAGATAAAAAAAAAAAAAAAGATCTTGTTACACCAATCTAGAGATAAAAACGACCTTGTTACACCAATCTAGTTACAGATAAAAACTACATTGTTACACTAATCTAGTTAGAGATCACTACATGTTCCCTTTTCTCATCTGATTTGATTGTGTATGTATGTGTGTGTGTGTTAGGGTGACCATATTTTGATTTCCAAAAAAGAGGACATGCTGGCCCCAGCCTCGAGATACTTAATGATACTTTGCACAATCGAAGCGGGCATGGCCACCTTCATTTCACTATGTCTTGTGTACTGTACTGTATGTGATGAATAAACCTCTTGAATCTTGAATCTCTACTCAAAGTTTACTCAAAGATGCCTCTATTGTTTTAACATATACATTATGCTTATAGCACATGCATAAGCCTGGTCTCTTTTGAAAGATAACATTCTGAAGTTACTAATGCAAAAAAGGAAAATCACTTTTAGTGCTAATGAAATAGAGTAGCATATAGGTCTGAACTTGAGTTGAACGTGCACTTGTGTACTCACATTTTTCTGCAGTGGTTGCAATATCCCAAATTTAACCACATAACATGCGCCCAGAAAAGTGGCAATTTTTTTTTTTACTTTGAACTTGAGGACTGCATACTTTTTTTTGCAAAGCTTATCTTTATACTTTATGCTTATAGCACATGCAAAAATCACTTTTAGTGCTAATGAGTAACATAGGGCTGAACATGAGTTGAACTTGTGTACTCACGTTTTTGTGTAGTATAGTTGCAATATTCCAAAATAATATATATATTTTTTGTATAAGCTGGAAAACACAGCAAATCCATAGCCTGAAGGGACATGGGCCTGAAGGGACATTAACGTGTGTTGTCAGGCCTTACAAATACATTTGATTTTGATTTGATTATCAATAAGGTAGGATATCTGGAACACACAAACACACTATTTTTTAAATCACATGCCATGAAACTCTGGGACCTGGCTGAATTTAAGACTGCACAAATCATGTTTAAAGCACGAAACAATTCACTCCTGGGTAACATCCAAAAATTCTGTTATAGAGGGGGGGGGGGGGGGGGGGGGGGGGGGGGGTTACAATTTAGAGGAGAGTCTAACTTCAAGAAACAGGCTGTTCATTCAACAATGTATGTAGCCTATATTTCAGTTTGTGGAGTGAATATGAGTTGCATAAGATAATAGAGTGTGAAGGTATACTGAATACTGTCTATCTGTATGTCATGTATGTCATATGTTATGATGAATTGAAAATGGGGGACCCTGATGTAAACAAGGTGAAAGTCTTTCTCTGGTCTGCATCCCCTTAACAATTGTGTGTATTGAGCCGTACTGTATTGTACCCATTCTGCAATCTGTTAATAAAGTTTTCAATCAATCAATCAATCAATCAATCAATCAATCAATCAATCAATCAATCAATCAATCAATCAAGGGGGTAGGAATACATATGTTTACACTTCATTCTATACTCCTGCTTGTTTGTTTTTTAATCTGTTTATTACTTGTTTTTTATTATTATTTATTTTCAATTTATGTTCGAAATAAATAAACGCATTCATTCAAGATATTGTGTGAGCAAAAGTATAGTTAATTTACTCCCTCGAGTCTGGCCCCGCGCGGATCTCGCAGCTGTGCCCGCACAGTGCAATACTCCAATTCAGCCATTGGCAATTCAGCCATTGGGTGGGTGGCGCTGCTGAGCGGCCCTCACAGCGCGGCCGTCAACGCGCGGCCCTGAGAGTGCCGCTGGCTCTGCGGCTCTGCAGCTGCATGGGAGTCTGGGGTGATAATCTGGCGCGCCATGTAAAAAGTTGCACGCCTGACATATCGGCATGTAACTCGAGAACCGAGGCACGGATTTGGGCGATTCAGAACAGCGATTCGAACGGCAACGAACAGCGCTTTAATTCGGTAATTTATATGTTCAGCGAAAAATGCAGTCCCGAGCCTTCAGATGCTCGCAAAGGGCCGTGAAACTGAAACTGAAAATGAAAAACAATGAAACCCCGGACATTTCCATGCATTAATAAAAAAAAAAACGGACGCCCCGGACAGGGCGTGAAAAGAGGACATGTCCGGGCAAAAGAGGACGTTTGGTCACCCTAGTGTGTGTGTCACTAGGGAAGGTGCGCATGCTGGTACAGATGAAGTAAAGTATTCCTAGGCAGCGCTCACTCTGTGCTCTTGTGTTAATCTTAATCCCTTAACTATTTGGAACCGACGCAGTCGGCGCCGACATCATCGTCATTCCTGTCATGCAATTTAGCGTCACGCCTAAATTTTTTGTCAGATTGACGCCATTTCAACGTATTTCGAAAGCCAAGAACTGGTTTTCCGGTAGTCCAAGGGATGGCTGCTAGGGATTGGTCGAAAAAGTCTGTTGCCGTTTTTGAGAGACCAATGAGAGAGACCGGAGCATTTCCTGAATTCTTGCCAGGAATAGTGTGTGGACCGTCCATTTTGAGGCGATCATGATTTGAATCAATTAAACGTCGTTGTTGGACATATTATAGCATTTATAGTTTCTAGTGTTTGTGAGATGTTTTTGCAGAGATCTTTGTAATATTTCCGCTCCAAAAGCATGTTTCTAAAGCAGCCAGCATACAGGGCTCATGCATGTCGCTCGTGCCAGTCCCAGCGTCCCTGCGCTCGTGCCCGAGGGATCATTGATGGAGATTTTTTAGCATATGCAATGTTTTCAAATAGCCACATTTCTGTTATTAGTGTATTCATTACTGGGTCATATTCTATATATAATATATTTCATTTGATCATGAATACAAAAACATATTAATTAATGTTGCGTTTCTTTTTCAAATGTAGCCAAGAGTAAAGACTGTAACTGTGATGATTCGGTGTTGGTGTGGACCCAATAGCAATCACAGGATGAGGGTAGAGAGACAGGCAGGACACAACGGGATGTAGTTGACAAAAGGCTTTACTTGTTCCTTCACAATGCTTTAACTACAACAAAACAATAATAGTACCTCAGCATAAGCTGGCAGATTACACGATACCAAACGTGGAGAGCACAGCACGGAAGGGTGCTGTGTGGAATCACAACCACAACATTGATAATGATAACAATGAATATGACAAGATAGGATAACGAACCGACAGGGGAGTAACAGGAAAGGACAGAATATATAGGGAGACTAATTACTAACAAGACACACCTGGACAGACACAGGTTGACAAACAATGACAACAATATATAACATGACAGGACTGAATAACAACGATACATACAAATACAACACTAGACCAGACCGGGAAACAGAGTGGGCAACATAGACAGGAATACATTAAACATTAAAGACATATGGAGAATACACATATGAATTGCGACTAACAGAGGGAGTAGGGAGAGTAGCGGGAACACTCCACTAGAGGGGGCTGCAGGGCAGGCTCTCTGGACTGGAGGGGGAATGCGGCCAGGCTGGGGAGCTGGAGGGGGAATGGGACCAGCCTGGGCAAACGGATCCTGACAGTAACCCTGTCAAAACAGCAGTCAACGTGTATATTTTCAGCACTACGTTTGTTTACCAATTATTTTAAGTGTAATTAGCTAAATTCTGAGTTGATAAATATCCCGGCGGAAACCTGATGAATTAGACAGAAATAAAGGAAGCTGGCATATGTGTGTGTAGTCTTTTGAAAGAAGAGACCCAGGGCTTTCGATGGGCTTTCGAATTTCATAAAACTACACTTCCCAGCTCACGCGAGCCCCCGTCAATCATCGGGACTTCTAGTTTGAACTTTTTATTTTTTTGTGTGTGTTATTTTCGGGATCATAATCTCACAGGTCGAACAAACCTGAACATTATTGCGATAAAATAGAATGTAGTTAGTTGCTTTACCTCTCTGTGAACGTCTAGCAAAAAAACTGGTTGCAATCTGATGAAAATTGGCGGCGCTATTTACATTATAAAAGCAATAACTATACTTACAGTAGATTTCATTCACGGTTTTGGCTGCCCTGTCAGGAGCACCTGGTGGTACTAAATCTAGATTGAACTCTGCCATTGGAAAGAGGAGATTTGGCCCGATCCATAGATGTGTGACTTGGCCATAATAAGGTCATTTATAGGCCTGATATTCTATATTCATATTTCAAATTGCATGTGTCCAGATGGCAAAATACAGTACTGTATCTACAAAAAACCCTGTAAATCATCTGCCCTTTATTCATTTGCTTAGATTTTTTTGTACACTTGATCTCTTATCTCTGCTGAATGAGCTCAGTGGCAATTTTTTAAATGTTCACGTCTGATCAATGTTAGCATGGTGTTATTCATCGTCAAAGATGAAAAAAGAAAAGAAAAGACATTTAAAATGTATATTCTCCTTTGGTTCATTACAATTTACTCAAGCCTAGTAATAGACACAATATTTCTGACACTGCAGAATACATTCCCTGATTCCCTAGATACCAAGAACATGCAAATGGACCTTCTAGAAGTGGAGCAATCTTCCATTTACTTAGTTATGTATTTTTAGGCGGATTTTCTGAAAATATGGCTAGGGCTTAACACTTTCCGTGCCACTCACGAGATTTCTCTGGTTTTTTTATAGGTGGTTGCGTGCCACTCACGAGATTTCTCGGAATTTTTTATTTTTAATTTTTTTTCGATCTGAAACATTATTGCATCACCCGAGCCTACCCGAGTATAGCCGAGCTGCGCCGGTGATCACTGTGGAAAAAAGCGCCCCCTGTCGTCTCCCAGATGACATGTGATTTTGGAATGGACTCAATGAAAATGAATGGGGAAAAAAATCCGGTACTCCACATTTTCCAGTTCACTGATCCAGCCGGGGTTACCACAGTTCATTCTGGAGCCTCAGATCCCCGCGGATCATGGAGATCTACAGTCTCGCGTTGGATCCATACACTTATCGATTTTTTCGAATGGTGATCAGGAATTGGAATATACCAGTTGGATACCATCTGATGTCAGGTAAGGACTCTATGTTATCAGTGGTAGGATAATCAGAGTAAGTTTGATGAAGTTATAAGCTGTTTTGTGAAATGTCTTCTTTCGGTTTCACTGTAAAAGTCTGTGAGGAAATCAACGGATCGATTATCAGTGCGCGGCCGTAATGTGCTTGCGTGCACGTATAATATTGATCATCTAGCGTTTATTTGAAAACGATTCATAAAAAGGCAGACGAATATCAACGTTGTGGAATATTCCACTAAAAGACGATTTTCATAGAATGCTCCAGAATGAGCTGTTTTTATATCAAAACGGGGGCTTTTCTAACTGCTCTGAAATGGAAACGACGCGATAAAAAACCAATCTGCCTTCACAGCACTGACTGGAAAATAGTCTTTGATAATGCGATGGGCAGATTAGACACATAGCCATAATTTAAAACATAGATTAGGCGATATTAACGTTAACATTGGCGCCGATGGTGGCATTCAAGCGGTAAAACGGAAAACCAGGCGTGGCGCTCAAAGTGTTAAGAGGTTAATATATTTTCTCCTGGAAGTGCTGTTCTGTTATCTGCCACCAGGAGTCGCAAAGAGTCTGCCATTCTGGTGTGTTGGCAGGCCGACTATCTGTCAATCTCATTGTACTGTATATATATCTAATCTATCCATTAAAAACATTTATCCCAGTGAATCTCTTAGTTACATCAATGTTGGAACTGTCTCATATGTGTAAGTTAACTCTCATCTTGTTATCTACCAGGATAATGCTTAGTTGTAAATTGATCAATCTAGCATGATATATGCACAAAGACAATTACTCGCTGCATGTTACTTCTCATTTTAAAATGTAGCAAAAAAATTAAATATTATACGCAAGACACATTTAAACTAAACAAAAACATATGACTGTGTGGGAAGCAGGAAGAGAAGCCGATGATGCACAATAGAGAGCATCCTGACTGGCAATATCACCTCCTGGTTTGGGAATAGCACCGCACAAGACCGTAGCAGACTACAGAGAGTGGCCCATTCAGCCGAACGCACAATTGGAGGGGGGCTTCCCACTCTCCAGGACATTTACAACAAGCGGTGAATGGGTAAGGATAAGATAATTATCAAAGACTCCAGCCACCCAAACAACTGCCTCTTTGAACTGCTGCGGTCAGGCAAGCGATACCAGAGTCTCATGGCAAGCACAGAGAGACTCAGAAGAAGCTTCTATCCTCAGGCCATCAGAATGCTAAATGACAATAACACTATGTAACAACCATCAAATGCACACACAGCACACACATCCACACGCACACACTCACTTTAAACAAACAACTCACTGCAGCACCCACTTTAGAACACCTAAACACACTTTATATTTATTGGTAAAGAATTTGCACTACAACCCATACCTCATTACACCTTACTGTAAATTGTACCTAAATTGTACCTCATCCCATTTCTGCTTTGCACTGTATAGTATATTGTATTGTAACTCAGTTACTTCTACTCTGCATTGTACATTGTATATATGTACTGAACACTTTTGTCCACGTACTTGACTTCTATTTTATACTTGCTATACTTATTTTATACTTATCTATTTTTCTATCTAGCACAGTCTCTGGAGCGTAAAAGAAAGAGGCATTTTGTATAAAAGTATTCTGTACTTCTGTATGACAACTAATAAAGAAACTTGAAACTTAAATCATCACTCACTGTCAGACAGAGTGGACTCTTCTATGGTGCTGCTGAAGGGTCCGACCACGTCCAGCCCTTTGGACTGCACTGCTAGCCTGTAGCGGGTGAAGGGCTTCAGCAACCCCAGCATGACCTCCTGAGAGGAGCTGCAACAAGAGAGAGAGAGAGAGAGAGAGAGAGAGAGAGAGAGAGAGAGAGAGAGAGAGAGAGAGAGAGAGAGAGAGAGAGAGAGAGAGAGAGAGAGAGAGAGAGAGTTGGATCCTCCCTGCACTGGTACTGTCAAACGAAGGACACTCTAATGGAAGTGCAACAATATAACAAGCAACACATACAATGATTGGCTGCCAGACCGTTCCTTGTGGCTTTTGACAGCTGAAAAGTTTTATATATATATAATAATTTCAGTTAGTAATTCCCATTGGGGATGCGGGGTAATAGTGCATCGGTGCAGTAACCATTCGGGATGCACAATAAACTAAATCAGCCGATGATAGTGATTTTCCCCATATATCGGTATCGTCTGATGAGAAACACTGGGCAGATATATATTGGCAAAGAAATATCAGCTGGTGATAGTGATTATTTTATTGATTGCATCGGTCAGATAAGCAAAATTGAGGATTAATTATCTGTCTAGCTGATGTGTGGCCTGCAATAGCAACTCATGTGCAGCTGTCATCCTCGCTATGGTGTTCAGATCGCAATGGTGTTCAGATCATTATGGTGTTCAGATCGCTATGGTGTTCAGATCATTATGGTGTTCAGATCGCTATGGTGTTCAGATCATTATGGTGTTCAGATCGCTATGGTGTTCAGATCACTAAGGTGTTCAGATCATTATGGTGTTCAGATCACTATGGTGTTCAGATCGCTATGGTGTTCAGATCGCTATGGTGTTCAGATCACTATGGTGTTCAGATCGCTATGGTGTTCAGATCATTATGGTGTTCAGATCGCTATGGTGTTCAGATCACTAAGGTGTTCAGATCACTATGGTGTTCAGATCACTATGGTGTTCAGATCATTATGGTGTTCAGATCACTATGGTGTTCAGATCACTATGGTGTTCAGATCATTATGGTGTTCAGATCACTATGGTGTTCAGATCATTATGGTGTTCAGATCTCCAGAGTGGGAAAAGTACAATAAAAAATTTAGCATTAATGTATTTGGTTGTGACCAGGGTTGAAATGAGTGCTGCCTGCCAGGCAAATGCTGGCAGACTGTAGCTGTGGCTGCAAGTATTTTGTACTTCAATTGAACATTTTATTTTTATTAAATCCTAATTCCAAATCAAGTTTCATTCCTCTGTTCTAACCTATAAATTGTGGTTTGGGAAAGCAAGATGGGTTGTGACGTGTTGTGGGCTGACTGACCTGGTGTGGTAGGGTTGTGACGTGACGTGTCGTGGGCGGACTGACCTGGTGTGGTAGGACACCAAGGAGGCGTTGGTGATGCCTGCAGGGCTGCAGCGCACTGTGTAGTTGATGATGCGCACACTATTGAGGTGCGGCCGCTCCCAGCGCATCCAAATGGAGGTGGAGCTGTTAGCTGTGGCCTGCACACTGCTGGGGGGCAGCGGAGGAGGACTCCCCATAGGCAATAAGGACGCTTCAACACACACACACACACACACACACACACACACACACACACACACACACACACACACACACACACACACACACACACACACACACACACACACGCACACACACACACACACACACACACACACGCACACACACACACACATTGTTAAATTGGTTGGCACTTCCAAACAAACACACATTTCCACATGAATATATACATTCAACCATGCATGCAAGAGTGCAATAATACACACACACACACACACATAGTTAACCTGGTCAGCACTTGCACATACTGTACACACAAACACAAACACACCGAGCAAGATAAATCTTACCTATTCCATGTGGTCTTTCTGTCCTGCCTTTCCAGACAGCAGCAGCTCCATCATTCTGCTTGTTGTAGGCCCACACCCTCACCTCATACTGTCTGTCTGAGACTGAGAGACAGACATACATACAGACATACAGACAGACAGGCAGATAGACAGGCATACAGACATACAGAGAGAGAGAGACATACAGACAGACAGAGATTTGATTTTGATTTGATTTTGATTTTATTTTATTAGGGATCCCCATTAGCTGGTGCGATAGCAACCAGCTAGTCTTCCTGGGGTCCACACACAAAAAAACACAAAAACAATCACCATTGCAAAAAAACAAAATTATTAAAAGTCAGTACACACAATGCATAATGAACCTACTGTAACAATTAATATAGCTAAAATTACATTAGTGTAACAAAAACAAAAAACCACTTTACAGTGTTAAAAACAATTTAAAAACAATTTAAGATTCTTTTTAAAAGTGAATCTACTGTAAATGCAGCAGAGGTTCCGAGGCAGGCCATTCCACAGAGTTAATGCTCTAAAAATAAAAGATCTCCCCAGAGCGCTGGTTCTAGGACCTGGCAATTCAAGCTGCCCACTACTGGAACCTCTAGTGTAATGCTCGTGCACAGTATTACTAAAAACAATCTGATTATGTATAAAAACAGGAGTCTTACTGCTCATGACCAACTTGAACAGCACAAGTATATTAAAAGACAATCTATTTTCAACGTTAAGCCAAGAGAGGCGGGCATGCATACGGCTCACATTAGACCTTAGTGAGACGCACAGACACAGAGAGAGAGACAAACAAAGATATAGAGTGGAAGACAACAGATACATACGTCAGATAGACCGTCATACAGTAGTTAGACATACAGTAGATTGAAAATGGTAGCAATAAGGCTACATAGATATAGCAAGTAAACATGACATGTAAGAAACTATAGAAGGAGTGTTAGTGTGGTCATGGTCAGGTATCTTCAGGTTATCCAATCGGGCCCTATGTGCAAAATATTTGGACACCCCTGAATCTAGATTCTGTATTTTTCTCCCTCTGTGATTATCTGATTATCTGGCACTTGGTATTTGTGCATATAGGCCTACAGTATATGTCTTTAATCTATCAAATAAATGTTCGATATTCAATACATATTTCAATTGTAAATGATTTTTAGATTAGATTCTGAAAAACTAAAAGAAACGCAGCATCTATCCTCCACATGGGTTTTTGCTTTGTTACACAAACACAACATCACTTAAATTTCATAGCGGATTGAAAATCCATTCTCCAAAGGGAGGTGCTTTTTATTATGAAATTATGGTGTTGTGCTTATGTGGAGTTGTGCATTGCCATGAACGAAAAAAAATAAAAATTTAACGAAAATCAAATGCAAGCATAACTCTGAAGCTGAAATGATTCAACAACAACTGCATGGCAATGATGACAGAGGTTTCGGAACCCAACTCAGGTGTGGAGAGAGTGATTTCCATCACAACAATCTGCAAAGCCCCTGTTTGGAAATACAGACTGCCAAATCACGCAACCTGGAGACACTAGCAACTTGAAGACACATCTCAAAAACATGCACCCAAATGAGTTCGTCCAGATGTCCGGAGTAACTCCATCCATATATGTAGAACAATGAATAGATAGGAAATAGGCTGCATTAGTGGGCTGAGCTGAGATCATGTACTTGTTGTTTGAGAATCAACTGCTTTTGTTGTTGGAAGTTATGTTTCCTGTGATATTTTTTATTATTCCTTATCAGCCTACTCATTTACCATGGCTATTTTTTGTTTTGTTTTATCTACTTTTTCTCCCCATTTTTCAATTTTTTTCTCCCATCCCAATTTTGTATTGTCCAATTCTACCCTCCCCTGTCTCGAACATTGTTAGACCATGCCTCCCACTGGTCGGCTGCAATGTGGACGAAGCCTTGCATCACGTGTCCCCTCCGGTACACGAGGAGGCAGCCGTCGCATCTTTTCACCTGCACAGCGCAATCTCTCAGTGGCGAGGAGTAACGCGTGGGAGGCTCACGCTGCCCCGATACTTCCTGATTCTGCTGTACAGGCGCACCAACCGACCTGTAGGAGTGGCTGTCCACAACATCCGATCCCCACCCACCGGCTTTCCCACCCCCTAATACTGCCAATTGTATTAGTATGAACGACCAGCCAAGCCGGAAGCAACGCCGAGAGCCCAGCATGTCCTGCGTTAGTGGCGAGAGCGCCTTGCGGTTCAAATAACAAACTCAGCAAGACCGACGGCTTCTCAGTTACAGTGGGTGACAATATTGTCACAAGGAAAGACGAAATTACCTACCTGGGTTCCATCCTAGAGGCAAATCTTTCCTGTGAAAAAATGGCATCCAATGTAATAAAAAAAGTCAACCAACTAACTAGATTCTTGTACCGGATCTCCTCTCTGGTAAACAAGAATACCCTGAAGACTCTGGCAGGAGCACTCATTCAAGGGTACTATGACTATGCGTGCACCTCATGGTACCAAAGCACCTCAAAGGCGCTTAAAACAAAATTACAAACATCACAAAACAAACTGGTCAGACTACTACTTGACCTGAACCCCAGAACCCACCTCACCCCTGCCCACTTTGACAACCTAGGATGGCTTAGAGTAGACGACAGAGTACAGCAACTTGCAATGGGCCTGGTCTACAAGATACACTATACGACCGGGGTGCCCATGGCATGTACATGTCAAAATACTTCCCAAAGGTCAGTGAATACCACAACCACTACACCAGAGGAAGCTCAACAAATCATGTTAAACCCAGATTCGGCTCAAACAAGGGACTAAACACGTTTCGCAATTATGCCACAACAATGTGGAACGCCCTACCCAAAGCTGTAAAGGAATGTGAATCCCTGCCCACATTCAAAACCGCTCTTAAAGAGCACCTACGGGAGGCTGCAATTCGAAACTGGCCACCATAAATGCCCAAAACCCCCACCACCTCCTAATAGACAGTCTCCTCCCCACCGCATGTATTCCCTCCCCGCCGTATGTATATTTATCTCCCACCCACCCACCCCCTCCTAATGTACAGTCCCCTCCCCATCATATGTATATACTCTGTCAGGATCTAGGGGTAACAGTACTGTATATTGGAATACCGTTTATGTCACAAATGTATCAGTACTAAATACCTATATGTCCCTATGCCATAAATGTCATGTATGTTGTGTATGTCATAAATGTCTATATGAATTGAAAATGGGGGACCCTGATGGAAACAAGACAAACGTCTTTCTCAGGTCTGCATCCCCTTAACAATTGTATGTATTGAGCCGTACTGTATTGTACCCATTCTGCAATCTGTTAAATAAAGTTTTCATTCATTCATTCATTGCCCACTGCGCCACTTAGCCGCCCCACCATGGCTATTTCTTGATTGGCTGATTATCTGCTATTTTGTAACTGATGGATGAATAAAAGATTTAGAAAGTGCAGGCTTTGATGTCATTGCCTGCAGCCAGAGCATTATTCATAGCATCAGGAGCAACAGAGCGGTCTAATGTTTACAAAGGTAGTTAATGGTATCAAGCTAACTGGCTAAACTAGTTACATTAGCTGAGACTCAACAGCAGTGAAAAGTCCCCTGCGTCACTGCTGTTTCATGAACTGTTCATA
This sequence comes from Notolepis coatsorum, assembly GCF_963971535.1. Lineage (NCBI taxonomy): Eukaryota > Metazoa > Chordata > Actinopteri > Aulopiformes > Paralepididae > Notolepis > Notolepis coatsorum. The sequence goes on along the minus strand of NC_140184.1, from coordinate 48,033,236 downwards.
AATCCATTTTCCGGCATTTTCCGCTCTATATGCTTCTAGCAAGTGTAAGGCTTGTCTTGCTGAGGTCCCTGTGGTTTGATAATTTCTCATTCCATAGCTCAGAGCGTTTCTCATTGTATTGGTTTGCCCTCTTGTGGATATAACACACAATAACAGAGTCTGAAAGCTAATTCTGACATGTAATTCAATTCCTTGATTCTGGCAAAGGTTTGATGCAAGCTACAGTAGCATAGCTTAGCACAAATGAATGGAAGCGGATACGGACCACTAGCCTAGTGTACAACTCAGCTAGACTAGCTGGTCCATCACCGCTTCCATTCATTTGTGCTCGAAAGTTATGGAAAAAATAGTCTACGAACAGGTCCTAATTTATGCAAATGACATATCATCAGCTTGTGACTGCAACTTGTTCCTGTTCGCAGACGACTCAGCCCTGCTGGTCTCTGACAGGGACAAGTTGCAGGTTGAAAAAGCCCTCAGCTCTGAACTCGGCAGAATCTGCACCTGGCTCGCTGATAACAAACTATCATTACACCTGGGTAAAACAGAATACATGCTCTTTGGATCAAATAGCAAACTCAGCAAGGCCAACAGCTTCTCTGTTACAGTGGGTGACATTATTGTCACAAGGAAAGATGAAATGACCTACCTGGGTTCCATCCTAGAGGCAAATCTTTCCTATGACAAAATGGCAACCAATATAATAAAAAAAGTCAACTAACGAACAAGATTCTTGTATCGGATCTCCTCTCTGGTAAACAAGAATACCTTGAAGATCCACGGCGTACGACGTTATTGAGATCATATTTCATTTTTCGCCATGGTGTTCATAATTCCGCCACCCAGCCTCGGCTGAGACAGTGGGACTCGGCACAACCGTGCAGCGCTTCAATACCGCCGCCTGGTGGATGATCGGGCGAGTTACTACCGGAAATGGATCTCTGGTGATCTCGGTGCATCTGGGAATTCCGGCCGGCAGTCACATATTGTTGCGGGACTCTAGACACACATCCGTGTATATGGATCGCTGCCATAACTCAATAATCGATATGATTTGGGCGTCTATTGCGCCATACAAACCGGAAATGGATCTAGTCGATCGACGTCAAATAAGTGGGATCTTTTTCCTCCAGTCTCATCGGCGAACGGTAAGAGGACAGTAACGTTACTTTTAGCTTGATGGTTTATTCAAGGAATTATAAACGACCCCCCCCCCCCCCCCCTTTCATCCGCGCATGATGAGTCATAACGTTTAGGATCGTATTCAGTTGGATTTTTTTATATAGCATGTATCGCGAATAAACTGCAATCGATAATCTATATTATGCGTTTAGGCCTATAACAAGCGTTCTAGGAATTACTGCAGAAAACGATAAAAGCATACTTATATTCTAGACGGTATTTTCGTATGAATATATGAATGAAAAAGTATAACGGTCCTACATCCTGAATGATAGATAATCTATGTTGAATAGTAATGTCAATTTAGCAATACAATTTAAAAAGTTATAGCCCTGCAAAGAAGGTGAACATCTCCATAGGCTTAAGGTGCTCCCATAGTCGAGCGGACTGTACATGGACTGGACTCTGCGGATGTCCACTGGACTCTTTGAGCTTTCATAGTCGAGCGGATCTCCGCGGACCAATTTCCTACATGTCTCGCGCCAGTTTACACCAGTTTACACCTCGCGCCAGTTTGTGTGATACCAAGTGGGCGCCGCGGACGTCCGCGCGTCAGAAAATAGGAGCTTTGCACTTGTACTCTGCTTTTGGTCTGCTTTGAGTACCCTTTGGGTCAGCTTTGAGCCCACAGGAGTCTGCTCCGTGTACGGTCCGCTCGACTATGGGAAGGGCTTTAGACTGGTGGCAGTGATTATACATTGATGGCGTGGCAGTTAATGTGTTAATTGAAAATGGGGGACCCCGATGTAAACAAGACGAAAGTATTTTTCTGGTCTGCATCCTCTTAGCAGTTGTTTTGTATTGAGCCGTACTGTATTGTACCCATTCTGCAATCTGTTAATAAAGTTTTAAATCAATCAATCAATGCTAAGCTAGGCTAGCTTGCAGCCGAATAGCTTTCTACTGAACGCAGTAAAAAGGAAATTGGTATCCATGACTCCGGAGAAGACGGTAAGCACATTTCCCATAATGTTGACGTGTTCCTTTAACATAAATATATTAGTTCACAAAATGATATTCAGAAATGTAAATAACATTGTAATTCAAATTTTCCAGATCCAAATCACTCGGATGTCCACATTCATCTGCGTTTTGAACCATGCTGACAGAAAGGCTGCAAAAAAAAAAAAAAAAAAAAAAAAAAAAGGCTGCAGCCCCTGGTTTACCTAGGCCAGAGAACTGGTGATGTCTACTCTTCTTCTTGAGCCTGACGGTCCTGTGTCCATACAGGCGGTCCTGTGTCCTCCTCTCCCCATTGGTCTGTTCCTCGGCCTCCACCTCTCTGCAGGAGAGCTTGTAGCCAGAGATCTGCGTTTGATTGGGCGAGGGCTGCCATGTCACGTTGAGGGCGTTCATACTGGCTTTTACTGTCATCTCCGTGGGGGCAAAGATCACTGGTTGAAACCGGGGGAAGAAAAACAAACACCAGGCCCACACCATGAAACATGAAACTATGGCTGCATGGGAAGATTCCCACGGGCACTTCACCACAAAAAAATATTACGTTTATTTTGCACATTATCTCACACACATCCAAAAACTCTAAACGGTTTTGCACACATTCATTTAGTTCACACATTTATTCCTCGATGACATCACTGGTGGCCATATTCAAACTAATTTCCTCTCAATAACTGTGAAATTAAATTAATGTGTGCAAAACTGAGTTTTTGGATTGTGTGTGAGTTCATGTGCAAAATAAAGAAAATATTTGGTGAAGTGCCCCTTTAATTGAGTCTATAACTGATAGCTTGATGCTGAAATTATCCATGACTAAATGCATTGTTGTAAGGTATATTAACTAAAATGTGACATTCTTTTCTTGCTGTATGTGTGTGGGAATGGTCAGTCGCTGAGTAACAGCTGTGCAAAGCATACTGTAGAAAGAATTGACAACGCCAACACGAGCGTGGTGTGAGCATCGGGGATGATGGTATTCAGAGCACTCCATCTCTTAGACCTCTATGTGGTGTGTGTGTTTCTGCTGTAATAGGTAACCAGGCTATGTGTTTTCCGTACCCATAAGATGTCCTCAAAAGTATATAAAATCTGTATTCGATATGATCTGTGGATTCAGATAAGTATCTAAAATAGGGATCCCCCGATCACGTTTTTTGCCACCAATACCGATCACCGATCGTCGTGAGCCATATCGGCCGATACCGATCCGATACCGATAGTTTTTGATTAAATTTTTTTTTAATTATTTTATATACATTTTTTTTCTTTTTTTATAAAATGTATACACTATATAATTAGACTTGTACTTGTATTATCTGCGAGACATCGCCACCACGCAACAAGCTCCACTGTCTGTGTGTACTCTAGTAGCCTCCAGCTACGGCCAGGATTCTCCGGAGCTGCAGCTGGACCCTATACTCGAGTAGCCTGCAGCTACGGCCAGGATTCTCCGGAGCTGCAGCTAGACCCTATTGATCATATTCAACAACATGCCCTCAGCTCGAATACGCATCGAATGAGTGTTATAAAACATTGATATCAGGAGCTATCTGTGGCTACTGCTGGCCGGCTATATAACGTTGATACAGCGCCTCAGTGAACTATTTAGTTCAGTGGGACATTTCGTTTTGAACAGTGAGCTGGCGTCAGCTAACATGAGCTAGCTGAGGTATCATACACGTCTCTACTAGACTTGCTGGAGCGTTTGTTGATGTCAGGAGCTATCGGTAGCTGGCCGGCTAGATACCGTTCGGTTAGACAATGCCTCATCATGTATTGGACTGGAAGTGAATGGTTGACTGGGTCATTTTGTAACGGTAGCTAACGTTAGCTAAGGGAGACGCCGTCCTCCCGTCCCACTAGACTAGACCCGTGTTTACATGCGCGCGGGAGGGGCTGGAGGGAGGAGCAGACGCCGCACAGCTCCCGGTGTCTGAGACAGAACTCAGCGAGACGAGCGAGTGAGATCGGTTTTGACGATCGGCGAAAATAAAGCATTATCACCGATCACCGATCGCATATTTATACTGATTATCGGCCGATAACGATCGGTGGCCGATCGATCGGGGCATCCCTAATCTAAAACATATGTGTCAGGGGCGTGGCGCTAAGGCCCTCCCACAGGGCTTTAGGGCTGAGCCCAAACGTTCAAAGGTTCTGACCTTCGTTCGTTACGTTGGCATTAGAATCTTAATTAATGGGTTTGAACCTTTTTTCTTTCTTTTTTTTTTTTTCTTTTTTTTTGATATTTTCAGTTTTTTATTTATTTATGTATGCTGTCTCTATGTGTTCGGGAGACTCAGGTGCATAAAAACCTGATTATAATCATGTCTGCCACAACCACAGTGCGAGCTGTGAATTACGCGAAGGGGAGCATTATGGCAGGCCCGGTACCAAATGATCTACGGCCAGGTACCAGTCCTCGACCCAATGGTTGGTAGGGATGGGTACTGAATCCAGTACTTTTTTTTCTTTTTTTTAACATTTTTTTTTAGCATTTATCGCTTTTCTGGTCAAGCATGACCGACAGAAACAGGTTGAAATGGGATGTAGAGCAGGGGAAGACATTCTGAGAAATGACGGCGGGTCCGGGAATCGAACTTGTGTCCCCCAGATCCGTGACGAGCACGGTTTTCCCCGACGCAGAAATAGCGCCGAGATATGCGGTGAGCTACGGGAGCTCCCCCTGAATCCAGTACTTTTAAGGGTATCGACCGAATTAATGTTTCTCTGCATATTTTCACACCGCCAAATAAAGTACTGGGCCCGTTCTCTGGGAATGGATTTTGGTGAGTCTCCTCTCCTCTCCTCTCCTTTCTGTGCGAGTAGCCACTCCCCTCAGACTCCACTCCCCTCAGACTCCACTCCCCTCAGACTCCACTCCCCTCAGACTCCACTCCCCTCAGACTCCACTCCCCTCAGACTCCACTCCCCTCAGACTCCACTCCCCTCAGACGCAACTGTAGTTTTTTCACACAGTGAGGAAAATAATACTGTCAGACAATCTAACAATAATTAACACATTTACAAGTCATATTACTCTGAACAAGAACTACTGAACAAGAACTCTGAACAGCCACCGGGCCAACAGGCTACTGACTGACATCATGGTCACGTAAATAAATTCTTGTTAAAGTTATATTGTATAGTATAGGATTATTTTAAGTCTATTTGTTGTATTGCAATGTATTGTATTTGTATGTATATAATTTATAATATATATATATATAATAATAATTATCAAACAAGTATTGCAATGTATTGCACACTACTATGGTTGAGGAGCCAATGAAAACAAGCATATCTCATGTTTTCGGAATGTATGTACATTCTAAAAGCTGTGACAATAAATCTATCTATCTATCTATCTATCTATCTATCTATCTATCTATCTATCTATCTATCTATCTATCTATCTATCTATCTATCTATCTATCTATCTATCTATCTATCTATCTATCTATCTATCTATCTATCTATCTATATTAAGTTTTAGGAGACATAGAGAACATTTCAAAGCACTCAACATTGCCAATATCTCCATTTCAACCTATTTCTGAATTGCACAAATTTTTCTCGACAGTACTGAACCATAGAAAATATTTAGGAGCACATTATTTGCATGATTAAAAATGATGGTTCGAACGCCCGTTCAAAAAACCCTGGCGCAGTTCGAATCCCAAAAACAGGCTTCGGGGACAGCTCTACAGGGCTTCATTGTATAAACTAACAAGAAGCCAATGTGGAGTCAAAGCTGGATCACCCAATCAATAGGCTACCTGTCACTGGACACTGCTTCAGGTGTTTATCTTTGACTATGTGACCGATGCAAACAATAATAGCTTCTACTTTTTCCACTTGATAGGTCTGACTTTGTGAGTGGCAGTAGATTTCACAAATTCAAGCAGCCTTTGCGTTTCACTGTACAAAACCCACTGTACGATTGGTATTGGATGGGCCAGGTGTGTGTGTGTGTGTCTCATGAAACAAGGCGGGGCTCGCAACTCACTTTTGATGCTCCAAGGTGTTTTACAGTTTTTCTCAATTGCTTTGGTGCATTTCTCTGATCAGAATTAAAGTTCTCATAACTGTTAGTGCATTTCTCAAAACAATTAGTACAAACTGCAAAACCTAGTTGATAACCTGCAGAAGCGTGTCACTTGCTCAAAATGGATAGTTCATTCCTCAAAAGCAAGTATTCATGTCAATGAAAGTGTCACTGTCATCAAAATGAAAAGTCCTGACACCATTGTTTATGCACAAGATAGTCAAATGGCTTTGTCATGTTTTCATTATGACAGATCACTCTGTAAATGTTTTCCAATGCAAAAAAGTCAGATATTGGTGACATTACCAAAATGTTTGTATGTAATGACTCAATCAATGGAATGAGGACTATTAGTTTTATAGGGAATGACTATTCAGCAGTCATAAGTATAGTTCATTTTGACTGACATGACATAAGCAAATGATAATGTTATAAAACAGCAGAGAATTGTATGAAAGCAATTGATGCATGTCCAAAAGCATTTGCAATTTGTTCGGAGGAATGAGAAACTGCTACTATGATGTGCACAAATGACAAAATGTTGTGGAGGTTGAACTAACAGTTATGAGAACTTTAATTCTGATCAGAGAAATGCACCAAAGCAATTGAGAAAAACTGTAATTGTGACAAAAAATAGCAGATACAACGTTTCGACCCTTCCGGTCTTTTTTCCGGTATGTGTGTGTGTCTCACCCATGCTGTGGGTGCTGTGGTTGTAGTGGGCCAGCGTGTGGTGCAGTGCCCACTCGGAGGGGACGCCAAAGCCCGCAGCCGTGCCAGCCGCCATCCTCAGTCGGTATGCCTGGTTGGGCTGAAGTTCCCTCAGGGTGAATTGAGTTTCATTACCCCCCACCTCCACTGAGAACACTCGCTCTGCTGTGGGAACACACACACACACACACACACACACACACACACACACACACACACACACACACACACACACACACACACACACACACACACACACACACACACACACACACACACACACACACACACACACACACACACACACACACACACACACACACACACACACACACACACCACACACACACACACACACACACACACACTGAGATAACGACTCCCAGTTTGTGTTCTGGTGAACACTGTATTCATCCACAAACATAATACGCACTGAATATATTATTCCAACTATACAGACATCCCTCAAGGACAGCTTTCCATGTGAGTAATCTTGTTTCTTGCTCAGATATTGCAGACTGCTCCCCACTGGGACTGCCTTTCTAATACAGTCTTTGTATTGTATTGTCTTAGACCCTTGCTGGGTCTATGTGTTCACAGCTTCCACCATGCTGCAATGGCATGGGTTTTTCTTTCTTTATTATGGTTGTATTTTGGTTACAACAATAATGTTCCCAGGTCAGGTTTGACCCGGTGTGGTAGATTTGGGTAATGTGCTCCAGATCGTTCTATCGTCACCCAGATGTATAGGCCAATTATAGCTGGTAGGGTGAAAGCTGGCAAGTATTTCATACATCCATCGTTAAATTGTATGAAATGTATGCAAATTTAGACATATAGACAAGCATTTATTTTAAAATATTTTGTATCCGGCTGCAAGCTAGCCTAGCTGAGCACAAATGAATGCAATCGGATACGGACCAGCTAGCCTAGCTGTTGGCCAAAAACACCTATCTCAGAGTTTTAAGCTGTCCATTAATTTGCAACTGGATAGCTTTCTACTGAACTCACAGAGAGGAAATTGGTAGCTAGCTATCTTCTTGTCTGACTCTAGAGAAGCTGGTAAGTGCATTTCCCATAATGTTGGCGTGTTCCTTTAAAATTTGTCACAGTCTCTCCTCTTCATGTTTCCACCCAGGTCCTGCAGATGTCCTTGTGTCTCCCCCTAGTCTCTCCTCTTGTGTTTCCACCCATGTCCTGCAGATGTCCTTGTGTCTCTCCCTAGTCTCTCCTCTTGTGTTTCCACCCATGTCCTGCAGATGTCCTTGTGTCTCTCCCTAGTCTCTCACATCACACACGCAGACACTGTATTAAAAAGGTGAAGCAGCGCCTCTACCACCTGAGACAACTCAGGAAATTCAGAGTATCAGGGGGAAGATACTCCAGTCCTTCTACTCTGGGGCTGTGGAGAGCATCCTGACTGGGAACATCACTGCCTGGTTTGGCAACGGCACTGCCCAGGACAGGAAGGCTCTACAGAGAGCAGAGCGCACTACGGGTATTGCACTACCACCCCTGTAGGACTTATACAACAGGAGGTGCAAATCCAGAGCCTGCAGAATAATGAAGGACCCTCACCACCCCAACAATAGCCTGTTCAAGCTGCTGCGGTCAGGCAAGCGCCTCCGCATACATGCAGCAAGAGCAGAGGGACTGACGCACGAATCCCACCAGGCGCAGGCGTAAGCCCGCGTGGGTTTCGTGCGAGAACAGCGCGCGTGGCCGTCCACACCGAGTCCGACTTCAGAGCGGGCGAACGTGCACAGAGGAAGGCACATTTACATTGGAACAGCTGTAAATATCTAGTCTATATGCGAAGTCAGTCCCCGTTTGAAGATTTCCAGTTCCAGTGTTCTATTGTCCATTTTGCATGTATAATCAGTTATTATATAATTAATTAGAATGTTAGAATACATTTTAGAATGATGAAATCAGTGTGTCTGTACTCCTGAAAAAGTATAGTATGGTTTATTTGTATTGGGAAAGATACAGACACATTAGCTGGTTGAACAACATCTATATGTGTGGTAATAATGCAGATATTGAGTGTATTTCTGTGAAAATGTGCATGGCGGACGCCTCTGAATCCAACCAAAGCGATTAAATTCACTTCCCGCCAGCGAGTTGCCCGCGCGAGGCCGGTGTGAACAGCGACGCCTGTTAACATGGGAGCGAAAGTGAAGCGCTGATCACCCGCCCGCCTCACGCTTTGAGCCCGCGCCTGGTGGGATTCATGCGTCAGCTTCTTCCCCCAGGCCATCAGAACACTGAACACTGATCTCTCCACACACAAGCACACATGACCACACACACAAACACACACACACACACACACACACACATACACACACACACACACACACACACACACACACACACACACACACACACACACACAGTCATTTTTATTTAATTTTTTATAAATCACTTAAAAAAAACATAACTGTATGTTTTTCTATAGTATAGTTAGTATAGTATAGTTATATATAGTATAACTGTATATTGTATAGTATTGTATATATGACTCATTACCTTTCATGTGTAAGCTTAGCATTGTATTGTATTTTATCTTAGTACTAGTATCTTTATCATGTCTATTTTACTATCTATTCTATTTTATTCTATTATTATTTGTATTTTTTTGCATGTATCGTGTATATAAATCTCTTGAATCTTGAATCTGTATATATCGATATAGACATTCCAGTGACCTTCTACCTCATACTGGACATGAGCACCACCGGTCCCATGGAACAGCTTCATATCGCCTACTGTCTGACCTGCAGCGCCGAACCATACCTGCTCTGCCTCAACCTATTCTGAGTGGTTTATCCTGCCCCCCCGGGGAATATGGCCCTGAGCCATCGTCTTGTATCTCATCCTGTATACAAATGATTGCAGTAGTTCTTAGTTCTATTTATTACTTAATTTCACAATTCTCTTATATACTTTGATTCCATATACTCACTACATGTATTTATTGCTCCATATGCACACTACAAACATGGGAACCCTCTAACCCCTGTCCCCATTTCCCCATCTTTCTGAGTGGTTGTTTCATAGTGTTGACCAAGGTGGTGGATGTCTCGGGGTGATGGCCAAGATTGCAGTGACTATTCTACCCCCATATTGGTTATGTGCACCACTGAGATCATGGATCAGCTTCATACCGTCTTCTGTCAGACCCACAACATCTAAACCATGCCTGTTCTAGTTCACTGCTGGGTTAAGTACTTCTATTCTATTCACATAATGCTTACTACAATTATATATTCTATTCACATAATATGCTTACTACATGTATCTATTCTATTCACATATATGCTTACTACATGTATCTATTGCTATGTCTGCCCATCACAAACACGCAAACTGTCTAACGCCTGTCCCATCTCCCCGTCTCCCTGTGAGTGGATGTTTCGTGGTGATGACCAAAGTGGTGGACGTCCCGTGGTGATGGCCAAGAGGATACGATCCTCTCTACGTCGCCCCCATAACTCAAATGGATCCGAACGGAATACATATTCATGTGCAAACGGAATAGGACTGATATTTTGAGCGCCGAGCCTTGACATTTAGCCGTTATCCTATTTTCATACTAGTGCTTGTTTCCCTATGCTTTTTATTTTGTTGTTGCTGTTGTAGCTCTATTCTATTTCAATCTTTCAAAAATGCTCTTATGTACCCCAGTTGCTATTGCATGTACATATTTGTGTTTTATTACACATATATGTACATACATACCATCTATTTCACCTGTTTTATTCTCCACCCATTGATCATCCATCCATAGCAACACTACTATCACCGACATCTAAGAAGGGAGATCCCCCCTTGAACGGCCCTTCTAAGGTTTTCCCCCTCCACATTGCCTGTGGTGCTTTTTCCCTATTGCTAGGTTTTTAGTGAGTTGTTCCTTACCTTCGCTGGGGTATGTCTGGGAGTGTTGCATTTATTTATTTTACATTTTATTTTGGATTTCATGGTGTTTTTTGTTTTGTTCTTGATTTATTGTGATGTTTCTTCTTTTTTTTTTTTCTTTTTTTTTGGTCTTTTTCCCCCTCCATTTTCCTCCGATTTTTCTCCCATCCCAATGTTAGTCGTATGCCAATTCCCAGTCCCTTCCTGATCGCTGCGCACTTACCCCCCACAGTCAGATCATCTGGGAGAGTGGAGGCTACCACGTGCTTCCTCCGACACACGTCCAGCCAATCACCGCTTCTTTTCACCTGGCAGCGCGGATTCTCATTGAGAGGGCGTAGCGTGTGGGAGGACCACACTATCCCCCTCACGTCCAATCCGCGCTTAGCAGGCACCCCGACCGAACTGTAGGAGTCGCTGTTTACAACGACCCGGACCCACCCCGCCAGCTTCTCCCACCCTCTGATACAGCCAATTGTATCAGTGCAGACGGCCAGCCAAGCTGGTGACAACCCCGGAGCTGTGAGCTGGATTCGAACAGGCGAATCGAGCTCACAGCTCCGGGGCTGGTGACGAACGCAATCTCCGCTCGGCCACCTAACCGCCGTGATGTTTCTTCTTGACTTGTTGAGAGAAGACGTGTCCCTCCCATGGGGACATTAACGTGTGTTGTTGGGCCTTAGAAATACATTTGATTTGATTTGATTTGATAAGCATTGCCAACGTCAGTCAATGTTTGCTAGTCAATATTTAGGCGACTGTACATACAGTACAGTTATCTTCTACCAAAGCTTTCAGAAACCATACAATTCAGGGAATCATCAGCATGCATTCGGATTAACTCATGAACGTCAACTGAAATATTGAGAAGCAAACTCAGTTGTTAGGACTGTGTTCTTGTTAATTTCCGGCCAATTACATTAGGCCTACATTTCTCAACAACATTTAGCACAAAGCCCATTTAATGGCACAGGTCAGTGCTTACAGTAAATGGCAGTCAATAGGGGTCAACCAGCCTCAAAATGGTCTAGACGTTGGGTAACCGAATTTCCCCAAGAGGGATTAATAAAAGTTATCCTTATCCTTATCCTTAATTGGTGAGTGGGAACGTGGTCAACAGTGTTGTAGTGCTATTTTTGGAAGTAGATGGGGGCCCACCTAGGCAACAAATTAGCAACTTTTATGAACGCACATCACCAATCAAACCAAATGAGTCACATGTATTTGATTGAAAGATATTTTTTAATCAAATATAAAAATAAAAATAAATTCTAGTCAATATAAATTACCACTTGTCACATTGTATTTTCTCTATCATTGGACATCATATGTATGTATACTGTATATGTATTTATGTATGGAGCAATTGATGGATTGATATATTGATACTGATACATGAATGACAGCAACTGTGTGTGTGTGTGTGTGTGTGTGTGTGTGTGTGTGTGTGTGTGTGTGTGTGTGTGTGTGTGTGTGTGTGTGTGTGTGTGTGTGTGTGTGTGTGTGTGTATGTGTGTGTGTGTGTGTGTGTGTGTGTGTGTGTGTGTGTGTGTGTGTG